>NC_139537.1:65274578-65824486 GCF_965153285.1 Podarcis tiliguerta | reverse complement strand
CCCCAGCCGGACTCTGGGCAGCTTACAGCACATAAGAAATTGTAAAACATTAAACATTAAAAATTTCCGGATACAGAGTTGCCTTCAGATGTCTTCTAAAAGTCAAATAGTTGTTTATTTCCTTGGCATCTGATGGGAGGCTGTTCCACAGGGTGGGCACCACTACCGAGAAATCCCTCTGCCTCGTTCCTTGTAACCTCACTTCTCACAGTGAGGGAACCGCCAGAAGGCCCTCGGAGCTGGACCTCAGTGTCCGGGCTGAACGATGGGGGTGGAGACGCTCCTTTAGGTATACAGGACCGAGGCCATTTAGGGCTTTAAAGGTCAGCAGCAACACTTTGAATTGTGCCCGGAAACGTACTGGGAGCCAATGCAGATCTCTCAGGACCAGTGTTATATGGTCTTGGCGTCCACTCCCAGTCACCAGTCTCACTGCCACATTCTGGATTAATTGCAGTTTCCAAGTCACCTTCAAAGGTAGCCCCATGTAGAGCGCATTGCGGTAGTCCAAGCGGGAGATAACTAGAGCATGCACCACTCTGGCGATACAGTCCGTGGGCAGATAGGGTCTCAGCCTGTGTACCAGATGGAGCTGGTAGACAGCTGCCCTGGACACAGAACTGATCTACACCTCCACGTAGAGCTGTGAGTCCAAAATGACTCCCAGGCTGTGGACCTGGCCCTTCAGGGGCACAGTTACCCCATTCAGGACCAGGGAGTCCTCTACACCCACCTGCCCCCTGTTCCTCCAAAACAGTACTTCTGTCTTGTCAGGATTCAACCTCAATCTGTTAGCCGCCTTCCGTTCTCTAGTCACCTCCAGACACTCACACAAGACGTTCAGTGCCTTCACTGGTTCTGATTTAAAAGAGAGGTAGAGCTGGGTATCATGCACATACTGATGAACACCCAGCCCAAACCCCCTGTTAATCTCTCCCAGCGGCTTCATATAGATGTTAAAAAGCATGGGGGAGACGATGGAGCCCTGAGGCACCCCACAATTGAGAGCCCAGAGGTCTGAACACTCATCACCCTGAGGAAGGAATGGAACCACTGAATAACAGTGCTCCCAGCTCTTCTAGCCGGTCCAGAAGGATGTCGTGGTCAATGGTATCAAAGGCCACTGAGAGATCCAGCAGAACTAGGACACAGCTTTTACCCTTGTCCCTAGCCCACCAGAGATCATCGACCAGCACGACCAAGGCAGTTTCAGTCCCATGATGCGGCCTGAATCCAGATTCGAAGGGATCTAAATGGTCTGCATCCTCCAGGCAGGTTGAGTCTGGGCCCCTGCCCCTAGGCCAGGTGGAAACGGCCTTTCAGGGAGTGGTCTTCAGCACTCATTCCCATCACTTTGTAGACTGCTTTTTGTAGATTGCTTGATCGTGTGACCCTAATTCTTTTTAAAATGCTATGTGGCACTATACATTTGTCACATTATTATTTCTATAGATTAAATTTTAACAGGCACTTGCTTTAATAAGATTACATCTGTTCTTGTTTGATTTTTTAAAAAGGAAAGCTGAGTATGTTGTCATTTAGAAACTAGTCATAAACCTTTTATCTACATTTCCAAGAAAGAATGTTTGTGAGTATTATGCATTCCTATGAAAGAAGAAATATCTGTGTGTTTTCCTATACTGAATTGTGTTTTCATAACTGGAGAGCTTGAATATCAGCCAAAACTACTTTACCAGAAATACGCATGGAATGTTAAGTAAACCCATGAAATGTTGTGCTTTTGTTTTTCACAAAACAGTAAAAATGTGTGCAGTTTCTTTCTGTATTAATAATGAACGAAGGGCACTAGCCAAATTTTCAAATAATTTTAATTTTTCAACACAAACTTTGTAATCAGGTTTTCCATGTTTAGCTCTAATAAACAAATCTGTGGCAAGGATTCAAAGAGCTACTTTGAGCATCTTTAGTGGGACATTTTTTGAAAAGCAGGTCTTGCTATATCACTGCTTTGCTGAAAATCCTTGTGATTTCAAAAGCAGTTTGCCCTGTGGCATAAGGAACCAGCATTTGAGAAGCGTAATATAAAGTTCGTTTGGATGTATAGAAGGCATTGCAAGGTGTTTTTTTAAAAATATTATTTCCAATTTCTTCTAACATAATTTAAATACTCTACCAACCCAGGAGCTAAATCGGGGTGAAAAACAGCAATGGGCTCCCTTAGCTCCTGACAACAGGCGGCTCATTTTCTTTTGCAGCCTGAAAGTAAAAATGTTTCTTTGCAGGCATGGCTTGGGTTCCATCTACATCTCACCAGGATTTGAGGTCACTGCCGATCAGGTGATTGATAGTGATTTCAGACCACTTTTGGCAGGGATGAGCTATGAAATTCCACACACACAACACACACACTATTACAGAAGTACTGATAGCATGCTAACACACATTAAATAATTGAAGGTTGCACCAAAATTCAGATGAAAATGAGAACCGTCTTCCTTGTTTGCAAACTGAATGAAGATGTTAGATGATGGCTTAGTGAAACTAGTATTGTATTTAAGCACCTGCTTAATTTGTAGCTGATACAGCTCTCTGTGTGGAAGTACATGCTGTACAGAGCTATGGGCTTGGAAACCTCAGAAGCTTCTCTTAAAACTTCAGAAGTGTGAAAGTCTCTCAATGATAAAAACAACCTTAATCAGTAATAGTTTTAATTGGCAAAATATGTGTAGTTTTCAACTAAATAAATGCATAAGCAGAGTGACTTCACTTGTACAACAGGACTTTTTCTTCCCTCTCCTTCCAAATTTGCCCCCCACTGTCCCCAAATATGCTTCGTATTTAGGGGGCATGCAGGAGGAAGAGAGGGGGAAGAGTCTAAATGAATGTCATTCTGCTTGCACCACTTAACACAGGTGTACCCAATGTGGACCTTCCAGATCTCCACTCGCACCTCCCTGACTATTGATAATGCTGAATGGGGCTAATGTGAGTGTAGTCCAACACATCTGGAGGTCACCTTGTAGCCTACCCTGGTCTCATATGCTTGTGCATGGAACAGGAGTTTTATTTCTCTCCTAACTGAGGTTGTTGGGATGAAGAAAACTTGGAGGATGCAGGGCACCAGGAGTGGAGTGATGTTTGACAGGACTGCGAACTCAGTTCTAGTACAGTGGTACCGCCAGTTGCAGTCAGGATCCGTTCCAGAGCTCTGGTTGGATCTCAAGGTTTCCACAGCTGGAGGTGCCTGTTCTGCACATGCGCGCAGCACAGTAGAGCGTTTTTGTACATACGCACAGCGTGGTAGAGCGCTTCTGCGCATGCGCATGTGGCGAAACCCGGAAAAATACTTCCGGGTTTGCTGCATGCGTATCCCAAAGGATACGTAACAAGAGGTGCACGGAAGTAGAGATACCACTGTATTGAAAACAATATTCTGAATTCAGTTTGTGCTTAAAGTAAGGTTACCAGACGTCCCTGTTTCCCGGGGACAGTCCCTGGATTTACAAATCAGTCCCCTGACAAAATCCTATCATTCCTATTGAAGTTGAAAAGTGTCCCTGGATTCATTGAAAAAAATCTGGTAACTTTAGCTTAGAGGCACCCTGTTCCTTAATGCTGAGAATACTGTTTTATCCCTTTTACACCTGTTTCTGGTTAGTTTATCCTGGGGTTCTAGTAAAACGTAGAAAATCCTGCCAGTGTGCCCACCTCTGCTTAAGAGGATGGGGGAAGAGATGGTGATAGATGCCAATTTAATACAGCTGTGGATTAGATGATGAAGAGTATTTTGCACAATTCCAGCTCTCTTTAAGTGTCATTCTTGTATATCCAAACTGTTTTGCAATGGAAATCATTCTTATTCTGGACTCCCTTTGTGCTAGGACACACTTCTCAAATTCTCATATGCCATTCAGGCACGAAACTGGTTAGGGAACTTGTTGTGAAAGTGGTGATTAATTTGATATGAATAACTTTATCTGTCATTCTGAATTTCACTTGAATATCCTGCTACAACATAGGCGAGCTTACAAAAACTGGTATGCAGTATTATTCGAGTTGTTTTCTCCAGTTCTAAGGATTTCATTTAGGATTTCATTTGCAGATAGATAGTAGAGTTCTAATGCTATAGCTAGATGACTTTTAAACTTATTTTTTAAAAACTATTAGTACAATAGACATACTTCAATTTCACCATCAAATAATGTGTTTCTGTGCTTCGTGTTCCTTCTTTTTAAAATAATACACTTATGTAGACTTTTTTAGCCACCAGGCCAAAAAACAACAAATAATAGTATATTGAAATAGTAACAAGATTTCAAAAAGCAAATAAAATGACATTTTTAGCTCTTTTAAAGATTCATTCTCCTTGGTGAATTCTCTTTGCACATGCTCCTTTTCTTTTACTGTTTTTGGAAACAGTTTTCTTAGCATTCAGGCTGTACACACAGCAGGGCACACTACTGAGCTTTCTCTCCTGCTGTGTGTAGAACATTTTAATGTGGGACAGAGACTGAAGACAAGAATCTCTGTCCTTTTTCATACTGAACTGAGTAGGGCCTACTTATGTAGCCATTTATATAACCAGAATCCAGTAAATTTTCCCGTGTGCTGGCAAGAGGGGAAGGAAATTGCGTAAGCCTGAGATGTATCTCTGCCTTGGCATATGTACAAGCTAGACATCAAAGATTTGTGTAAACTTGTCTGAATATTAAATGCAAATTTAAAAAATAAATAGGCTTTGATTTGACTTGAATGCTTAGGTTACATGCTTCAATATTTGAGAAACTATTTTTGTTAAGATTCACATCAAGCTGTTCATTTGCCTATGTCTTGTAAGCTAAATGAGCACATAGCGGGTTTTGCAAAATACTAAAAGGCCTGGAGACTGCAAAATTCTTTCATATAGGTTTTGCTCTGCAGCTTGTACTCTGAAATTAGTTTATAAATGTTTCAGAGGATTTATAGATGTATGGACAAAGTTCATGTATAGAAAACTGCAGTGAAGATGAGCCATTATTAAGCAGAAGGATGTTTTAAAGTTGAGAATCAATCACAGAGCATCTACAGTTCTGGTCTGGAAAATATGTGTCTGCCCATGGAAATGCATTTATTTTGCTTTTCCATGAATAAACCTTTCAAAATGCAGGATTGTAAATTTGTAGCTTAAATATTCCTTAAGTATGTATATAATGTATATTTAAAATACACTCTTGAGCTTGAAAAAGCTCTGTGGTGTCTACTTTTGGTGGAGACAGAAAAATTTATGAAAATATTTTTAAAATGTCTCATGTTTGTCACTATTTTTTTATTATCTAGGATGCCAGGATTACTCCCAGCTATTAAAAATGAATCCAGCTATATACATTTTACACACATACATCAGAGAAATCATAGTGCTCATAATATGGCAGGATTTCTATTTTTTGTTCTTCTTGCACTGAAACAGCTTTTCGGCACACTAATTTTGAATTTCGAAACCAATTGCTTAATAATTGAATATATTATTAAGAAGAGCCTAGGCAAGTGTTTTATCTGTAGATTCATGTTAATGTTTTATTGAACAAAGAGCACTATTCCATATTGGAAGGTTTTTCCACCTTTTCTTTTTCTGTATATTTCTTTAGCAGGACAGATTTGTTCTTTCTGGTATTCAGGTAAAGATACTATATGTAAAAGAAAGTCCAATACAGCATTTATAAGTTGTGGAATGAAAGGTATGCTTGCTCTAGTTCCTTCAGGAAGAATAGCAGACTACTTTCCATGTATCGGACAGCTATATACATACTGTTTCCATTTCCAAATCAAAATATTTCTCTTTCAGTTGGTGCCTTGGCAGTGGTGAGGAACCTTTTTCAGCCTCATAGGCTGCATGCCAGTGGTGGGTGGGACCAGAAGCAAAAGTAGAGGAGCAATGAATGTGACTTTTACCTTCGCACAGAGGTTTCTATATATACACATCCACCTCCTCCCCACATACGTAACTCTTCTTCATCCAAGCAAGCAAGAGGCACCACAGTTGAATGGCTTATTGCAGCAAGGAAGAAACATTCAAAGGTGGGAGCAGGGCAGGCAGGTGAGGGTGTGCCTAGGTTTGAGTCCCCTAGGTTTGAGGTCCTCAGCGCCTATCTTAGAGAGTACTTGCATGCTGGAAAAAGGACTTTTAGTGAGGTAGTTAAATAGTTGTGGCAGGCATTTTGATCCTGAGCTATGCTTTTTATTGCTAGGCATAATCACAGGCATTCACTACATCAGCAGAAGTCATAGCTTGCACAGATAAGATGCTTTGTACTTCTGATGATGGCAGATGCTTGTAAGTCTGTCTGGATAAATGAATTGCTGCAAACTATGAGCAACCCAAAATTACTGACAATCGGAGGCTAGTGGATATCTGTCTACAATAACTGCATGGCTTTGGCCAGGGACCTTGTGATGTCAAACAACACCGGGTCTGGGACAGAACCCTGCGGCAGCTCACTTGTCACTTCTTTCCAGGATGACAAGGAACCATTGGTGAGCATTCTTTGGGTTTGATCAGTCAACCAGTTACAAATGCACCAAATAATACCACCGTCTAGCCCACATTTTACCAGCTTCTACACAAGAATATCATGAGGGACTTTGTTGAAAGCCTTACTGAAGTTAAGATACATCACATCCACAGCATTCCCCTGATCCATTAAGAAATAAGATTAGTCTAGCATGACTTGTTTTTGAGAAACCCGTGCTGACTCTTAGCAATAACAGCATCCTTTTCTAATTGCTTACATACCGACTATTCCATTAATTGATTAGGTGTTTTGATATGGACAGCTTTCTCCAACTCTGTATCGTTATAGACAAAAAAGCACTGCTCTAACATTCCTAGCTGCATATGCTGCATATCGTTAAGAGAAGCTGGTAAAGTGAAAAAGTATTAAATTTATATAGACCGTATTTTTCGCCCCATAGGACGCACTTTTCCCCCTCCAAAAATGAAGGGGAACTGTGTGTGCGTCCTATGGGGCGAATGCAGGCTTTCGCTGAAGCCTGGAGAGCGAGAGGGGTTGGTGCGCATCGACCCCTCTCGCTCTCCAGACTTTGCGCGGCTCTCTGCAAGGTGTGGGAGCCCGGTGCTGGGCTCCCGCAGCTTGCGGAGAGTTGCCTGCATGCTGAAGGCTGGGCGCGCTTTGCTCAGTGCACCCAGACCTCGCGCAGCTCTCTGCAAGGCGCCGGAGCCCAGTGCTTGCGGAGAGTTGCCTGTTCTGGGGGCTGGGGGCGGGGAAAGCTCGGGCTTCCCCTGCCCCAGCCCCGCGCCTGGGGGGGAAATAAAATTCCCCCCCCAAAAAAACTAGGTGTGCCTTATGGGATGGTGCGTCCTATAGGGCGAAAAATACAGTATATATTTGTATGATGTATTGGTAAAGTTCGCAAAAGGATTTTAATTCTGAAACTAAATGTTCTGTGTCTCTGGATTTATAGCTGATATGACATAAAAACATGTTGGTGTAAGGGTGTTGCCAGTTAAAATATTCAGCTGTTACAACATTTCCAGACTGGCATCCAATTTTAGTACACCCAGAAAATAATTATGCAAATAGCAGTACTTGACCATATTTTGGATGTGGTGTGCTCGGTGGATATTTTTTTGCATGCATTTGTCTTGGTATGCAAACTTGAAATATTATTGCTATCTTTTGAAAGAGACTATGACATAATGCTTGATGAAACCTTTGGTGCAAAGTGCTATGCATAGTATTTAATTCATTTGCTGGCCTTTTGTACCTTTTGGTTAAGAAGAAATTTAATGTTTCTAAACTTGCAAATTTACCTTGTCAAACTGTCAATTTTAAGATTTCTGTAGGGGTTTTTGTAGCTGTGCCATTCTTAACAAAATGTATCAGATCTGAAAAAATATTGTATATGTTTGTGTTTAGTTCCAGTTAGCGTAAAATTTTTCATATCTTCTCACAGTGATGGAACCTTTGCAAGGGCCATTTTAGGGTGCGGATATTATTTCCCTATATTGTACCACCTCAATTGTTTGATAGCATTGCTAGCTTGAACAAAAGCATGAGCTTTACAGCTAGCAGTTCCTAGAGAGGTACACAGTAAGCTAGGATGCCACCCATCAAATGGTTTACCAAATTCATTAGTTCAAATTGAAGTACAAATTGCAGTGTTCAAATATCCCCAGGTGCCAGGCACGTTTTGTGTCTGGCACAGGTCCAATTGCGACCACGTGAAGATCTCTGGGTGCCAGGTTGGAGACTGATATCTCCATCTGGCTGGCCCCTCTCCAGCTTTTTTGAGCAGGTAAGCAGAAGAGCTTATTTATTGCATCTCAGACCCAGGGCCATGCCCTACTATGTGGCCAGGTTGCCTGCGAAGTTCATGATTATCATTGGCACACACCATCTTAATATCATACTGTCTTGACCTATGCTTTCTCTGTCTTCCAAAACTTTTAGAAGACGGCTGAAAGCAACCTTGTATTGGGACGTTTTTATGTGTTGGAAGCCACCCAGAGTGGCTGGGGCAACCCAGCTAGATGGGTGGGGTGTTGTTATTGTTGTTGTTGTTGTTGTTGTTGTATCTTCCACCCCCCTTTTCTTCAAGGAGTACCTGGCTTATCCCACTCCTTAATTAATCCCTACAGTAATTCTGTATGGTAGGTTAAGAGGCTGCAGCTGGCCCAAGGTCACCAGGTGAGCTTCATGATTGAGTGGCAAGTTGAAGCCGGATCTCCCAGGTCCCTTAGCACTATACCACATTGGATTCTGCTATAGAGGAGCTATATAAATTAAGTAGTCAGTTTTACATAGTTACTGGAAGGAGTTTTCTGTAGGTTGAGGACTCTCAGTGAAATACTTCTATGTGGGATATGCTATAGAGATTTAAGTTATTTCATTTATCATTCTTCCGGCAATGTATAACTCACAGAAAAATGCCAATAAGCAGCTGATGTCTAAGGACAAATTTTGTTTGTTGGTAATCACTATTGAAGAGAGTTCTTGGTACTGATCCTTTTTTAAAATACAAACATAGGAAGCTGATATACTGACTAAACATTTCTGAAGTTTGGAAACTACAAGGGAAATAATCAGAGGAAACGGAAATGTCTATTTTAAGCTTAATGATACTTGGCTTGAGGGGGGAGGGTAGCACTGGCGGTGGGGGAACAGAATGGAACTGTGGCTAATATTGGATCCTATGAAAATAAGCTCTCTGTAGAAGTATTCTAAATTACCATTTAGAATAATAGAATCATAGAATTGTAAGGTTCAAAGGGATCACCCTTTTCCCTGCAAAGCAAGAATCTTTTGCCCAATATGGGGCTCAGACCCACAATCTAGAGGTTAAGAGTCTCATGCCCTATCCACTGAGCTGTATTGATCTCCCTAGCTTAGGTTTTTCAGTGGATTTCATTTTCAGCAATGTTCTCTATGATAATGTAAATGCATAATTGTGATGGTATAATTCGTTGAGGAATGTAGCTCCTAGTGGCTGACAACATTTTCATATATTTAAGAATAATAATGTAGAATGCTGGAAAAGTAAACCTTTTTTTCCTCATGAGGTGCCAATGGAGAAAAGTAGATGAACTTGGTATTACAATTTCTTTTTCTTTTTCTCCTTTTAAAAAAAGCAATATTAAAGTTTTGAGCCCTTATAGTTGCACTACTTACATAAATTGGAATTCTAATATAGATATACATTGTTAGTTTTGTTTAATACTTCCCTACACAAGAACATTTACAACTGTGTTAAAAATGAAAGAAAAATAGGCTTTGTGTCAAGTGGAACGTATGTTAATTTCATACATCATGCAACATAAATAGCTGCTTTTTTCAGCTGGCAGGGTTTATGGTAGGCACATTCAGTAAAGCAGCTAGTTGGAGACCAACAAATGTGCACTAGTTCTATTCATGAATGTGCCTAGATATATAGAGAGCCAGTGTGGTGTAGTGGTTAAGAGCGGTAGATTTGTAATCTGGGGAACCGGGTTCGCGTCTCCGCTCCTCCACATGCAGCTGCTGGGTGACTCTGGGCCAGTCACACTTCTCTGAAGTCTCTCAGCCCCACTCACCTCACAGAGTGTTTGTTGTGAGGGAGGAAGGGAAAGGAGAATGTTAGCCGCTTTGAGACTCCTTAGTGTAGTGATAAAGCGGGATTTCAAATCCGAACTCTTCTACTCTTCTAGATATATATGTGAAGCCCCATTGTGGCTTACATGGTGGGTGTTGTAAGTTGATGGTGTTGATTGGGAACAGTGGTGATCCATAACAAGCCATTAACAAGGATTGAGACAATAAGCCATAGGTGCTTCCATTATGTGTTTAGCATTTGTATGATCCTACTTTGGAAGGAAGGTGGAATAATGTGTACAGGTGGAACAATGCCTATTTATGTAGTAACAGCTGGCCGGATTCTTTGGAAAACAATATTGCGCCCATAGCAGAGGCATAGCTTGACTCCGGCTTTCCCCTTAAGTCTGGAATGTATTGGAATGTATTGCCAGACAGGCTGTAGTTGCAAAGGTGAAGGAAGTTATAATAGTGCCTCCAGCACTGAAATGTTACTTGGGGAAAAAAGCACAGTAAGCAGCTCTTCCTGTGAATAACTTTGTTTCCCTCTTCTGATAGTGTAGCTGCCAAGTTCACAAAAGAGAATATTTCAAAAATGTCAGACAAATACATAAAATCAGAAGCCTAACATTTTGTCATTGTGATTTATGCATACCTTTATATGGACAGTAAATGTGCTGCAACCAATAATTCATAATATAAAAATACAAGTGCTGTTGGGGAAATTGCTTGTTAAATATTTGAGCTAGTACGTAACCTGTGCTTAATAACAGAAAAGTTTTGTCTTTCAGTTCTTCCAGAAGCAAATGTAGTGTTAATAGTGATGCAACTTCAGTCCGACGTTGTTTTTTTAAAGATAGGTGTATTCTTTTGTTCCATTTGTGTATTTGTTAGAATTTTATTAGTGAAGACATGTCAAAAACTATTGCTTTTCTTGGCACTATCAAGAGACAATCTTGATAAACAGCCTGCACGCGCTTGTCACCTTGGAGCCTCTTAATTAAACACTTCTCAAAATACTTTTTAAAACTGATGTAGCAAATCTTTTGTCTGTCTGGGTATCTGTGTGCAAGAGAGATCTGCAGGTTGCTTCATCAACCCGCAATGGCATCTCTGCACAGGGCCAATTATTCCCTCAATGAGAGCGAGCATTTGTGGTGAGTCTGCTGACTTGGTAATTTAAAATAAGAGTTGAGTTGCTAGTCTTTGGTTAAAGGATTTTCCATGCAGATTCTGCAGTATCCTTTAGGCTTTTCTTGCTGCTCAGCTGGAATGCTAAGCAGTGTGGTGAAGGCTCGCTGTGTCTGAATGCGATACGAAACCAGGGACGGAGAACTTGTGACTCTTCAGGTGTTACTGGGCTCTCAAATTTCATTAGACCCAGCCCCATGGCCAATAGACAGAGATGACTGGGACTGTAGCCAGCAACTTATGGAAGGTGACAGGTTTTCCATCCCTGTGCTAAACTATAGTTCAGCATGATCTGCATGAGCCTCACCTGATCTCATTGTCCCCTGTCCTCCTTTGCAGAGGGTGGTTTGGGTGTTTTTGCCAAACCACAGCTTAATTGTTTTTTTAAAAAATCAACTTGAAATCATGGTTTTAAAATTAATATGAACACAGTGAACAGACAGCTGACTGGAGAAAGGAAAGAGAGTGGAAACAGGAAAGTGTCTTATCAGATCAGTCAGTAAAGTATTGAGTAGGGTAGAGATGTAGTGAGTGACTTGCCAAATAATACAAGAGCAGAAATCTGGTCCATAGTGGAGACCTGGCAAAGCCATAAGAGACCTATTGGGTTTCTTTGAAGTCTGACTCTGAACCAAACAATACACAGACACCCCACACATCTGGGGTAGAATTAGGCAGTATTCCTTGCAGCCGTGAGTAATGGTGAATCCCAGACACTCCCAAGTTAGTGGGAAAACATGATTGGGAAGTTGAAAACAAAATACTGTAAAATCAATTACCATAACACAGGAACTTTGAAACGCTGTAGATCTTTCTTGTAGACAGTAGGTTCAGGAAAGATTTCTCACTTAGAAAGGAAGAGCTGAAATCATTGTTTAGAGCAGGAATGGGCAACCTGTGATCATCCGTCATGTGGCAGGTTGCTGGTTCCCCCATCCCTGATGTAGAGCAACAGAGACTTGTATCATGACAAATCAACCAATATTCCTACCTTTGTTGTAATTGTCAGGGTGGAAGGGATGCTTGCTAATTCTCCCCAAGCCTTTGACAATGTATGTGAGTCAATTTTAAATATGAAAATATGCAATTGGAAATGTTCTTTCTGTTTTTTACTAGAAAAGTAAAAAGTTTCTAGTTGTTAGATATGTCTTCTTTTAGCTTGAAACTAAAACTTGCAAGCATTTTCTGCAAAAATGTATGATGTGAAAATGCTTGAACAATGTTGATAAATCATATCTGTCCACAGCCATTGCTACAAATAAAACTGCATGTAAAGGCTCAAGTTGATGTATGTTGTAGGTTTTGATGATGTGAAATTAGGGTATTTTACAAATGACTGCATTTGTTATAAAAAAATCTTTAATGTCAGTAAATGTTTCACTTCTAGATTTTAAAAGAAAACAAACTCACTTTCTTGTGCATTGATATTTCTAAAACAAAAACAAAAAACAAACCATATACTAGGCTCAATTTGTAATAGCAATGAATTTCAATACAGTCCTTTTTGTTAGAGGAAAAACCTGTAGGGCTACATACCACAATAATTAAACTGTTAAGCTTAGAATGCAAAAAGAAAATCTTGCCTCTCTTGTTCTACAAGATATCTTCCAATATCCACCTCTTGAAATAGTATGTGCTTCATCCAACCAGTACTAGCTTCAATGTTCAAAGTCTTGGTGCAGGAATGGGGAACCTGTGGCTTTCCTGATGTTGCTGGACAACATCTCCCATTATTCTCATCTTTTGGCCAAGTTGGTTGTGACTGATGAAACATGGATTCCAACAGCAACAGGAGATGCACAGGTTCCCCATCCTTGCTCTCTAAGGCTTTCCCCAAATTACAACTTCTATAGGCAACTGTAGTGTCACTTAGCTGAACGCTTCACTTTTAACCCATTTCCATTTTTCCTGCTATTTATAGGATTACAAAGCCATTGACATTTGCTGACTGTGTTGGCGATGAACTGCCTTTAGGATGGGAAACTGTTTACGATCAACAGATTGGTGTTTATTACATGGACCATATCAATCGTAAGTAAAAGGATTTTTTTTTTAAATGCCTTGGAACTAATGCAGTTAAATTTTTTTATGCACCCATAAGCCTAAATTAATGCACATAAGTAATTTCTATAGAAATGTATTTAGGAGCACTGTATTGGGCAAGGCTAAAACATAATGAAACAGTTCTGACAACATGAAATATGTTAATGGCTCCCATGAGCTCAGGTTATCTTTGTGTAATTTGATGTAAAGTTTCTGAGATATAAGGTAGGTGTATTTGACGGAGGTGTGACAGTGAAATAAGATGGACAACCTTTATAAACACAACTGCTTGGATCTCTTTTCATGGCTCAGTATAATTCATTTCTTCTGAAGTTATTTGAAAACAAGAGTGGATGTTTCTGACCTCTTGCAGACTTGCTAGAGAAGGTGCAAGGAAGAGGCTCATGCACATAATGCTAAACGGTGGTTTTTCGTTGCATCCAAATCAGGCAGTTGAAGGCTAGACTACATATTTTAGAAATAACTGTCTTCAAATTAGAAGTCAGTATAGATGTGGAGGCCTGCCAGTTTTGTAGGTTGCAAATTGGTGTGTTAGTATGATGATTGTGTATTTTGCCACTTTACAAATCTGAGCACCTTTTTCCCCCTTGTCAGAACTCACACAGATTGAGGACCCAAGAGAGCAGTGGAGAAGAGAGCAGGAGCGCATGTTGAAGGAATATTTAATTGTTGCCCAGGAAGCACTTAATGCCAAAAAAGAAATCTACCAAATTAAGCAGCAGCGTTTTGAGCTAGCACAAGAAGAATATCAGCAGCTGCATAAAATGTGTGAGGATGACAGTCGCTCTTATGCCAGCTGTAAGTTTACCTTTAATCTCCAAATGGTTCATATTTGAATGTTTTGAGTGATACTTTAAATGTTTTGTGGTTTGTATTTGTATTATTGTATGTTCTTAACCAGGGGTCAGCAAACTCTTTCAGCCGGGGGCTGGTCCACTGTCCCTCAGACCTTGTGGGGGGCAGGACTATATTTTGAAAAAAAAAAATGAACGAATTCCTATGCCCCACAAATAACCCAGAGATGCATTTTAAATAAAAGCACACATTGTACTTGTGTAAAAACACCAGGCAGGCCCCACAAATAACCCAGAGATGCGTTTTAAATAAAAGGAGACATTCTACTCATGTAAAAACATGCTGATTCCCAGACCATCCGCAGGCCGGATTTAGAAGGCGACTGGGCCGGATTCGGCCCCCGGGCCTTCGGTTGCCTACCATGGGTAAAAAGTTTGCTGACCCCTGTATTAACAATCCAGGTTTCCCTTTGCAGGGAAGGGCAGGATCCAAAAGTAAAAATACAACAAAAAATTGTAACAGGAAACGAATAATTTTGTTTCCATTCAGAATCTTCAAAAATTAAGGGCCTAACTCGATTCTGTGTACAGATACATGTATGTGGAATGATATCTAGCAGGTTTTTTGTTTTTTGTTTTAAAAAAGAAAAGCTGCTTTAGAAGGCTACTATTGGGAACATTTGCTTTTATTAGTATTGCCTTTAATAATTCATTGATTTATTATTTTCTGAAAGCTGCCTTAGTCAAGCCAGTTTTACACTTTGCAGGCTAAGTTGAAGTTTCTGAGCTTTATTAAGAAACCATCTTACATGTGGAAAATTTGAGAAACATGATATAATGCTGTTATTTATTCATCCTGTCTGTGGAATTCAGAATATGGTGGCGCTATTTAAATTATAAATGGTTTGGATCAAAAGCAGTCAAGTCATATTACGTACCATGAAATAATGTGAAAAGTTAGCAATACCTAACTTAGCTATCATTGATTCAAAAGGCACTAAGTGCAACTAACTTGCTCCAGTTCCAATCCAGTGATAAATTTGCATCATGCAACTTTGTGTGGCATGAAAAGCTTGATTTATATATTGTTGAGGCAGGGAATATATGCACAACAAATTGTTTATATCTTCAGTGTGGCTTTCTGTTTTTATTTGGTTTAATACCAGCCCTCCAAATATGGCATTGCAACTTTTTCTCTAAACTCTAAGGATTTTAAATATCAGGTAGTGCTCTGTTGGGTGAGTGCTGTTGTTAAGCTAAAAACCAACTACAGTGGTATCTCGGGTTAAGTACTTTATTCGTTCCGGAGGTCCATTCTTAACCTGAAACTGTTCTTAACCTGAAGCACTACTTTAGCTAATGGGGCCTCCTGCTGTCACCGTGCCGCCGGAGCACGATTTCTGTTCTCGTCCTGAAGCAAAGTTCTTAACCCGAGGTACTATTTCTGGGTTAGCGGAGTCTGTAACTTGAAGCGTATGTAACCTGAAGCGCATGTAACCCGAGGTACCACTGTAGTATGTTTTGATCTCCCACTTGCGTATCTGTGAATTAGGGCATCAGAGTATTTAATAAAGAGAAAACTTAACATTACAAGTTAAAACTTCAAATGTGCTGGCAAACAGCATTTTATCCAGAATCTCAAAGGTCAGGAATTCAAGTTTCACACTAGGGATGTGATTCAGAGGGTCCTTTTGTATGTGTGATGGCTGTGCAGGGTATGAGTATTCTGCTTGGTAAAAATTAAAAGAGAAAATCCCACACATTTAAAGCAGCTCAGTGATCAGTATTATTTTCATTTTAAATTATCACTCATGGCATACAACTTTTGAGAAATCTAACAAAACTTCTATAATTCTTTAACAAAGGTTTAAAACTTCGTTCACTACACATCTCTTGTGTACATGGCACCAAGCATGTCAGAAATAGAATCAGGAAAAACAATTTAGTTGTAATTGATGCTTTACAGTATGAGTCATTCTGTTTTTATAAAAAAAAAATTTCCGTAGTTTTCAAAACTGACAGAAATTTCAAAAAGCTTGATTTTCTTTAGCTATTGAAGCTTACAAATACATATTTTAATGTTTGCTTGGCATAAATATTACAGAACCAAGTCCTGTATTTTTCTTCATTAATTTGATTCTTGAGCCCAGAAAAATACATTGCTTGTAACAGAAAGGTTTAAACAGAAACGGCTTCCTTGCTTTTTCTTAAAATATGTGTAAAATGCTAATTTACTTCTCACTTCTGAAAATGCTAATAGAGAAGGTGATTTTCCTTGACTGAATGTTATTTTAATAAGCTGTTTAACATACATATGCTTTTTTCAGAACCGTGTACCATTGAATGCAATATAGGCTTGCATTAATTTTATTTCTAAAGATTAAATTCTACTATTTGCACTGGAATACAGTAGTTGTGAAAAGCTTGCTATTTACCTTTTACCAATATGCCAAATGGCATTGGATAGAATCTTAAAAGCATTTAAAATACTTTCCTCTTTCATACATACTATAACAACTGTATTGGTTGTTTTGTTAGGTGGCACAGCGACAGTCCTTCCTGTTCTTAGTTGTATCTCATAGGGGAGATACATATTAATCAGTCTAAATCTTTAAATTAAATTTATAATTTGTACTATGAAAAACAAATGGCATACACTTGCCTCAGTATTTGATTTTGCAGGAACAGAAGTATTACAGTTCATCTAGCAACGAAGGTTTTTCAGGTAGAAGAACAGTCATAATGCATATAATCCAAATTATGTGTGCAGATATCAATGAGATAAAATAGTTTCCTTGGCCCATTTCTTTAACTGGCATGTGTAACTATGTTCCCTAGTTTGTTTGGGTGAGCCCAGGTTTAGTGTTAATCCAGGAGCAGTTCATATGGCTATTTAGAAGATGGATTTCATTACAAAGTGACTTCTTCCCTTAATATTCATGTGGTAAAGCTGCTATGTGTATTATTATTATTATTGTTGTTGTTATTATTACTACTACTACTACTATTTGCATTGCCTACTTGTCCTATGTGATAAGGTGCCAACAATGTGAAAGTACAGTATAAAAATCATTTAAAACCTTTTGCAATAAAAATACAGTCATACCTCAGGTTGCGAACACTGCAGGTTGCGTGTTTTCGGGTTACGGACCACGCCGAACCTGGAAGTACTGGAATGGGGTACTTCCGGGTTTCGGCGCACGCGCAGACGCACAAAATGATGTCAAGCGCATGCGTCGAAACGCCGAATTGTGTCAAGCGCATGCACAGACACAGCGCTGTGGGTTGTGAACGTGCCTTCCGCACGGATCACGTTCGCAAACTGAGGTATGACTGTATGGTGTTTCCTAAAAATATGTTCCAACACATGTCAAATGCTTTCATATGATAAAATTACAAGTACTGTGTCCTCTAAACTCAGAATGTTGGATCCAGCAACATACAAGCAACATTCCACCCCCCGCCCACTCCAGAATGGCTCCAATGGATTTCCTAACCTTTTGGTGTAGATTTTGAGAGGATGTTGCAGGGGAGAGGGAAGGGTTGGTTCCATTGTTCAAGTGGAATTCTTCTTTGTGAGTAGAATCCATAAGTTCTATCTGATAGTGCTGAACCACTCATCAGAAACTAATTCAATTGATACCACTCAGTATAACAAAATCTCTTAACACAGCTTACATAAAAACAAACACGCCATGTAAAATTTCCTATAAACAGAATAAAAAGGAAACTATATAGCACAAATAAAGCTGAGTCGTGTACAAAACAGAATTGAAAAGCTAGTCATATACTGTACTTTATGAAGTTTTTCCAGAGTACTTTCAATGTGGATTTTTTTTTTTTTTAAAGTAACACAGCACTCCTCACGAATCCCATGGTGGGTTGTGGCTAATGACCACATTCTAGTATGCCTGTGATGAATTCTGCTCATTACAAAAGTGCATACACAAAAACTACTATATATTACCAAAATATGAATTAAATGCAAGCAGAATGTAATTTACTGTCAGACTATCATAGAATTGTAGAGGGGGACTCTGAGGATCGACTAGTGCCTTAGACACAGTATTAAAATATGGTGGAAAAAATACGTACATATGCATAACAATGTACAAGACATAATTCATTTTGTTTAATCTGTATTACCAGAGGAAGAATATGAATCAAAAGGGGATATTACCATATGCCTATGGTATGTTTTGTGTTGGCAGTCAACATCCATTATTAAATGTCATGTATATACATGTATATACATTGTATATACAATGTCCTGTATTTACTGTATATAGGATATTTTAGGTTAGTACTTTTGTATCCAGCAGACAACAAGAACTATGACCACAAAAGAAACAATTTTACATTTTTTTCATCCATGTCCCTAGCATTCAATTAAGCAGATTATTTTGGGGCAGGTAAAGAGAATGTATTTGAAAGCGTTGATCTTGAAAGCAATACAAAACTTGTCGAAGGGAATTTTGTTAAATGGTTAATGGTAATTCACTAGGTTTCATTAAATGCAAAAAAAAAAAAAAAAATCTGTTGCCTCTCAACTGTTTTTTGCATAACTCAAAATAAATACAGGTGTCCCCCCCCCCCCCACATATAAGTTACAAAATTATGTGTTTTAAACTCTCCATTTCTTTGTAGGATAGACTATAAGACTGCTTGTCCTGATTTATGGTATGCATTGGTATTAGTTGAACTGATTGATGTCTTCAGGTAGACAACTTGTTTCCACTTTAGCTACAGAGGAGTAAGTGGAACAAGTGAAGCTTAAGATCTGGCTGTTAAACATTTAGTTTACAATGCACTTAATGAACTACTTCTAGTGTTTTGAAAATTAAGACATTTTCTGTTTGTTCAGCATTCTCTGGATTTTCAACCAATACCAAATACGACCCATGTCAGATTAAAGCAGAAATAGCAAGTAGGCGTGACAGAGTGAGTAACCATTTTCTAATACTTCATGCTGAAAATAATCAGTGTCACCTCTTCTTCTTCACTCTATAAGCTTTCTTTGTGTTTTTGCATTTCAGCTTTGCCTTAGTGAACTAATTCTAGTGGAAAACTTGACTCCAGCTCCCTGCAACTACCCAAACTCTTTATTGTTTTTAAAGGTTATATGCTCTCTTTTAAAAAAACAACAACAGAATCATCACACCACAAGTTCTATCTAAATTTTGCAGATCATGTTTATTGAGAGATATATTTGTTAGCTGCCACTGTGAATTACTTAATTGCAGAACATGTACCGTATTTTTCGCCCCATAGGACGCACTGGCCCATAAGGCGCACCTAGGTTTTTTTTGGGGGGGGGGAATAAAGGGGGAAAAATTATTTCCCCCCCAGGCGCAGGGCTGGGGCGGGGGAAGCTCGGGCTTCCCAGCCCCCAGAACAGGCAGCTCTCCGTAAGCCGTGGGAGCCCAGCGCCGGGCTCCCATGGCTTGCGGAGAGCTGCTCGAAGTTTGAAGCCTGGGCGTGCTGAGCTCAGCTCGCCCAGGCTTCGGCATGCAGGCAACTCTCCGCAAGCCGTGGGAGCCTAGCGCCGGGCTCCCACGGCTTGCGGAGAGCTGCGCGAAGCCTGGAGAGCGAGAGGGGTCGGTGCGTACCGACCCCTCTCGCTCTCCAGGCTTCAGCGAAAGCCTGCATTCGCCCCATAGGACGCACACACATTTTTCCTTTATTTTTGGAGGGGGAAAAATGTGTCTTATAGGGCGAAAAATACGGTATATTAAAGTCGGATACCTTCAGTGGTAGGGTAGGGAGTGGCAATGGCTCAGTGACAGAGTGCATGCTTTTGTGCAGAAAGAAATCCCTATTTCGGTCTGAAACATGGGAGAGCTGCTGCCAGCCAGCAGTAGAATTGCTGAATTGAGCAATGGCCTGATTTCGTATGAGGCAGCTTTGCATGCTCCTTATTGAGTTGTAATACCCTAGGGTAGTGATGGCCAAACTTGGCCCTTCAGCTGTTTTGGGACTACAGCTCCCATCATCCCTGGCCACGGGTCCTGTTAGCTAGGGATGATGATGAGTTGTAGTCCCAAAACATCTGAAGGGCCAAGTTTGGCCATCACTCCCCTAGGGGCATTGGGAATGGAGCAAAATGGAAGATGTTCTGGCTGCCATTAACAATACGATATGCTCCCATATTGGGCTGAGTTGAGTTGAGTAATGGAGGTAGTATATTGTATCTGAGCTTATACTTTAGGTTGCATGTAACTCTTTACAGTAAGCAATAAAATATAGACGGAAACTGACACGATATATCATAGCAATGTTAAGCACTACAAACATGTTCCTAAATTGCAAGTTCTTTTCATTCACCTATATTGAGAGAATGGTTATCAACTTTCCAAAGACTCTGGATAATGAAATATATCTTTTTAAAGGGTGGATGCATTTGAGTTAGCTATTTTTTATGTGACCAGTCCTAAAAACAAAACTTAATCAGGGGTATTTGTTCTGTGTGTATACATAGAAAAATTTAACTTTTTAAGTAGTCTTCCTGAGATCAGTTGGTGTTTTCCTAAGTTCTTTACTATTTATAGTGGTAAAATTATAGCAAAATAAAAACATAGTTATAGACGTAGAAATTTCTTTAGCACAATGTAATAGACCATAGCTTCTCCAATTATCTTGCCAATTCTGTTAAATCAGTTATACCAAAAAATAGTGACTTGCCCTCGCCCTTCCCATTTGCTTCATACTTGACAAGTTGTCTGTTATTTGCTTTCGTACTTTGACCAAACATGGTATCACTGCAGCTTAGTAGCTTGGACTGTGCACTGGATTTAGCCATAACCTGAACCCCAAACCATATTGGGCTGATTCAGAGGGATCAAGGCTTGACCTGAGTTGGGTCAAGACAGCCCTGGGTTGGGCTGCTTGGAGGTGTTGTGACATCTGGTGGGAAGGTTGCAGACCCCATCAGGAATGCATTTGCAAAGCTGCACCCTGCAGGATTGAATTCTCCATTCACTCAGCACATTCAATTGTCCTGGGTGCAGGCAATCCTTTGCAAGTGCCTTTCCTGCAGGATTGAATCTTCCTACCCTCTCTCTCTCCCCCACCCCCCTTCTGAATGTATGTTATAATTAGGGATTAGAAAACCCTAATTAAACATTAGTACAAAAGTCACAAATAAAGTTTAAATTTGACTTGGGAGCCACAAGAACAGAGGGCATGGAGCCATTATATTGCCTGCGTAACTTGGATGCACTGTTTCAGTGGCATTTGGTGAATGATTTTGTCCACAAATAAACTACTAAAGAAACTATTGAGTCAAGTACATGGAACATTTTTACAGCACGATTATGAATATAGTAAAACAAAGAACTGAAGACACAGAGACATAGATAAAACGACATGCATAGTCCTCGTCCTCAGTTACTTTTCTTTATGCTTGAACAACCTGGAATATTTGGTTGGTATATGGCTACCTTTCTAAAATCAATTCCTGCCTTAATAAGGTGGCAATCCTAACCCCACTTCCCTAGGAGTAAACACCATTGTATTCAGTAGGACTTACTGCACCTGGTTAGGATTGTGCTGTAAGCTAGGATGTGCATGAGCTGTGTTCACTTGCTTTTCTCTTACCTTTGTGAAAGGGAAGAAGGAAACTAGGAAACTACAATTAGCCATTACTTCTGGACCAGAAGTTCTGATTAATGGTATCCCAATAAACTAGGATTTAGAAACCCACTGTAACCAGTGAAATGGAGAAAGTACCATGAAGGGAACAATTGCAGCAGTAGTAGTATGTTTCCAGTGCATACTATTCTCTTAAATTTTTTTTGGTCTCCAGCTTTCTAGGTTGAAGCGGGAATTAACGCAGATGAAGCAAGAACTACAGTACAAAGAGAGAGGCGTAGAGACATTACAAGAGTGAGTTCAAATGAAGCAGGATGGGGTGTTTTGCCCTAATTCTTGCTGGTGTAGATAGTAAAGTAATGAATGTTGTTCATAATAGCACTTTGCTGATGTTTGTGCTTACCAACAATTCTCCAAATAATTGTAACATTTCCTATGAGAATGTTACAGTCAACACACAGTGTTTAATTTGGGAAGCTCCTCCTCCTGAATTGTTCCCTGTAGGAACCCTCCCTTTACTTGACACCTGTACTCTCTGTTCTCTGGCCATTATCTAGAAGGCCAGTCCCCCCTCCCCCCACCTTGAGCATTAAGATTGATTTCAGTTTGTATATTACCAGAAATGGGTAACTTTTCTGCTACTTGTTTGTATAACAGGATTGACCGTAAGATGTCAAATGCCCATATGAATTACAAATTGGATGAAGCCCAAGCAATAATGAATGAGCTTCGAAGCATCAGGAAGGCTATTTGTATGGGTGAGAGAGAGAGGCAAGACTTGATGCAGGTAAGAAGCTGTCAGTTACTTATTAATGACATTTGTTGTCTTATACAAGACTGGGAATTTATACCAAGTCAGAACACTACTTCATGCATACATAGTTGGTCAGTAACGTATTTTATGGAAATGCGTTTCTCATTTTTACCATTTAAGGATTTACCATGTTTTGATATATGAAAGGTCCATAGTTTGTTCCATTTCCTTGTAATGTAATGTAAGATTAATCACATCAGTGTTTCCTCTTCAACTGACTCCTGTTCTTCAGTGTTTGTATTGTACAGTGGTACCTCGGGTTAAATACTTAATTCGTTCCGGAGGTCCGTTCTTAACCTGAAACCGTTCTTAACCTGAAGCACCACTTTAGCTAATGGGGCCTCCTGCTGCTGCTGCGCTGCTGGAGCACGATTTCTGTTCTTATCCTGAAGCAAAGTTCTTAACCCGAGGTACTATTTCTGGGTTAGCTGAGTCTGTAACCTGAAGCGTATGTAACCCGAGGTACCACTGTATATGGAAGTTAAATTGGGGGGTGGGGGTAGCAAACCAATATTGAGATCACACATGCTCCTCACAGCCAGACAAGGTCCAGTTATCATTAAGCAAAAAACATGCAGGAGGAAAGGCTACAGGCTTTCAGGTGCTCAGACTTTTAGTAGAATCCCAAAATGCACCCTTGGCTTTTCTCAGCCCTATATTTTGCAACAATCTCGCCTGGTATCACTTGACACAATGGAAAGTCATTTATTTATGTATCTATGCTCCATTAAAACACTCAAGGTTGTCTTCAGAGACAATTTAAATGGCCAGGGATGGGGTTATTTCCAGAAGAAGTAAATACTCACCTTAACATCCCCTTTTTAGTTGATGGACTTGGATTAGATGAGCATGACTCATATTTGTGTAGGTGTTGGAAAACTTAGCTGATGGAAAATTTGTTGACAGTTGGTCCATATATAGGTAAAAGGACAGAAAGAGTTAGTCAGGCCTAAATAGGGTATGGTGACTAAAACAATGTTATTGATGTGAAAAAATATCATTTTTATAAGGAAACTTTAAAGAAGAATTCAAATTGCTTGAGAATTTGTTTTTGTGTCCTGTCAGGAATCAAGTCCTCTATATACTCAAATTGTTAGTGTATGAGATTTTATTTTGGAAATATTATATTGTTACAGTAAAAAAAAAAAAAGGAGTAGCTAGAGAGTTGCAATAAATGGATGTAGCTAAACTGAACTGTAAGTGATACTTTGCTAAATGCTGGATTTATATTGTGTTGGGAGCCTTTCACTAGCTGCTTAGACTGGTTTTCCAGTGAAATCATCTTTGGATTAACTGACATAATTGTTTAATGAATAATCCCTTCTGTTTGCTTGACGTGACAAGGTGTCAGAACATAATGGGAGGGGAGAAATACTTAGTCAGATAACTCCCCACTAAAAGTGAAACTTAACTTACAGTATGAAAACACCTTCCCAATTGTCAGACCATTTGGGGGAGGCTGAAATGCTTTTCCTAGGAGATACTGAAAGAAAATGTTAGCTTTTCCAACAAATAGTTCTACGGTATCTGTTGAACACTACCGTTTGCCATTCTGATCTGCCCTCCTGGATGGCAGCTGCTTCAAGCTAAGATCTGAGTTATGTAAAGTAACACAGATGTTTACAGCATTAAAAAATTGTTCCTTATATATTACTCAACGGAATTAAAGCTCCTCATGTACACAGTCTTGAGGACTACTTAATACTAGCTATTTTTTAAGTCTGTCTAGACTACATACATTTTACAATGTTTTCCTGTTGCTATATGCATCACGTTAAACTTTTATTTTTGTATAGATAAGCTCATTTAAAAAAGCTTTCTATGCAAGTCATGATTCCATTCTATATGATGATCTTTCCTGTCATAAACTAGTAACAGAAATCCATGGGCTATTAGTGACTTGTTTTAAAAGGGATGATTAAACTGCAAATAGATTCTTTTATAAGATGCTTTCCTTAATGTTCTTTTTTTAAGAGTCTGGCCAAGCTGACAGATGGATTCAGGAATAGCTGTTGTATTACAGAATCTCTGCAGGATCTTCATCATAATTCTAGCCCACTTAGTGACTCCAGTTTACCTCAACACTACTCTGATGCTTGTTCTCAAACTGATATCATCGGAGAGGTATGCAAATATTTTTATTTAAATATGTTTGCTATGAAAAAGCAGTAACTTTTGTTGTACTGCAAAGTGACAGCGTTTAAATATATTTTCCCAATTCAGTTCAAAAGAAGATTTAATCAAAGATAAGATTTAATATGCACCCAATGCATATAATTGCATTATGGGCTTTTTACCTTTTATTGAAGCAAAAGAATGGGGTTGAATAATGTAATGTAATATAATATGATATAATATAATAATGTAGCACTGTTCTAAACCATACTGTTGATTTCCACTTTATAGGTTAGTGAGACTGTTTAGCAAATCCAGCTAAACTGAAGAAATCTCTTAACATATTGCATTTCATTAAGGCATTACATTAGAATCTATTTTTCTGGTTGAGATATGCATTAGCTATTTAAACCTTGCATACATTTTTTCACTCTACAAAGCATATGAAATTTCTACCATTTTTCTGTGTTTGTTCCAAAGTATATTTTCTGTCTATCATTTTTCTCTGTTGCAGGAATGGGCAACTATCTCCAGCATGGTATGTATAATGGCTGAATTGCTCGATTTAAGAAGCAATCATATTACGTAAGAATTAAATTCCCTTTGTGCTCATAGAATTTTCAATCAATCACAGAAACAATCTTTACTTGAGAAAGGTCTAGAGCCTCAAACAAAGAAGTTAAATATGAAGTCTAACAGTTGCCTGTGTAGTCATTAATTTAATTGAAATTAGTGAGAATGAGGTATTCAGAACCAATGTACATTGGCATAGGTTTGTACTCGTGAGTTTCGATATTATAAAGAAAATGTCATTCTGTAGCAAACTATGTATTTTTCTAAAAGTTTATATGGTATTTTAAACATAGTTTAGCATGAATTCAGGGTTCTAGATTAGATATAGTAAATAACTATAGCCATTTATACTTGGGATCCAAGATACTGTATCATGAACAAAATGATAATAGCTTCAAAACAGTTTTGGACTAGATTTGGGACAGAAGTGGCTGGTACAGTGAGTCAGTGCTGTTTTGCTTATCAGTGCAGGGTGACAATGTTAAGGTTGGGTGCCATGCAAGAGTGTTGAATTGGTTCCATTGGCGCTGCTGTGCAGCCCTGACTTTGCCACTGCCCTGCCCTGCCCTATCCCAGTAAGCACTCCTGGTTAGGTGTTGATGTTGAAGTTACATTTCTCCTCACAGTGTTACTATTTTCTAATGCAATGCTAATTTTGTCATTTTTCTTGCCTTTCAAAAGTTTGGATTTGATGACAAAAGACGTGCTGACAAAATAAAATTGAGCTGGCAATATGAAGAGGCCAGAAAGAAGTAAGTATGCATAACTTGCAATGTTGATCACCAGTGCTAACTAGATGGTGCTCAATTCTTAAATGAATCAGTGGTCTGGCTCTCACAGGAAACTAAACTATAGTTTATTAAACCATGGCTTAACATTAAGTTGCTGGGTTACATTCACACATCTGTAATTATTAAGTTTGGTTAAAGGTTGCTCATTAACCAAGGTTTGTTAGCTTATAGTTAGCCACTTTAGTTCAAAGGTCACTTAACATAACTGATTTCCAACACCATTTATAGTTGCCAGGTCATTTAGTTGAACTCTAGGTCTGAGCATCTAGAGTGGGGCAGGTTGTCAAATGGGCCTTGAATATTATCACTAGTAGTTTCACACCCATTGAATATAGATGTAAGTCACATCTAAAAGTTTGTGTCTGCAACTTTGTGCCTAAGTATTAGAGTAGTTGTTTAATGAAATGTGCAGTTAGTGTTTCCCATCAAGGATTGGCAAATCAGAGAAGCACTGCACGTTTTTTTATGATTTAACACAGTAGACTAACACAGGACAAAAGGAATTGTCTTGACATCACCTGTTGCTGAAATAGATGTGGAGCCAGTTAGTTTCTTGGGTAGGAGAACACAGGAAACTCCATGTAAAAGTGGGGAACACATCTAAAAATTGGACCAAGATCATTTATTGTAGGCATGCAATAAAATAATAATTGGAATTAGTACATAAATCTCTCCTTTTCAGAAAAGCTGTAGCTTTTTGTATCAAATATATAGTAACTGTATTTAAAACCATGTTTAGGTAAGAACTCAGAGCACATTTGCTTCTACCAGTTATCTCTGTGGTCACATTCTTCATTTATCATGCATTCCTTCCCCTTAGCTTGCTGGCATTTCTGTACGGCTTTTGTCTCCACAAAATATTTCTGTGTTCAACCTCACTTTGCTAATGAAACATCTATTGCAGCTACACAGTGTGGGTGTAGGAATGTGCTGCGTTTGGTTTAAATCTACAAGCTACTAAATTAACATGTTGCAGTACATTAAAAATACTTTTGTCAGGCTCCTGTTTATCCAAAGTGATGAGAAAGCAAAGTATATGTGTCACCATTGGAGTTGAGAAAATTCTTCCACAAAATAGAAATTTTTGTGTGTGTGCTTTTTCATTAGAGACCATGCTAAGAATTCATGCAGTATTTATTGTCCTTTACTGTAAACAATGTCAAGGAATCTAAAATAATAGACGTAATCATTTAGTATACCAAGGATAAAAAAAAATTCTGTAGTAGATAGTAAGCTGTTTGGACAGTGTGCATTTTCTTAGGTGTTCTGTCCCATGATCGTTTTAGCAGTTCTAAACAAATGCAGTTATTTATTTATTACAGCAAATATTATTAATTTGAATGAAGTCCTGATATATTTAACTGAGGTGGTAGTCTTGAAACTTAATTTTACTGTTTTTTGTTTTGAGTTCAAAATTGTGTTACATTTCATTTTCCATTTTGGGATGTAGTTAGTCTTCAGACAACTTTCCTGGTGGAAAATGTCACTCAGGATAATAGAAATTCTATATCGGTGTTTTTCCTTTTTTCTCCCCCTGCACCATGATAGTACAAATTCATGTTCGCAAGTCTTTTTCATGGGATGCGTAACAAATATTTTTGTGGATGATAGATGCAAATATTTCCCCTGATTTTACATTTCTTTCTGTCAAAATAATAACATTTTTTCAGAAGGTTCCAAAGTAAGAATATTTTTATGAACACGTACGGTATTAAAAGACAAAGAGCCTACTGCAAAGAAGTGGAATTTGCAGTAATGCATACTTTTGAAGCTGCTTTGGAAGGATTGATATAGATGATCCTGCAGTAGTAAAGTTATGAGAGTGCTTTTTAACCAGGAGCACCTAATGCATCCGAGTATATGGAACAGTATTCTTCAAGCTTATCCTGGGTTTTCCAGAAGCTTATGATAGCAGATGATACATGTGTGATGTATATTTTAAGGACTTTCATAACTATACTGTAGAGATTTTCCTTCCTTTTCCTTCTAAGTTAGTAATTTCTTGGTGGTCCTTTGTAATGAAGGGTTTTTAGTATCCAGCAACAGTTGGCTCTGCATGATCATGAGTCTTGGCCAGGGATGGTGGAAGCGGACAGAGACCATCTTCAGCTCATCAAAGAGAAAGAAGCTCTCCTACAAGAACTGCAGGTCATAAGCCAGCAGCAGAGGTCCCCGGAAGACATAGATCGTTTAGAGGAGGAAAAGAGGAGGTTGGAGGATGAAATCCAGCAGGCTCGGGACACTTCTTCTCATGGTGCAGCCGAAAGGTTTAAGGATTTAATTATTTTGTTAGATGGGGTATATAACAGACACATTGGGATAGTAATGAAGTGAGGAGGCTATACTAAAATAGTGGATACTTGTGCTTCTTAACAAATCCTACTTAGCTCTTATTTGCTATGCCACATTTTCTTAAGTCTCCAGAGCTGGTTTAACTAACTGACATAGTACCAGTCTAATTCAACTATGCAGGGACGCGGGTGGCTCTGTGGGTTAAACCCCAGAGCCTAGGACTTGCCGATCAGAAGGTCCGCGGTTCAAATCCCCGTGACGGGGTGAACTCCCATTGCTCTGTCCCTGCTCCTGCCAACCTAGCAGTTCGAAAGCATGTCAAAGTGCAAGTAGACAAATAGGTACCGCTCCACGGGAAGGTAAACAGCGTGTCCGTGTGCTGCTCTGGTTCGCCAGAAGCGGCTTAGTCATGCTGGCCACATGACCTGGAAGCTGTCTGCGGACAAACGCCGGCTCCTTCGGCCCATAGAGCGAGATGAGCGCGCAACCCTGGAGTCGGTCACGACTGGACCTAATGGTCAGGGGTCCCTTTACCTTTAATTCAACTATTGAGGTAAATACTATGTGAGTAATGCCAGTTGCAGTTATTGTTTGTTTGCTTGCTTGCTAGTATTTTATCTGTCAAGCTAATATTTTATCTGTCACTAAATAGAACGTTGTTTTTTTATTTTTACTGTCATTGCAATGTAAGAATACTAGTTTATTCTATTATAGGATACTGTTGCAAGAAAAGAAGAACTGTCTGCTCATGCAGTTGGAAGAAGCAACTCGTTTAACATCCTATTTATGTTCGCAGTTGAAGAGGTTAGTTCTTCAGAGAAATTGATTCTTGTGTTTATGGCAAATCACGACAGTTGGCTTTCCAAAAAAGTAAAATTGACCTAGATATAGTCTCATAGTCTCGTACTCTAAATGAGACCGAACAGGTTACCTTTACTTTTAGCTATATATTGCTAGCATATTGCCATTTCAGTAGATTAGGAATATTATTTTATTTTTAACTCCAAAAATCCAGAAAGTACTCTTAAGTTTCAAAATACAGATCAACATAGTAATGATACAAACTTGGTAGCCTGTTGGCCAATTTCCTAAATCTTGAGGGTTAGCTTTATATTTGATTAGAAGACGACAATGACTGATGATTATGTGTAACTGATTAATATTTCTCATCTGCCAGTTAATTAAATCAAAAGCAATAATATTTTTTTTGCTATTGTAAGCATTTATTAAGTAATACAGGCATTCAATTTTGCACCAGACTTTACTTAGTTACAGACTTTGAAACTTAATAAAGACTGAATTTCTTGTGGGAAATTGATGACAGATATTTGAAGTACTGGTAACTTTTTATAACAGAGATCCTGTTAAGAAACCAATCTGAAAGTAACAGAAAGTGAAGAAATGAATACAGTTGAAAATAAAGCTGAGAAAACAATACAGATTCCATTGACTCAGTTTGCATGTAAAATCAAACTTCAGGCTTATATTTTCAATCCTACTCTAAGGCACTCTACTTCTTTCAGCTTGGAACTACTGAACTTAGTCATTCTATTCAAATTGGGACGCTTGGTTTTCACTTGCCATGCAACTAGCATTTCAAGCAGGAAAAATGTATATGGGGGTGGGGGGGAGGGCTCAAACACAAACCATAGGCTGCTAGTGCAGATGTAATGGCAAAGGATGGCTTGCTACGAAAGAGAGGTGTGGGAGGCCAGGAACAAAGGAGCTTGTGTACCAAGGGCTGTCTGAACCAACCCATTGTGTTTAGCATTTGTTCAGACATTTACAAATGCATTTTTGTCTTCTAGCTTGTCTGCCAGCACTCTAACAATATCATCTGGAAGTAGTCGGGGGTCATTGGCATCCAGCCGTGGATCTTTGGCGTCCAGCAGGGGCTCTCTCAGTTCTGTCAGCTTCACAGACATCTATGGTGTTCCTCAATATGAGAAATCGGACAGTGCTACAGAGTATGGGCAGCTTATGCGATATGACCCAGTTCCTGTTGATTCTCACAGTAAAGATGTACAGTATATTGAAACTATTGGACATTCTAGCTGCAGTAAGCAAAGGAGATCATTGGACACGCCTTTATCTTTAGCATCTCTGTCCTCACGGTCTTCTCTGTCCTCACTATCGCCACCAAGTTCTCCCCTGGATACCCCCTTCCTACCTCCTTCTCGGGATTCTCCATTGGCCCAGCAGTCAGAAGGATATGAGGAAATGATGGGAACAGGTGCCTTAGAAATGCTCAGAGCTCAGGCCTCTATTTTGGGTGAAGACAAAGCACAAGAAACTGTTTCATCCAAGGCTCTTGAATATTCTACAGGCAGTGAAGGACTTCGAGATGCAGGACTGCAACTGACAAATGTTCCAACCTCTGGAGGTAAGTTTTTGGCTTTCAACCTTTTGTTTTGTTGATTCTCAAAACCCTAAAATGCATGATATGCTTATGCCATAAGTGAGTTTCGTAAATTTAAATAACTGCAGTGGCAGGAATTAATTAAGTTGCCTAGGTGGTTTGTGAATATATTTATACAGCAATCTCAAAACTGCCCTTTATTTTGCTGTAACTAATTTGTGTTTTTCTCTATGAATATGGAAAAAAGTATTAGTGAAATCTGATCAGTTAGTGTTCCTGCTATAAAGCTTGTTAATTAACATGGAATTACGGTAATACGTTTGGAGGAAGGCAAATTGTTGTTGCTTGGTCTTTTTTACTCCATGGTGCCTTGTTATGAATTTGACAGTTTCAAATCTTCCGGATTCATGTACTGGAAGAGAGGATCACAAGTGGGCTGGCCATGATGCATAATACCTACCAAAGTCATCCTCGAAAAACTTTTGTCATGTCTTGTCTTTCAGATCTTGAAAGAATGGTTTTTCAAAGTGTTTTTCGTGTTATTAGGGTCTTTCTTCTTCACAACAAAGTGAATAGCAGCCCAAATTCAAATAAAATTAAAGCTGTGTTTGACTGAAGGGCTAAACCAGGGTTGAGTGCAGGATCACACATGCAAGTCTCGCACAGTATTTCTTTGCATGTTGGTATTAGCACAAAAATTGGACTTTTCAATTAGAAACCTTTCTGCAAGTAGAAACTTTGCTTACCAGGTTATTTCAATACGCACAGTTTTCAAGTGCATTCAGCTGAATACAGTGGTACCTCTGGTTACGTACTTAATTCGTTCCGGAGGTCTGTTTTTAACCTGAAACTGTTCTTAACCTGAAGCGCCACTTTAGCTAATGGGGCCTCCTGCTGCTGCTGTGTTGCCGGAGCACGATTTCTGTTCTCATCCTAAAGCAAAGTTCTTAACCCAAGGTACTATTTCTGGGTTAGCAGAGTCTGTAACCTGAAGCGTATGTAACCCAAGGTACCACTGTACTTTCTAAAATCTCTTCAAGTCTTGCCTGTTGTAGGTCTTCCCTATATTCTTTTCAATATTGCATTATTTCTAGAGCTGAATAAAATTGTATGTAATAAATGCAGAGCCTCATATTTCCACCTGAGTACACGTGGAATACATGTGGATTTTACTTCTCAGTTCCAAGTCTGCATTCTTCTGATAGCCATCTTTGATTCCAAGTCTTCTGTGCACATCCAGGTTATTGCCTCTTCTGTGACCTTCGCTGCTGCATCTCCTAGTAAAAACATTTCACACACGCTGGTGAACTATCATCCTGATTCATCCTTTTGTGGTCCACTTTAAACACGCAATCCTATTTTCTAGTTCTATTTTATCTTATTATTTTTTAAAGTTACCTCCCCCCCCCCCCATGTACCTTAAGTACTTTGTATACCTCGGATTCCCCTGAATTATCATTGTTTACTGAGTTTTCTAAGTTAAACGTGCATGCACATCTACATAGTATCATTCCAATCGAAAACGGCAAATTAAGGATTAACAATACAACTTGGTGCAGGTCTAACATGCATATAGTCAGGTCAGAGCATATAGTGTCCTCTTTCCTGAACCAGTCTCCATCCATAAATCATGACATTCAGAACCAGATATACCATAGTAGTGAATTCTTCCATAAGGTTTATGGTGGCTTGACTATTCCACCTTGTCAAGCCACTAGTGTTATAAGGTGGCTCCATTTAGCTATAAAGTATCTTCCTATTTTGCTTCCCTCAGTTCTCAATTCTTATGCCTTAGCTTTTCTGCTAGAGCTATGAACCACACTTTAGGCTACCAGTTCTTCAGCATAAATAGTGATGTACATTCTGAAGGTTGTCCAGTCAAATTAGTCTCTCTATTGACACAGATGCATTCAAAGAATGCCAGGCTTCTGGGGACTTCCTCCAGCCTCATCAGGTTTTGGCCAGATGTTTAAACTTGCATTTGCTCCAGCCAATTAGCTTGTATTGCACTTAATCTGGCCATAAACTGCTCTTGGACAATATATGTCCATTTTCCAAAAAAAGCCCCTCATATTCTGTATTCCCCTTTGGTTTCTATTTCCTGTGCTGCCTGCATTTGTCCACACCTGGGACTGGTCTAGGAAAGGTAAGAGTGGAGTTACTGAAATATGTAGCCAATTCCCTCCCAAACTTTGCCCACAAAAAAAGGGTTCTCTATTTGCCACAGCCTTCCTGTAGCGTTCCCCCCACCCCCGAAAAAGAGAGACCTATATGATGCTCCCAGGACATGGGTGGCGCTGTGGGTTAAACCACAGAGCCTAGGACTTGCCAATCAGAAGGTCCACGGTTCGCATCCCCGCGGCGGGGTGAGCTCCCGTTGCTCAGTCCCTGCTCCTGCTAACCTAGCAGTTTGAAAGCACATCAAAGTGCAAGTAGATAAATAGGTACCGCTCTGGTGGGAAGGTGAACGGCGTTTCCGTGCGCTGCTCTGGTTCGCCAGAAGCAGCTTAGTCATGCTGGCCACATGACCCGGAAGCTGTACGCTGGCTCCCTTGGCCAATAAAGCAAGATGAGCGCCGCAACCCCAGAGTCGGTCACGACTGGACCTAATGATCAGGGGGCCCCCTTTACCTTTTTACCTTTATATGATGCTACCAGTAGTGATCCAATTTAATAGCTGCCAAATCCACCTTTATTATTTGTACAAACAAATTGTTTAACTTGGCATGTTTCATAGAGCAGTTTGAGATTAAGAGCTCCCAGGACCCCTCTTTTTATACTAGTAAAGTGTTGTTCAGTTAGTTCACTTGGGATTTTTTACAACCATTTAGAGGTTTTACCAACAATGGATGGAAATGTCAGGAAGAGGAAGTGCAACAAAAGGGACATTTTTATCGCTGCTACGTGGCCTAGCCAAGTAAGGTTTAGTTTATACCAGGAGTTCACTCTCTGCAGGCCAAGCAAAGCTAGGAATCTTACTCCAGCACAGATTTATGCAGCCCCTAAAGCATCTAGTATTGACACCTTGCTGTGCAAAAAGGCTGCATTTGATAAGGTAAAGAGCAGCATTCTTGCTTGGTGGCAAGCCATAGGCTTGTTTGTTTTGGTATTGTTTTTACCCTGGACTGTTAAGATCCAAATAACAAGCTTTGGAAAACATTATTGAATTTAAACTTCCCACCCCAATGCTGGCTATTTTCTTGAATCACAGTTTCAGTTTGTTCTTAAATAATGGTTCATTTTTAACAAAAATTACAGGTTTGACCAACTGATTTCACTATTTACTTAAATTATTCTTGTATTTTGTTTCTCACGTGGCACAACAGAAAAATTTGCTGTAAGTGAACTTAGAATTTCTTCTTGTGGTGGGTTTTTTTTCTTCCTGCCTGTAAAGCCCAGTGTGTGTGTGCTTGTGTGTTGTTTGTTTGTTTGTTTTTGTTCTGTATTGCGTGCATGTTGGGAGGGTGGAATATGTGCTCCTTGATTTCATCCAAAAAAAATCATATCTGTAACCATTATAGTCCATTCATGTTGCTGCAGTATTAACTGAATTATTTTCTATTTAATAGCCACTATTGACTACTGTAATAATGTTCTGTGTTTGCAGCTTAAATTGCTGTCTTCTACATGCCTGGTAAATTGTGGGTGAGGATTTACTATTTCCTTATTTTTGGAAGGATTTTTTAAAAACTGCCATCAAAGTATTTTAAACCCAAAAAATAGCAATACTTCAAAAGCTGTTAAAGTAACCACACATTCTTACTGCTTGGTGAATCTCTTTCTACAGTTTTAGTAACTAAAATTACTTAACTTGATGGTAGTTTTTCTGTCCACTAACTAATGTCTCAGGCTTCATGATAATTAAACCAAATTACTCTATATGACATGTCACAACTGGTTGTGGGTATATCTTTATACAAGGACTTCAGATCACTGAACTGTCAAGTTAAGTTCCTATTACTATATACTATAATTACTATACACTATAATATGCAAAGGGACATGGGTGGCGCTGTGATCTAAACCACTGAGCCTCTAGGGCTTGCCGATCAGAATGTCAGCAGTTCAAATCCCCATGACGGGGTGAGCTCCCGTTGCTCAGTCCTGGCTCCTGCCCACCTAGCACTTTGAAAGCACGTCAACGTGCAAGTGGATAAATAGCTATCACTCTGGCGGGAAGGTAAATGGCGTTTCTGTGCGCTGCTCTGGTTTTGCCAGAAGCGGCTTAGTCATGCTGGCCACATGACCCGGAAAAACTATCTGTGGACAAACGTCGGCTCCCTTGGCCAGTAAAGCGAGATGAGCGCCGCAACCCCAGAGTTGTCTGTGACTGGACTTAACTGTCAGACTTTACCTTTACCTTTTTATAATATGCTAAATTTCAGAGGTTTTGTCTGCCTGCTGCATGATATTTCAAATCTTGTGCCCTTTTTTTTGGTCAAGCTGCGTTTCTGCTAATACTTAGTAAAAGGCATGCTTTAATTTTAGTGGCATTGTCTTGTTAATTCATTTGAAAGCATCAGGCAAAATAACTTAAACTGAAACATTTATAACATGTTTGCAACATTTTCATATTGCATCTTGATTCTTTATTATTATTATTTACTGTTATATAGCACAGTATATCTTTTTTCTTTTTGGTGACCTCCAAGGTACAGTAGTCAGTGAAAGAGTCTTTTAGTCTGCCAGCTTTTTGTGGCTACACAGGCACTTCTTTGTCCATTACAATTTTGTAAAAAATATATAAATTTGCAGAACTTTATTACCATATAGGAAAGATAAATTCAGGTAGTGAAGCTCTCTTCGGCTCCTTTGAACTTTGCAAAGATTGGAAAAATCAGATTTGTTCTTTCCTCTGGTGGGTTGGAGCGAGTCCATGCAACATAATGTTCTCCATTGTCAAGGCAGTTCACCAGGAAACTGATCAAAAGGGGGACTGTGTTTCCAGGTTCAAAAATGCTGCTAACCTGAATAGTGTAGATTAATTGTAAAGTATTACAAGCATAAGATAAATTACTAGGGCTTGTTAGTCTACTAGGATCATGTGGTGGGACTTACTGGGAAAATAATAAAAGATGCAGCAAAGGACATTTATTGTTTTGATTTGTTGATACTTTCCCCTTGATTCCTTGGGTGCTGCATTTTACTCCTCCTTGCAACTATTTTAACTGGAATATTGCAGGGCAGGTTTCCCTTGGTCCACTAAGATTGCACATACTTGTGCTGCACACAACTGAGTAAATCCATACATCAGATGCATAGTATATTCTCTTGTCACACATAGCTGACGTATACCAACTAGCCTCATAGACTAGTTGCTTAGTGGTAGGTTATTTACAGCCCATAAACTAGTAATCTCATCTAGGACTCTGATGTCTAAATCTCATGTATATCTTATATGAATATGTTAATATAGTCTATCAGCACAGATACAAGCCAAGCTATGTGTAGTCAGTTATATACATCTCAAGGTACTATTTGGAACACCTTTGCATGTATATAAAATTCAAGAATGGTACTGGAGCTTCTACTTTTTGCTGAGGGCATGGTCTTGAGGGCACATGTTGCAACTACCTTGCTGAAACTAAGCAGGTTTGGTCAATCCCCAAAATGGTGACCACCTGGCAACCCTACAGATCTACCTTGAGGGTCACAGTTTAAGGAAGGCGTGACATAAATGCACTAAACAACTGCATAAAACCAAATGCCCACCTTTTGAGCTGCTTTCCTACTTTTCTGACTTTTGAGAAAAATAAACTGTCTCTATTTGTATGTATCCTGTCTCAAGTGAACATTTTCGTAGTTTCCATTTGAAAAATCAACTCCTCATGTATCCTGCCTGTTGTGCACGTATAATTGCTGATAGTCCTTTATGTCTGCAAAGCTGTTATGGTACTGCTGTTCATATATGTTGAGTTCCAAGTAAAAATGAAGTCTAACTGCGTATTTGTTTGCTTTTGCTCCAGTCCCCCCCCCCCCCGCTTTATTTATTTTTAAAAGTCTATTTTGGACTTGGAAGTATATACTAGGTTGATTCCTACCTTAAGCTACTTGCACTTAGCTTTCATGAAAACCAATGGGATAAATTAGTCACGACTTGCCTTAAATCTCTCTTATTTCAGTAGGAACTACCGTATTTTTTGCTCTATTAGACTCACTTTTCCCCTCCTAAAAAGTAAGGGGAAATGTGTGTGCGTCTTATGGAGCGAATGCAGGCTGAACAGCTATCCCAGAAGCCAGAACAGCAAGAGGGATTGCTGCTTTCACTGCGCAGCAATCCCTCTTGCTGTTCTGGCTTCTGAGATTCTGATTTTCCCCCCCATGTTTTCCTCCTCCAAAAACTAGGTGCGTCTTGTGGTCTGGTGCGTCTTATAGAGCGAAAAATACGGTACATCCAATTTGCTTAATATGGCTCTAACCCATGGTTTATAGGTTCCATTACTAAGCATGAACGTACATAGCAATTACGGTATGATTTATATTCACAGAACCTTCAAAATAAACCCTGTACTATGCAAGTATCTAAATACCCATTTAATTTATGATTAGCTTGATAACATGAAGACATGTAATATTAGATTGCTTTAATCTTGTTTGAAGCAAGTTGATCTATAGCACATGCATAGTCATGGTATGGCTTGAAGGCCACAGTAAATATCAGTGAATTACACCAGTGAAAATGGAACATATTATTCTGGTTTTCGCAACATTGTCTCTTAACTGTCTGCTCATTTTTTCAATAAACTGCATGAACAGTATTGCCTTTGCCTCGTCACAAAAGAAGCAAGTGACACAATCTAGACATAAATGAGAATGTATTTAACGATCAGCTAAAATGAATGAGACTTCAGTGTTAACTTGTGTTCAGGCCAAGAAGTGCCTTCTGTTTCTTAAGGGCACTTTCTTAAAACTTGAATAAACCTTAGTGATATATAAAACATTTGTATGGATTGAGTTGTGCTTTTTCAAAATAATCATCATCATCATGTATGAATGAACCTTGTCTTTGCTGTTTCCCCATGTTGTAGCTGTGACCCTACGTGAAGATAGTGCTAGAAGGTCAGAGAGGAGAGCCAGGCGAGTCTCAGCATGTCTGTCCAATTATTCACTGGCTAGTGACAGTGGCGTGTTTGAAGCTTTAAGCAAAAGGTCAGGTTGTATAAATGTGTTGTAAATTGGAACTGTGCTTAACATCCTTCCCTTAAAAAGCAACAAAAAACACTTGGTAAAAAGTCTTATTTATATATACACTACTGACTAATGGCTAATTCTATAAAACATTTTAGTTAGGTAGATTTTTTTACCTGGTTCTCTGGCTGCTTGATGATTATTGTGCTCTTTCTTTCTTTCCTTGCTTAATAAGTGTTTAGGGTCTTGCAAACTCCCTTCCCCCCCCCCAGCTAGTTAAGATATGTTTGGGATTAGGCTCCTTTGGGATGGAAGGGGTGAGTGGAATAAATCAAATAAATAAATAAATAAATAAATAAATAAATAAATAAATGCTTTTTAATTTGAATAACATGGATGATATACTCAATTACTACACAACACTACTGCTAGGTTGCTCCATGGGAAGGAGGATAAGACAATCACATCATATCGCACCATTCTTCACTAGTTCCATTGGTTCCTGTTGTGTTTCAAGGTCCAGTTCAAAGTTTTAGCCTTTAAAGCACTAAGCAGTTATTTGAAGGACCACATGTGCTCCTGTGAACTTGCTTGGGCATAGATTCATGCCTTGTATGCCTGCCTGTGAAGGCAGTTCATTTGTCAGGCATGAGTAGCAGGGCCTTTTCAGTGGTGGCTCCCAGAGGACAGAGCACCCTCCTTCAGAGGTTTGTTGCAGATTTTAAAACAGGTTTTAAACACCCACCTGTTTTTGAACCACCCTTTTAAAACAAAGGCCTCTCTGTTAGTTGTAGTATCTGTCTATGATACTGGTAATGTTGGTGCCTTTATCTGTTTTGGCTATTCACGTGCTACTCATGAGTAGGGAGTGACTGTGATTACTTGGAGGTCTTTCCCAGCCCTACTAGGAATTGCCGAGAATTGAACCTGGTACATCCTGCATGTAAAACACGGGCCATACCATTCAACTAAAACCCCTTTTCTGAAGGGCTCAAAATATGCCAGGCAGCTAGAAATTTGGTGATGGTTAAAAAACTGTCCAGGTTTGCATGCTTGAGAATAAAATTATAGTTCATTGTTTTTTAAGGTGAATAGCAGCATGTGATAATAGGAAGTAAATATTTAATTCATTCCTTTTCGGCAATATACCACAAGATGTATGCTCGTAGCCATCTCTTGTTAACATGCAGTGGTTGCCATAGAGTTTGATAATACCTTTGAAATGTAAATCTTACTTTTGATGGAAGTTCATAATCTAAATAAAGAAGTTTAATAAGCAGTAGGTAAAATGTGCATTGCTCATACAGAATAGCTCAGGTCATTTGTGGTAATGAAAATACAGCTCTACTGCTAGTTTTTAATTTGCTTTTTCTCTTATCACATAGGAATGAGGATATTGAAGAATCACTTTACAGTGATGCTGTCAGCAATGAAGAGCCCAAAATGCAAGTTGGATTTCTGTAAGTTTTTTCTTTTCTTTTCTTTTCTTTACTTTGGTCAACATTCATTGTTAAAATGCAAGTGTATGCCAGGTGTGCAGCGTCCTTAATGGTTAAATAATTTTGAACTTTTGGAGCCCACCTAAGCTGCGGCAGATCATCGTTTCAAAGAGAGAATACTCCAAAAGTGAGGAGAAAATTACCAGATCATGTTTGGTAAGGTGTGGTATTCCAGTTCTTCTCTACTAGGGTTGGGTGATACCAGCTTTTCAACATTGCAATGTATCACTAGCTAAACATCGCTGCATAGTGATACATTGCGATCTTGAAAAGGAAGGCCATCGGCATTTCTAAGCGGTATACGTAAAAACAAACTATGCACAAAATGAAAACAGTAAAACGAAACCATTTTTTCCCCAAAAGCCTGCTGGAACAAGAAGGCCTTAATTATGTGCCTGAAGTTCATTTAGGGTGGTGCCAATCTAATCACATTTGGGAAAGAGTTCTACAGGCTTGGGCCCACAGCTTCTAGCATTTCCAAACTGTATCTGAGCCATGGGGAACCACCAACAGAATACTCCTGAGATCTCAGTGTTTGGGTCACAAGATAAGGGATCAGGCAGTCCTTAACATATCCAGTAAGGACATGCACCTAATAAGTTTATTGAGAGGTGGGTTTTATTCATAGATGACTGGAATTTCAAGTTTCAAGAGACCTATGTGCAATTTTATTCATGGTAAGATGTGAGCAATATTTTCTTGATCTTCATGTCTTTGTTGTATGTGCTCTGGGATGTGATAACGGAATGGAATGTTGTGTTTTTTGTCATCTTCCTTAGTTTTTATTACTAAGTATAGTTCTGTCAGTAATTCACTATGATACAGTCATATAGTATGTTTTTATTGTCATTTTTGTATTTTATTTTATTTTATTTTTAAAAAGCAGAAGCTTCCAGGGTCTCTGGTAGATAAAAAAATTTGTGCTACATGTGTGATTCTGCATGTTTTGTCTTTGTATCCTATAGACCACACATTGGGTCACCAATTAATTGAGAACTTCTTTTTCAGGCATGACAGTGCGACTGAGTGTCTCCTGGTCCATGTGTTGCAGCTCAAGAACTTCACAGGCTTTGCTGTGAAGGAAGGCTGTAAAATGTAAGTTGAAATACCTACATTGGCCTGATTTCTTGCTTTCCATTCCTTCAAGTGTCAGAATACAACACATCTGTCTTACTTGGGGTTTAGAATAGAAAGTGATTCATTCACTTCACGATGAACTCCAGAAAACTTACGAAAAGCAATGTTAATATATTTATTTTTAATTAAATACATTTACAAACTACCATTTTGTCCCATTATGGAGCAGCCAAAGCAGCTCTCACAACATGATTTTAACAAAGAAAGAAATAAGAAACTCTGCAAAGCAGTAAAATATGCAGACTCAAAAAGTAAAACACGCTGATACTATTAATCAAATAACAAGTTTATGTCACAATGAATTAGTAGAGGGGGCGGAATCAGGGATTGGCATGGCTAGGCATATGTTAGGGGATGCCTGAGTTTCACCTTGGTGAATCTAAAATGGCACCCACCCACTGCAGAACAGAGACAAGAACCAGCTGGGATTTAATAATAAATGCTGCTGCTGGGTAAAATATTTGTGGGGATGGGGAGGCTGAGGTTAGTGACTGACGGTGGCTGCAAGCAGTCACACTGTACTGGGAATCTGATGTGGGGGCAGCTGCATCAGCCACAGGCAGGAGATTGTGCCAGGATGGTGCAGTTGCCCATTTGTGGCACCATGCTGAGGGCACACTCACCAGTGCAGGCCTTACAGTGTTAAGGATATTTGATAAGCAATGACAGCCCCAGATAAATGTCCACAAACACAGGGAAACTGGGAAACGCTGATGTATATCTATAGATTATTCACCAGCATTCCCTTGTGAATGCTTAAGAAGTCTATGCTTCTGAACCTTTAGTATTCACGTGTAGATATTCCACAAATTTGAGTCACATGCACAGGTTTACAGAGTTTTTCAGTCTGTTTTAAGTTAACCTACTAATAGTATAATGATCAGGGACGGAAAAATGAAAATTATGCTTCGTCCAATTTTATTTAGGAAGTTAAAATGATATCTTACTGCTTCTGTTTACCTGCTGTGACTTTTATTTTGCCTGTTCTCAGACATGTGAGGATATACTTACCATCTCTTGAGTCGGGCACATCAACCACTTACTGCTCCAGAGCTTTGGAATTCCAAACTCCCTTAGTGTTGAATGAAGTCTTCCAGATTCCTGTACATTCAAATATTTTGAAGCTGAAATCACTACAGCTTTATATCTGTTCAGTTGGCCATCACCAGCAAGAAGAATTGTTGGTAAGGGGTGCCTTTTTTTGTAAAAAAATAAATAAAGCAGGTGTCATGAGTTCCTTTACATTGGTCTGGTTCCCACATATCACTAAGCCTAACAAACTATGACTTCGTTGAATGAGCAAGTGTGCTGCTGTAAACTTCACCCGGGCTTGTGGTTTATTCTCACAGCAGTAGGACTGAGGGGGACGTGAACTGGACACAGTTTTCTAAATGTGCACCAGAACACTTAGTTGTTCATTCTAAGCCATAGTTTGGCTTAGTTTTACATGAAAACCGAACTATTGTAAATGAAAAAAGTGGTTTCAGTTTTCTCATATTCCTGTGTTCAAAGGTGTCTCAGATTTAATCTAATCATCAAGATAAATTCCCTTTTTGTGGATGATTGATTTGTTGATGTCATTGGTTTAGGCTATGATGGATGTTCATTTACAATACTCAGCCAGCTAAAACAAAATCTGGTTTATAGTCATACCACTGGCTAATAAAAGTTCCACATTGTATTACTGTTTCTTAAACTGATTCAGCTCTGTTGTTGGAAATACAAAATAGCTCCTCTTTTTCCCCATACATGAATATTTATCAGTTCAAACATCATGCCTAACAACATTTAAGTTGCCTTAACCGTGGTTTGGCTTACAGTCTGGAGTGAGCTAGTGGCTGCAGGATTGCATGGTCACATTTCTGGTTTTTAAGGTGTTCCTCCCTGAAATATTACAATACTTCACTGGTCTTTTTTCAGGCCTAATGCTAAACTTTGCATTAAGAAAGAGCCCCCTGCTGGTTTACTGACAGGAAACATTCAGCTTAGAAGTAGATGTTAGTGAAACTATTCCCTCCACCTCCTTTTTTCTCCCACATGCTTGGGAGACAGTCTTACCAAACAATAGCAAGTATATTTACTTAAACCTTCTCTCAATATGTAAAGCCCCCGAGCCTTTCACAGGTCATGAACACAGTATCCTCTTTTTAGGACATTCCTGTTCTCTCTTAGAACATATCAGAGTATATCATATGCAAAGGGACACAGATTCATAGAGTTGTAGAGTTGGAAGGGACCCTGAGGATCATCTAGTCCAGGCATGGCCAAACTTGGCCCTCCAGCTATTTTGGGACTACAACTCCCATCATCCCTAGCTAGCAGGACCAGTGGGCAGGGATAATGGGAATTGTAGTCCCAAATCAGCTGGAGGGCCAAGTTTGGCCATGCCTGATCTAGTCCAACCCCCTGCAGTACAGGAATATGAAGCTATCCCATACAGGGATCAAACATGCAACCTTGGCGTTATTACTCTAAACAACTGAGTTATCCAGGCTGTGTATTCAAATAAAAATAAAAATTAAGGCATCTTTGCAGAATGCCCTACTAAAAGTCCTCAGCTGTTTCTTCAGTGTTTTGTATTATAATAAGTAGCCTTGTAGACAGCAAATGTTTTCTCTAGTAGTATGAGTATTGACTCATTTTGCTTCAATGTCTTCCCAGGGCATTGCTCAGATTAGCCTAGCTGACTATGAGAGCTCCAATGAGATGCAACTTCACTGGTACCCCATCCAGATATTCACTGGTTCAGACTGTGAGCAGACAAAAGACAGACCAAAATGTGAAGAAAATGCTTCTCAGATTTTCGAAAACAAAGCTACAATGAAAATGGTATGGCTGTATCTGAGCTTTTCTGAACATGTTTCTCTTGTATGTTTCCTTGTGTGTGATACAAAAGATGTTCTTATAACATTTGATACTGAAAGTTAAGGGTGAGCAAAATGCATATAGCACATGCCTGAATTCAGAGGAGAAATTTTACTGAGGCTAAATAGGGTAAATTGCAATGATTTAATTGGATGATACCATTTAAAATTCATATGGATGCTTTTAAATGTATTAGGTCTCTCAACCATTTGTATTGTAATATATATTTTGTCTTATTCTTTTTTAACCTTTTTGTATGTAGTATATTACCTTTTTGTATGTAACCTTTTTGTATGTAGTATATTAATAGTAGAGGTAGTAGTATTTTGGTATATTTTCATATAAAGGCATATTTTAGTCAGTGCTTCTTCAATACTGTAGCAGTGTAGATGATGATGATGATGTGGTTGCTATGGCCATGATGGTTGAAACAACAACAGCAATAAACAGAAACAGTGATATGCCTGGATCTGCTGAGAGATACTTGCATTTGAGCTTATTCTCATCAATAGAATTATTTCATTTTAATTGATCTATAGATTACACACCACAACTGCACACATGCTTGTGTTTTTCCATATCCAACTATCTAGCCATGTTTGGATTATTGTGAAAAAATTGAGCTACTTCACACCACAGTACTTCAGTTCTAATTTAATTTGTTGAGAGCATGTCAAAATTCTGAATTCAGCCAAAATGCTACTCTTTGGTTTTAGAGAAATTTCCAACCAAAACTACTTTGTGCTTTTGTTTGAACTTAGTCATTATTGTTGTTCCTTCGAAAGGCTGACTTCAGTTTTTCTGCTAGGAAAATGACTCTCATTTGATTCTAAGTTCAATTTCCATTCTAGGATGCTGTGACTGCCCTTTTAGCTAGGACCACAGCTCAACTGGAAGCTGTGGAGAGAGAATTAGCAGAGGAGAGAGTAAAACTGGAGTACACAGAAGAGGAAATTCTAGAGATGGAGCAAAAGGAAGACCAGCTAGAAGCTGTGTCAGAGAGGTAACTTTTTCAAAAGGGTTAAGACAGAACGTAAGTTTTTAAAATAATTTATGTGTGATTCTGTTGAGATATTAAATGTATCGAATCTTATACGTCATTTATCTGTAATCGTTAGCTATTAGATGTAAGCATTAGCTGTTTTATGATATTGGAGCATACATAACCCAATTTCATATTTCTTAGTTCAGATTTGGGTATGCAAAACTTGGCATTTAATGGCATTTAATTTACAAGAATGCAAAACTTTGATAGGATCAGTAATGGTACCGAAATATGTATTCATGTAACACTTCTTCTAGAATCGTAACATAATCACTTACACCACGTCTAGAGCAACCTGAAGTAGTTTTTAAATATTATTGTTGCTGATCCTGTGTCTCACATTAATTTTTTTTTTTGGGGGGACTGGTGTTCACAGATTCATAAGAAAATAGAACAGCAGCAGCAGTGGCCATGTGGGGCTAGTTTTCTGGAAGTATTTGCACTGTATTAAACATGCAAAAGGGCAGCGTGAAATTAATTACTGGAACCAAATTTCATTGCTTGATGTATTTTTTTTCCTGCAGAAGCTGGCAAGCAGAATCAGTTGACAGTGGATGTAGTAATTGTATGCAGACTAGTCCTCACCCAGAGTCTTACTGCAGTGAATCATTACACAGTCATATGCTTGCACCTCAAACAGATCAGTGTACTTCTAAAAAAGTCCCGCCTCCACCTCTAAAGGCAAGTAGAAATAATTGTACTTTCTGCTCCAGTTTTTGCTAATCCTTAACTGGGCTAGGCCAGTGATCTCTTTCCAAGATACATCTTCATTTTCTTCTCCCTTAACCTTCAGTACTTTTGTTTGTCTTACAGTGGGACGAAGCTTTATAAGCCTGTAAATATTGCTGTTTGTTCAGACCTTTAACTAACCTGATCTCTTGGGGTAGTTCTGGCCTGCATGTCACTGCCACAGATAATCTGTTAACACTTTTTTATGATTCTGTGTTGTATTTATAGATTATTATTATTATTATTATTATTATTTTAGTTTTGGCTGAAGATTTGCAACTTGTTATAATGGATCTCATTACGCTCAAGTCATTTTTATAATGGTGCTGGACCATAAATAGCTATACTCTAGAGTGCTCTGGAAATGCTTGTATGATAAGCTGAATGAAAAGATAAGCCTTTGCAACACTTGAAATTTCGATTCTTATTTTAGGTAGATAAGGAGACCAACACAGAAGAAACAGCTTTGCTTCATAAAAACAGAACTGGCCGTCGATCCCGTGGGTCTGCTTTTGTTCGTAGTAGCACCATTGTTCGCTCACAGACATTCTCACCTGGTGCACGAAGTCAGTATGTTTGCCGAGTGAGTAGTAATTGTTATTAAACAAGCAGTCTGGAACTGTGACTTTAAAAATTGAACATTATTGTAAATGCTATAGCATTTGCTCTTGCATTTGAACCTGGACCAATAACTGCTTTGTATGTGCTGTCAGGTTCAGTTCCCATATTCTTTCGTTTGAGAGTATGGTAATGTATGTATTAATGTCTGTATTTTCTTAAATGCACTTTTTAGATAACGTTGCTGTGGGTTTTGGTAAGGAGAGGTGGTGAAAATAAAAAGACCTAAGGCCCCCAGTAGACGGGCTCAAAGGCAGCACTTAAGTCTGACTGGTTGGCTGATTATTATTTTTCTCCTGAATTGACATGGATAAGTCTCACTTGTGTTGCCGGAATAAAGATTAAAGTATCAATTTCCATTTTGTATCTTTTTTTCTATCAGCTATATCGTAGTGACAGTGACAGTTCTACTCTGCCAAGAAAGTCTCCATTTATCCGAAATACTTTGGAAAGACGTACGCTGCGTTATAAGCAGGTATAGTTGTGACTGTAAAATTTGGGGCTTTGCATTGCTGAGGAATTTTTACAGAAGGAAGCTGAGGGTTTGGTTTTTTTACTACATTGGGATACTATTAAGAATAGTTTGATATGGCAATGTAATAATTTATGTTGCATGTATGATCATACACTGCAGCAACAGCTATAAAAATAGTTGGTAGTGTTAGATCAATTTTAAATATGTTCCTGTTGAATTTACTGATTTAGCCTTGATTAATGTTGGCAGCAGGATTTAAAAAAATCTGCACTCAGCTTCCTTGGGGCTTAGAGAAAGTCTGTACTGGAAAGCCAACATGCAAAGAATACATAGATCAATACAATTCTTAACTTTTTAGAAAGTATCAGCCACTTTTTAAAGCACTAAATTTAGAATTCTTATGGCTCACTACTGTGAAGATGTAATATGACAACTTGCAGCTCATGGTTTACCAAGACATTGCCTTGTTTGTATTCTCCTCCCCATCTGTTTCCTCTCATGTAAATTCCCTTCTCCATCGCATAATTTGCTTTAACAATGGCTTAGTATTACATTTGGCTTCAACACTATTATAGCGAAAGATAACCAGGATTAATCTCATAAAAACATAGTTTGTAAACACAGCTCAAACCATAGTTTTAAATAACATTGGATAGGAGGTTAGCTATAGCCGTGTTCCTCTCAGTGCTGACATAACTCCAAAATATGATTAAAGTGGACCATGAGAAGATGAAAGGATGCCCACACAAATTCAAACCATGGTTTGAAGTCGTCCCTTTGGGGCAATGTCTGTGTCAATTAAACTGGCCCAAATTGCTTCCTAATATTTTGGTTTATTTCAGGAGAATGCACAATATCTTGGGGTTGGAGGAGAGGCCCAGGCTTGCTTGCATTGGAGACTTATTATCACATTTTTGTTTTAATATCTCAGCAATCCTGTAGATCATCTTTGGCTGACCTTATGGAGAGGACGTCACTAGACCTGGAGCTGGATCTCCAGGCCTCCAGAACAAGGCAGAGGCAGTTGAACGACGAATTATCTATCTTGAGAGAGTTGCGGCAGCGCCTGGAGGATGCCCAGCTTAGAGGTCAGACTGATCTGCCTCATTGGGTGCTTCGGGATGAACGATTCCGAAACTTGCTGAAGGAAGCGGAGAGGCAGGTATGGCACATTGGGGCCTGCAGATTATTGCATTCAAGGGTATTATGTTATGCAGAAAGCTCCAATATAAGGAACTGAGCTCCACAGTTTTTAAACATTTTAAAAATTGTGATCTTTGCCCTAGTGAAATTGTTACAGAGCAAAGTGTAATGGTTGGTTATCTTACTCTGCCTGGGACAGGTAGTTTTATGGGAGGCTCCTCTACTAATGGAAGGGTAACCTTGGTAGTTCTGCCACCCTCAGAAGTGTAGGGAATATCAGCCTGGGAGATGGCTTTCTCTGTAGCAGCTCCTAAATTATGGAATTCCCTCCCCATCTCATAATGGTATAGCTTCTGCTATATGCTGAATACACGCTTCTCTACAGTGGCCATTGAAACCTGAGGTATATATATTTAGAATCCACTCTACTGGTTTAAAAAGCATTTTAACTTAATATTGTATTCTTGTATTCTTGTAACCTGCTCTGGGACTTTTTAAGGAAGAATGGGTAAGATGTAACAACAACAACAACAACAATTTTAAAATGTATATCCCTGTTATGTACAAGGAAGGATTTTTCTCCTCACACGCAGGTGATGTAGAAGTTAGGGAAGTTTCTCAACACAAAGACTTACAAGGTAGCATGGTTAGCCCTGCCTTTGAAGAAAGTGGGAGATGTCATCCAAATGAGGTTTCCTTCAGTCCAAGGAAAAAGACTGAGCTTTTATCCAAAGCCCAGTGTTCCTCTTACAACTTATTTTTGATTTCATATACATCCTCTTTAGACAAGGCAGACCAAATTTGAACATCGTCAACAACAAGCAGCAGAAAAATTGCTTAAAAAGGCATCCAAAGAAGTTTACCAACTACGTGGTCAAAACCAGAAGGAGCCTATTCAGGTTCAGACCTTCCGGTAAGTAAAGTGTAAACTAAATATGGTTTTACCCCACTCCTTTCAAATGTATTCCAATGTACTGGATGTCAGATTCCTTGAAATGTTCAGTCAAGTTGTTATGTGTTTGTTTCTTCTCTATGCGCTGCTTATTCCTGAACATTTCTACAGTTTGATTTCAAGTGGGATTACTAAATCTAATATCTGCTTTGCATTCTGGATAACAGTAATATATAGAATAACAGTAATATATAGAAGTAGTTTTAGGGTGTTAGAGCCAGACACTTTAAAAGTGGATGTTTTCTTTAGCATTTTGTACATTCAAAATATTCAAAAAATATTTTTGAATCATGGAACTGTGTCTCCAGAAGGTGATCAAGTATGTATAGGGGATGGGGGTTTAAATGAAAAAGTGAGGTCTAAATATTTAACAAATAAAAGCAGAGAATTGGCAGGATCTCCAGATTAAGGCCTAGTTCTCATTACGGTGATCAACCTGTGTCTGGGCTGTACAACTTCCAACTTCAGGTGGACTCAATAGAATTGAGGGTGGTAGCCAACTAATGTGTTCCGACAGCACAAAGATCTACACTTACACAATGGAACTTTTACCCCCTCCTGCCCCACTCTATGTGCCCCTAAACCTGTTCTTGGGGTTCCCCCAACCCTCTAGAGCATATTTGCGGGGTGGCACAGCGGGGGGGGGGGGGGGTTACGTTGTGAAGTTGTAAATCCTGGTACTGACAGAATGAGTTAGCTCCCTGAGAAGGCAGTATACAACTTATTGCGTAGCCTTGTCTTCTTCCTAACATGCCAGCTTCATATGTGGAGATTTTTGTTTCGTAGTGACTTTCAGTCTGAAGTGATCTAGCCCAGACACAGGTTTACCATCTCAGTGAGAAGTAGACCTAAGACAATTTATGATAGGTCCCCTTAATACAGAGATCCTGAGAGCTAGCACTTGGAAGAATTAAAAAATACGTGGAACATTTGGGATGCAGCCGCTCTTAAACACTGAAGTCACATTTACAGATTTAGCCATTTTTCAGTTGTAGCTTTGCCTTTTCATTCATGTATAATAAACATGTTACAGGTGACTAAAATGTACATGCTGAAATAAACAGTTGATTTATTACATTTATGGAAGTATATTAAAGTTTCCTTTCACATGAGAACGTAGATCAAAATTAAAAATATTACTCTCATGGAGGTGCTGTGGAAGGATGAACAAGTGTGGAAATATTTAGTTGTCATTTTAGCAGCACAAAACGTAAACTGCCAAAAGGATTTGTAGTTCAGAAGTATTCAGTTAAACAATTTGAACTTGGGTGTTATTTGTTATACTACTTTGCTTTAGTTTCTTGAAATGCCCAGTTTTAAAAGTGGTGCTTAAATCTGCTCTAATATGGAACTCACAAGCAGCAAAAGTAGATGCTTAAATATCTGTGTAATATTTTCCCTTACCAATTGCAGGGAGAAAATAGCGTTCTTCACAAGGCCAAGGATCAACATACCTCCTCTGCCGGCTGATGATGTTTAACATGTTGCTTTGTAAACATGAAGTATTTATCTGCCTGTTTAAAATGAAGTTATTAAACTAGTTAAGTTTATTTTTTAAAATCGTTGTGCAAAGACTATTAATATACACATTTTGTAAAAAAATAATAATAAAGTAAACAAAAACATATATAAATATATACATCTATATATATTATAATAGTGACTGCAGCAAGGCTTGGTTTTTCCTTGTTGTGAAATTGACATCTCGGAAGACAACTTATTTTATATTAAAAAAAAAAAAAATCAACTATCCTGTTAGAGTTATGTACTGTTTTTATGCTGTTTTATTTGACTTAAAAGGCTGGAAGACAGAAACAACGTGAGTTCAGGCAAATTCACTGTATTGTAATTTATTTATAGTAACTCATTTTCCTTGAAGGAAAATATTTACTTTAATATGTATTTTTAAAAAAACAGAAATTTTGTTACTCAGTATTTGTCATACAGTAGAATGGAACCATTGAGCTGGTTTTGTTTCTGATAGCTGAAATGAAAATACTATGTTCTAAATTTGTCACTTTTTAATCAGCTTTACTGTCTGCATCTTATAATGTATCGTGTTTTTTTCTGGCACTGTTTTGATATCAAAATATCACCTGCAATGTTTTCTTTTTTCTTTTTAAAAAGAGATTGAGTTAAAATGCCATTAAACATTGCTAGGTGAAACTGCATGTTCTTACTGTGCACTACTAGATTGTTCTCATTTCAGTTGTGTCAAGTATGTGTCTTATAATTTTAACTAGTTTTTCTGTTTAACGAGGGAAGGAAGAAGGTGACAGGTCTCTCTAGCTATTGTTTTAGGAAAGGCACTTGTGAGTTTTCCATATTAATCAGCAGTGTAGGATTTGGACACTTCTACTATTTGACTGTTCCAGAAAGTGGTTAGGACCTCATTTAGGAAACTATCCCAGCTATCATGGGACTTACCAATTTGTTATATTTCCTCATAAATCTTACATTCACAACTTTATTTTCTTTAATTATAACGATACCTTAAAGTGTGACTCAAAAAAACTTAACACCATACTGCTTTTAATGCCACATAGGGAGGAGGTGCCGTGGATTACCTGATCAAATACCATCTTATGTTTGCGGAAGCATCATAACAGTGATGTGAGTTTTGCCTAAGGTTCACTCAAGGCTTTGTCTACTTTTGTAGTAAAAAAGCCTAATTGTGTACATGCCTGGAACTTCTTTAGTTTCTGAACTATTAGCAGACATTACCTCTTTTCACCCATCACTTTCCATGAATGCTGCAGACTTCACCAGCGATTCTTCAGGTTTCCACATGAGCTGCTATGCAAAATTCAACTATGTGGCATTGTCCTGCTATATTAGAAATATTCCTCAAAAAAAGCTACTGTCCAGATAGTACATTTTGTGGTGTGATTTCAAATCTGTGCTAATTCTTTGTTCTCTTTGTTTTTGTTCATTTCTATTCCCTCCCCCACTTTAATTATTCAAATTGTTGAGTAAAACCATTTTCAGTTGCATTCCTAACCTCCATAGCACTAGCAATCTCTTCTGACCTCATATTACATGTACAGTTTAATACATTTTTCTTATCCCATTGCTAAAGTGGTTGAATGGCATAAGCTTTTGCATCAAACTGAGATTGTTCTCCTGAATTTGTAAGATCTGCTAAAGCAGTTTGTTGCCCTGTTAAACATTATTTTTTTCATTTGTGTTCTGTAGCTTTGAAGACGGTCACTTGGGCCTTAGGAGAACTTGTAGTTTTTGTTAACAATGGACTGTCACCTTAAATTCCCGAGAGTGCCACTTCTTGTGTCTTGCAAATGTATGAAAATGACTTTATTATGCTATTGTATTCAACTTCAGTTACCCAAAGAATTATGTCCCACAAAATGGGAGCCTATATTTTGTGGACTTCAAGAAATGAACACCATTTTTATATGGGACACTGTCAAGTCAAACTTTGGTGTTAGTTAAAAATCAAACAATGCCTTAGGGAAGCCTGATACCAAAGAAAGTTGTTAAGCTAAAAACAAGTCAGCTTGGAACTCAAGCATTGTGTTAAGCTCACGAGAACCTAACCATTAAATTGTTTTACATAGTCTTGTGTTTTGAGAGAGATTTTAAACCATATGTAGTGCAAATCATTAAATCTGGATTAAAGATTAACAGCGTAATATTGTGTATGTAGACTCAGATGTAAAACTCATTGAGTACAGTGGGACTGACTCCCAGGTAAGTGTACAAAGGATTGCAGCCTCCATCTGTTAATGTGAATTTTGTATGATCATATTTTGATGGATGCTTCAAGCCTTTCAGTTGGAAATCAGAAACGCTTGGCATTACCATTACGGGTTGCTGTGTAGAATCTCTGCTTGATATGTTGGTAGATGGAAAAGGGTCTCTTGTCTGGAAAAAATTCCAGAGGAACAAGAATAATGTTTGGGAACTGGGGTAGAAGCCCTAAAGAGGGAAAAAATCACAGCTCTAGTTCAGTAGTCAGGAAGAATTAAGTATTTCCGAGCACTTAACCAGGACGTGGTCTTGAGTTGTTCCATTGTGTTACAAACTGACATGTGATTAATTTGGGTTACAATTCAGCAGCTCCCAATGCACTTGAAAAATGCAGTAGACAAAGGAGGCTTTCCCATTTTACCCCCAGTGTGAAGACAAATAAACACTGCAAATGAAGACCATGTTCTATCACCTGTGATGTATACTCCTTGTTTGTGACAAAGAGCAGGCAGTGTAAATTTGTTGCCATCTATTATGACAAATTACTGTATTTTGTTTGCGTACGTTAAGCCTATGTGGAGTAAATGGAAGGCACTGTATGTGAAATAGAAAACGTTTTGGAGGCTCCCTGATAAAGTATATTGCTGGGTTGTAGTGGTGGTAGCTGTGCAGTATGCCCAGAGATTTTAGGGAAGATAAGATTCTGACTGTCAAAATGAATACTGCTACAGTGTGTTAAAGCGTAATATCCTCTCCAGTATTCATTTCTTGTGTTTGTCATACTTTCTGAATGGATTGTGTCATTTGTATTTGAAAAGTATTCTGAAAAATAAATTTTTAAAAAACTTGCCATATACACAGTGCTCTGTGTATCTATTTTTTACAGGTCATAGTTAAACCATCATTAAAACAAGAATTTAAAAACCTGTTCTGGCTCCACCTACCTATCATGTGGCACCCAACTGACTTTTCCTTGCAGATCAATGGCCCATCATGGTTTTCAATATGTATTGTCTTCTGTAGGATGACTTGTTTGATCTCTCATATGAGAAGTGGGAGTCTGGAGTATTGCTTGTGCTACCCTCTAAATGTCATATACATTGGCACTTTTGCTGAAACACTGCTAGAATCAGTGTAGTGAATTCCAGAATAGAATTTTGTCGAATCTTCATTTTGTTCCTGTCCCCACCACCACAAAGGAAAGATTGGGAAGACTTTGTTTTATGATGGATGACGGTTGAAGAATTTACCATGTTTAAAGCAAATGGCTCACACTACTATTACCATCAGTTCCATTCCGTGTTACATAACCTTGAAAGGAAACCACAGCACAGATTTGTTGCACTACACTCTGCTCAGTTTTACATGTCATGGTTGTAAGAGTGGAAGTTGATGCACTCACATTGACTCTCTATTTAACTTGTCCAGAAATTAGTCCTGAAAGTTCTGTTGTTCCTTTTCACTCACTGCAACCTAGAACAACAATAAGTGGAAACATGATGGATGTAATAAGCAAACTGAAGTAGGATTTCAATAAAATCATTGCAAACTCTTACTCTTTCACCTTCCTCTGTGCAAACAGAAAACACTTAAAATGTGTGAATCATGAGTGATACATTCAGTGGCATCCCATTTTATCTTACTAAGATTGCATCCTAACTCAGACTTTGTTCCATTCAGGTGCACCAATCTGGGAAAGAGATGGGGGGCTGATACCACATCCAGGTGTCACCTGTGATGTCCAGATGCGTCACCCGGGCGTTGCATGGCAGCTTGGCTTTCATGGCTGGTGCTGCCTCTGCCGCCTCCAGTGCCACAGGCCAGGGGGTGCTTCCTCTCCACGGAAGGAGAAGGAGCCACTGTGTTCCTGGCTCACATGGCTGCATGATGCCTGAATGTCATGCGTGACAGCATTGTATCTGGGCGTTGCATACAACATCATAACATCACGTTCCGAGTAATTAAGATGGAAACATGAAAACATACTAAGGCACAAAATAAAGGATGAGCGGTTGATTTGCATAATCTGTTGATGGGGCATATTCATCATGGTCTAATCTTCTGCCAGGAGAACCAATACATTTCTAACTATATAATAAAATTGTAAGGATGTTATGCTGCCATTAGGCATCCATGCAATCTAGCACGATAACAATGGCAGATGAGTGAGCAAGTGGCCCAGAAGACCAGCGCAGATGGGGCACAGCCCAGGTGAGCCGCAGAGGAATAGACAGGACAGGGCAGCTCCCCAGCAACCATCCTGCTATGCTGCCACTGCTCATCTGGCACAGACCCCACTGATAGGGCCTCAGCAGTGTCAGAGGCCAAGGAAGAAAGAAATGGCAGCAGTGTGACATGGCTGCTGGAAAGGTGCAACAGTCTGTCATGACTTTTGTCAGCCATGGGTTTGGGCAAGCAGGTAAGGGGAAGCAAAGCAGGGTTTGCAAACTGTAAGGGGAAGGGGGTTTGGCAAGTTATAAGAGTGGGGCATAGTTTGGGCCAGGTGTGCCAACTTGAATAAAATGGGGGGGGGGAGCAGGTAAGCCTTACCCCGCATAATCAATCACGTGATGCAGCACATACCATTTGAATGGCAATGTCCATCAACATGGGGAGGGGGCTGACCCCCTCAGATATTTTATTGGTGGGGCCAAAGACCCATTGGCCCCTAGGAGTTGGCTCCTGTGGTTTTAGCAAGGCCTGAGGGAAGGGTGTGAGGTTTCAGAGGGCTGTAAGGTATGGTTTGACAAGGTTAAGGGGAGGGGGGGTTGGGGAGGCATAAAAGAAGTGAGGGAGAGGGGATGAGGGTTTGGCAAGGTGTAAAAGGAGTGGGGGGTTGGTGGGGGGGGGTAGGTGGGCCAGCCTGGGGGGCAGCCCCTCATTCATCAATATTTATGAACATTGACTCCTTAATACGACAAAATCAGTACCTGTTAAGCAAAATGAAAGATCCTTTTAATTAATCACAACTCTTTCCTCCTTTAATTTGCAGCTCTGAGCACAAATGCTACATTTTGGTTTGAAGCACGTAAATTGGCAAACCGATCAAGTGGCCAAATACTTGTATTAGCGCGTCTGAATTTGAGACACATTTGAGCTTGATGCCCAGGCCAAGTGGCCCTCCTGCCAGCCCCTTCCACTGCCCACCCCATTGGCCCTGCAAACAAGCATGCCTGCAATCCCTTTCAGACTTTCCTCAGAGTGGAAATTTCGGTTTAAGGGGAGGGGCCTTGGGAGGCATACCCAGACTATGCCTCCAAAATACTAGCCTGGTATGGTGTTTGTGTGCACACTGAGGGAAAGGGAAGAAATGAATGCGATACAGTATAGAAATCCTTCAACTAATGCAGTTTCTTTTAGTACAGTACTTGTGTATTATATACACAAAGAAATTGCATTAATTGAAATGTGGAATTTCTTCAGGATTGTATCAGATTGTCTAGTGAAAACAGAATATTCATTCAAAAAGAATTAAAAAAAATCAACAACATTCTGCCCCATATATATACACACACACACACATATATATCCCCCCCCCCAAATAAGAACATAACAAGACTGTGCATGAAATAGTCATCTAATAGCATAGCTGCAAAATAAAAAAATAAAAAGAATCCACAAGTAATTGCAGTGTCAGCTGCGAAGGTGGAAGCAAATTTCTCAACAGGCTGGTTTTAATCCTGGAGGATTGGACGCCGGCTGCTGCCTGTCTCTCAATCAGCTCTCCAATAGAGAGAGCACGCAGTCACGTGACTGCTACGGCTTCCTCCATATGACATCACTACCTTTGCAGCCATAGCAGGAAAGAAAGGATGGTGTCTGGAATTTGGGGGTTGAACTAAACGATGTTGCATTGCAGGTAAGAGGAGAACACCCTCCATTAACACGACTTACTGGGCTTTTGCCCTTCTGGCTTTGTTTTGAAATCAACCTCTGTCGAGCAGGTTTCCTTTTTTTTGTAAATAAAAACGTGGCACGGTCTGTGCTGGCAGGTGCAGAGGCTGTTTTGCTTGTTCCCCAGATCTTCCGGCTGGACAGTTCAGCAGCTGTGTTGTCAGAGGGGGCGTTTTTTAAGCTGAAGGAGGCAATCCGTTGCCAGTGTTTTAACATATATTTTTTTTTAAAAAAATGAGCAAGGTACAATTTAATTAGGGGGGCAGGAGAGGAGCGATTGTATTACCAACGCAGCTATGCAGCCTTTACAGCATATTGATGTCAGCGTTTGCATTACAATGTAAATTTTCCCGTGCTTTTAAGGGAAGTGTTACTCATCAGATTTCTAGCGTAATTCATTCTGTTTGTGAATTCTAGTTATTTTTGTTTGTGGGGAATTAACACCCAGTATTAAGCCATGCACAGAAATGCTTTGGGAGTGGGTGGGTGGGTGGGTGTGCTTATCTCCTACAGCTGAATGACTTCCTTGTCACACTGGATAGGGAGATACAGAAATATAATTTCTCTTTTCTTTCCAATTCCTCTGTAGCTATGAGTACATTAATTGGCTGGCATTTGCCGTTTATGTGAGAGTTACGCCTTTTATATTAGTAAGGTATTTGGGGTGTTTGGAAATGGATTAACTAGAGTGATGGCAGTTGTTTGGACAGGGTCAAATATAAAAGAGCAGTATAAGAATGGAACAGTGGAACAGTTTTCAGTTTCTGTCAGGACATGGTGAAATATGTCTCTGCCGGAACAAAAAAGATGAGTCATGGTTAAAATGCAAGCAGTTCTTTGGTGTTGCATGCTTTTTATCACTGAAGAGTTTCCACGCTAATTCTTCTCTTGGGAATTTAATATCCTCACATGTTGTACTGTGTCACTAGCAAATACCCTAATTGCTGTCATTTGTTAATATTAATAATTATTATAAGTACTATTTTTGTCCTGATACATATGATTACTAATAACCCACTAAATGCTACAAAAACTCATTCTTAATGTCAATATTTATCCAAACAAAGTCTGTGTCTATCGGCAATCCGTTCATATGTTGCAACTGTGGTCATGTTGTTGATCCATTGATTAAACAGAACCAAATCTTTATTCTTCCAGTTCATCAGTACCTGTCTCTTGGCCACAGTTAGGGCGCATAGAATCCATTTTCGTTGTCCAGTAACCAAATTGCTGTCATTTGGACCCTGAATGCCCTGACAGAAAAGTGAGAACCCACTCCTTGTTCCTTAACACTGAAAAGGAGATCTTACACTGGCCTGGGCCTAGACAGCAGAAACAGATCCTTCTTATAACCACATCCATTCCATACTCCTTCCAAATCCTCTGTTAAAAAGTATTGCCACACAACAGGCCCTTCTGCTCTGTACCAGCCTACTCCTGGAATTATTTCAACCGTGTATTATTACCTAGCTTAGTTGTCTTCCCACATTCATAGCAAATAAAGCACCTTGCATTCCTTGATCACTGATGATGGGTTGTATATTTGGTCAGTTCACTGTGGAGAAGGAAGAAATTGAATTCTATTGTTCTATCCTGCTTTGTGAGCCTTCGATTTTATCTTTGGACACTTCTTCGAAATTCAATAATGTTAAGAAGTGCAGAAGTGTTTTAAATAAATGCTTGTAAAGCACAACAGAAACAATGCTAATTTTCCTGCCAACATCTTAGGAAAGTTCAGTTGGGACATGAGAAAGGACATTCTCTCAGTGTTCTGAGAGAGGGCCATTTATCAGACCTCTGTTGGCAAGCAAATATCTAAGATTTCTTTCCTGCCCTTCACCATAAGGTGTGAGAATAAGTGTGGGTTGCAACAATGAAACCACACAATTAAAAACAACAGGGGAAACTGTTTATACAAGTATTATTTTTTAATCAAGTGAAAGAATTCCAAACAGAAGCAGTACATAATAGGTAAAAGTAACAAACCAGATGATGTGCATCCCACAAAACTACCTCTTAACTGTCAAAGGCCAGGATAACCAGATGCATCTTCAGCATATGACAGAAGATGAATGATGGTGTTAGATGCACCTCTCTGGGGTTGGCGTTCCATAGGAGAAGCCCTCTCTCAGGGTGTCATTCCTTGCACTTATGAGGATGATAGAAGTATCAAGAAAGCCCCCTCTGCTATCATTAATATTAGAGCACATTCCATGTTTCTGCAAGCCTTCATTTTTTAGACATGCCTTTGGACTCCTGAGGTGACCCTCACACACACTTTTTCTGTGCTTTTAGTGTTTTTGATTTTAACTTGTATTTATGGGTTGGGCTCCTCATGTGTAAAAGGTGTGGGGTCTGAACTAAAATGGACTGGAGGGTTCTCAAGTAGAGGGGTGTCCTCGGACAACCACATGAGCGCTCTAGGATATGGCAATGGATCTGCTTCTCTGCTCTGCCACGATCCCACATAGGATTGTTCTGTAAAACATAACCAAGTCTAATAAGAAAACAGTTCTCTATATATTTGTTAAGTTCTGGCTTCTTCAGAAGCGCTAGAAGAAAGGAGAAGTATGAGAAAGCGTAGAATACATGCCTTGCATGCAGAAGGCTTCGGTTCAATCCCCAGCATATGCATGTAGGGAAATTCTGGAGGCAACTGACAGTGTGTACAAAATGGAGGTGGTCTGATATAAGGCAATTTCCTATCTTCCTAGAAAGCCATTTTTTTTCCAACATAAGAAGAGCCTGGCTGGATCACACCAAAGACTTACCTAACCCGGTTCTGATAGGCTAACCAGATACCTGTGGGGACTCCACAAGCAGGTTCTCAGTGCAGCAGCAGATCTTCCGCACTGACTGGCATGTTGCCTTCAACAGTGGAGGTAGAACATAGATATCATGATTAGTAGCTATATCCTCCATGAATTTGTCTAATCATCTTTTAAAACCATCCAAGCTAGAGGCCATCACTATATTTTGTGGGAGAAAACTCCATGGTTTTAACTATGTGCTGTGCAAATAAATCCTGTTGGCAGGCCGGAGCCTTCTAACATTCACTGTCACCTTGGATGTCCCCAGGTTCTAGTATTATGAGAGACTGAAAAAAAGATATCCTTGTCCACTTTCTCTGCAGCATACATAGTTTTATCAACCTCTATTGTGTCCTCCCTCTCTACTTTTTTTCTAAACTAAAAAGCCTCGAATGTTTTAACCTATCTTTTCAAAGTGGATTTGCTCCAGCTCTTTGATCACTTTGGTTGTTATTTTCTGAAACTTGCCCAGCTCTACAATATCCTTTTTGAAGTGAGGTGGCCACAACTGTCCGCTGTATTCCAAATGTAGTTTTACCATCCATTTGTATAATATTGTTATGATACCGGTAGTTTTATTTTCATTCTGCTCAGTTTGCCTTTTCTTCACAGCTGCCTTTTTCACAACAGGGTGGACATCTTAGGACTTAAAGATGTTCTAGAATGTATTATTTTTACCTTTCGATATTTTCTTCTGAATTACTGGATTTGCTGGATCTTTCTCCCCTAATTATTATTATTATTAATTGGGTTGCATGAGGGTATCAAGAGCACACCAGCACCAACAGCAGTCCTTATGATCACTTCTAGGTATGGCCATTGTCATTGTTTACAAAAAGGTGAAATCTGAACAATCCCTAAGAATATTTTTTAAAATTAAATTCTCTACTGCCTGAGGATCACAGGGTGGTTTACAACACAAAAATATAACGTAGTAACAAACAAAAACAATACCCCCCCCCCAATTTTAAAAGCCATAGATTGTTTAATTAAGGCATGGGCGAAGAGGAATCTTTTTGCCTGGTGCCTAAAGATATGCAATGAAGGCGTCAGGCGAACCTCCCTGGGGAGAGCGTTCCACAATTGGGGAGCCACCGCAGACAAGGCATATCCTCATTTTGCTGCCCTCTGGACTTTTGGAACACAAAGAAGATGATGATTGCAGGGTCTGGGTTGGTTCATATGGGCAGAGGTAGTCAGTGAGATATTGAGGTCCTGAGCTGTTTACTAAAAACATCTTTTTGAATATGCTCATTACAGATTGGCCCAATATACTATGAAGCACATAAACTACTTTAAAAGTCCCCTTTCACCCCCATTCCTGCCCTTGTAGATTCTTCAGCCCTCTGGAACAGATTGACATTGTTGGAATTCACCCTTGTGGGCTCCTTTTTTTTTTTTTTTTTTTTGCCAGTGAGCAAAACACATCTCCCATGCTAGTCAGTGAGTCGGTTCCAATAATCAGTATATGGCCTAGTTTGCCAAGTAATTGATCACATGCGTTTTCTACTTGGATAAGCAGTATAAGATCAAATCAACAGATTCAATTGAGATTGCCTTCCATGAAATGGAAATCTGCAACTTGTGATTTTAGAGAGTGCAGAAGAGAAGGGGGAGCACGTGCACAAATCATCTGCTAATGTGAGTAAAATGCTTGTGTGCAAAGTTACTTGTAGGAGTGAGAAACTGATTGAAGATACTATGGACTGCAGAATAATCAGCTATCAAAGGGCAGAGACATGCTTATAAAGAAAATATTGCTCAAATTCAAAGGCCGGTATACAAAGGGCTATTTTAGGCATGCTCAGTAGATTCCCCACCCCACTTTTTCACATTTGTATGTGATGCTACAAATGTATATTTCCCCCCTCAATTACAAAAGAGGTTTTGTTGTGTGCAGAGGAAACCTCTCTGCGAGAAACACAATTCCAGATCTCCCCTGAGCATGTGGAACTAGTTGCATAATTCTTCATTTTATGTTGGTTATGTCTGCTCAGTACCCACCTTTCATTAGGTCTTTAACAGACTGAAATCTATTGTACAGTGGGAGAGCGATCCTTCAAGGTGGAGTTTCAAATTGTGCTCTGGACAAGAAACTGGGATCAGACCAACTGTGTGTCAGTGACTTACCTGGGATCATTGACTTGGCCATTGCCAGGAGTAACAAAGGAAATAGATTTTAAGTTATTTTTCTAGTATTGATCAATCCTATTCTTCAATTCTATAATGTTCTCTGTTTGCCTGGGTTGGTGGGAATGACAAGGAGAGGTACCCGAGGAGTAAATTTCTGAACTTGTCCCTCTATTTTCCTTACAGGTACTAATATGGTTAATGCTGGAAACATGAATGGGTCTGGAAATTTGATGGATTTCTTGGATGAACCTTTCCCCGATGTTGGGACATATGAAGACTTTCATACCATTGATTGGTTGAGGGAGAAGTCACGTGACACAGACAGGCATAGAAAGGTAAGGGGAAAAATATTTCAAAAGCAGGGAGCATTTCTGATAGCTAACGTGGTAGATCATTAACCCCTACACACCCAAATTGATAGGTCTGACCTTTTCATAAACCACTTTGAGATTTTATTACAATCACGTGTATAAAATGTTATGAAATAAAGAAATCAAAATGACTGAAGTAATACTTTGAGAAAAGGTTGAAGGAACTTGCCATCAAAGACAAGGCATATTTAAAAATCCACTTCTGGAGGAATATGAATCTTTAGACTACTGCAGGGATAGTCAACATGGTGCTCTCTGAATGTTTCTGGTCTACAACTCTGATGATGGTGATAATTTCATTATTTATACCCCACTCATCATCCCTGAGTATTAGCCATGTTGGCTGGGACTGATGGAGTTTGGAGTCCAACAACATCTGGAAGCACCATGTTGGCGATCCCTGTCTTTCTCAATGCTTAAATTCTTCTTTCAAAATCATGTATACTGCATTATGTGGTTGTCTGTTAAGGGAAAGACCTAGAAGAAAATAAGCATCTTTTGTCTTACAGCAAGACAGACTATCAAATATCAGTGTCCAAATTTCATCAAGGAATCCTAACTTGTTAATGCATTTATGTGAACCAAAACTCTGCTTTAACTGTATTCCATGCAAATCCTGTATACAAATTTGCAGTGTAAACAAATGCAAATATTATGCGATCAAGGCATGTTTTTCTGTTGGGCTGCTTGGTTATATAGAACTGTCCTAAATAAAAATTGCATGTCTTTCAACTAAACACTATTTCCCCCCTTCCAGATTACAAACAAAAGCAAGGAGTCAATATGGGAGTTCATCAAAAGTTTACTAGATGCCTGGTCGGGATGGGTTGTGATGCTTCTTATAGGACTGCTGGCAGGTATTTTCAAGAAAGTCTTATGCTATGTTGACCAATGTAGACATTCTCCCCTTCCCTATGAGGGCATCTGCATAAATTGATTTTATGCGTGCGATCCCTAACATTTCAGCATGCTGAAGGGAAGATGTAGCTATGCTTCATGCTTTGGGATATGTGTGTAAAATTGCATGTTGAACATTGACCTAGATTTTTTTTATTAACCAGAAATAGGCGCTCTCTGTGAAAATATTCCTGTGAATGTAAATGCTTTATGAAGCTCTTGTTTTGTTGACACTAATATGCCCATTTCTTGGCCTTGACTAAATTTATGCTACAAAAATAGACATTAATAAAAGGGAAGTTGTATCACTGGAAATATGGAATCAAACCTGTAGCTCCCTGAATGGATTATATGCATCCTCTTTATCTATGCTTTTATTTTTCAAATGCCAAAGACTTAGATTTCTGTTCCAAATGTAGACCAAATAAGATTTTACAAACAGATTTCAACTATCACCGGGCTTAATTGCTGGGAATATTTTAGGTGAAGCCATAAATGGTGAGGAGAAATTAGAAGTATGTTTTTTTAAAAATCGCCTGAGCCAGGTGATTTTATAGCTATTTTATTTTCAGGCATTTTCCAGTTTACTGGCAACTCTGTTACTAACTGGTGTTTTGGCTTACTATCAGTTAATAGGCCATATATCTTCATAGTACTGTGATGACTGAAAAAATATAAAGAAAAGTAAAAAAATTAATAAATCCCTGAATTAAAATTGTTTGCCCAGGAACAGCTTTTGCATGTGAACAGAACTTTGGCGTACATATGAAACAAGTTTACCCTTCATTACCAGTGTCCATGCAGATCCAAGAGTGCATAACTTTAACTGTTTTCAGTGCTATGGTGAACGGAAAAGCCTATACAGTTTTGGATCTCTTTGTATGCACCAGCAAACTGAACTCAAGTGTTGGAGAACATATTTGGCAAATTTCTGCTTTGTAATTTTTGGATTGGTCTGTATAAAGCTATTGCAACACAGTCCCAGTACTGCATGATTCTTTAGCTACCACTGGATGTCGCTGTTGTGCTATGTAATTTGAAAAAACTATCAGATCAGATGTGTGCCAAAAAAAAAAAGCAAAGGGGAAAAAAAGCCATTGTACATTTTAGATGTATAGCGTTGGTAAATTATACCTTCTGGTCTTCACAATGTAAATGACGTCCCTTAAATCTTTTTTTTTTATGTTTTCCTATTTTAAGTGACAGGGTATTGAGACTAATAAGCACGCAAGATGCTTGCTTGTTCATCTGGTGGCCTGATCCTGGCATGAGACCCACACAGTAGCCCCACCACCAGTTTTGACCTCGGTTTCGACCCCATTGATTTTATTGGCACATGGAGCAGTCTAGACAAGAACATATTTACTTGCGCTGCAAACATACTCTTGTCTGGCCGAACGAGCTTGCTTGTGTGCGATTAGGGGAGCCTGTTGTTTAGAAATTCTCTGAGCTGAGCCAAGAAAAGCAGATGGCATTTAAAAGGAAACATTGCACAGTAAACTCTACAGGAAGGTAAAAGAGAACTTCCCTTTATCTTCTGTTTTCCCAGGTCTCTCTCAACCCCCTAATGTGTGTTTTAAGGACACGTGTTCTTGAAATGGCCCCGCAGCCCTGAGACAATTTTGTGGATAGGGAGTCATAAATTACATATACAGTCGGAGAGTGAGATAAACTCTTATTTTGGTCACCACAGGGTGGTGATTCAACATAGAGTTGACTGTGAATGCCACCTGTTTATGGATTGATTCATATTTATGGGTTTTCTGTGAGAACCACATTCATTTCTCTTACATTCAAATGTCTGGGTTTTTCCCTTAGACATATACTTCGTGTATTAATGTCTGTCCTCCTCCCCCCCCCCCCCCCCGCCAGGCACATTAGCTGGAGTTATCGATTTGGCGGTGGACTGGATGACAGATCTGAAAGAAGGAGTCTGTTTATCCGCATTCTGGTACAGCCATGAGCAGTGTTGCTGGACATTTAATGAAACTTCTTTTGAGGACAGGGACAAATGTCCGCAGTGGCAAAAGTGGTCTGAACTTCTAGTTAACCAGTCCGAGGTATGTCTACACCTTTCAAATAATTTTCACTGTTCTTCCCTGCACGGTTAATATTTTAGCAAGGAACTCTCATTAAAATGTGTTCTGCTAAACTTGAAAGAAGCCCTGGAGAGATTATTGGTTTGCTGAAGGAAGGATAAGAAGGTGTGCTTTGTCATTGAAGTCTTATCTAATTAGGACCAAGGCAAGTTAGTTCAAAACAATATGGAGCCTGCAAATTACCTGAAATTCACAGGAGAGGGGGTGTGCCACTCACTGCACCTGCTTCTATGACTTGAAGATGTGCAAAGTTTTGCTCATAAGCACAGCAGCTGAGACGATGCCATCTTTTATCTGCAACCAACATAATCATATTCCACATAGTTTTAAAGTTGTAATTCGACTAATTAAATTACCTAATACAGGACTCCAGCACTATAGCCATGGCACGATGCTGGCTCTCATGGAGTTACAGGGTGTTTAAGAGCATTATTGGAATCACTCTCCTCGTTCACTTATGTGCATGTCTAATGCTTGGCGGAACCACAGGGACATAGAAAGCTGCCTTTGTCCATTAGTCCATTTAGCTTAGCATGTCCTGTGTTGACCAAAAGAGACTCTCTGGGGATTTGAATGACAGGCTTTCCCAGCCTACCTGAAGCACCAGGGATTGACCTTGGAACCCTTTGCATGAAGAGCATGTGGTCTCCACCACTGAAATATGGCTGCCTCCCTTTCTAATTGCTATTGTACAAACTTTATATCCTCCTGTCACTTTTATGAAACGTTTGCACTAAGAATGGAAAATTATTAGCTTTATGTAGGCAATCCTTAAAGGGCAGTGTCTCGGATGTAATATTTTCAGACTCTTCCTTATCTGCGCCTGATGAATTTTGCTTGTCATAGCTAATGGAATTTGACAGATTGAAGACATGGATATAGATGGATATTTTTGCAACACCATTTTACCCTGAGGTTTCGTGCCTTTTCGTGGCTTCAGAGCTGTTTGTCACACTGCGGTTATGAATTCTGACACCTGTCAGAATTGTCTTAATTAGTGTGTGTGTGTGTGAGAGAGAGAGAGAGAGAGAGAGAGAGAGAGAGGGAGGGAGGACCTCTATAGCAGATGCCTGGTGTATAAAAATATTGAAGCAAATCAGACAGCCACCGTATCCCGTGTTCCTTCTGTTTTTCCTTCTGCATAACGGTACTCACTAAGCCCACATGGATGTAGCCAAAGGGGGGGGGGCAGGGGATCAAGTAAAACAATAGAAATACTTAACCAACCGACCAATCAGGTCTGTTCTGCCCCCTAACAAAAACCCTGGCTACGCCCATGTAAGCCCACAAAACACTACGGCAGGGATGGGAAACATGTGACTCTCCAAAAGTTGTCAGACTCTCCTATCAGCCCAAGGCTGAACTTCCAGTGGTCATACTAGGAGCTGCAGACCAGAAACACAGGTTCCCCACTCTTGCTTGCAACATTGGTCCAGTGCAGTCTACTGCTTTGACAGTCCAAGAACAATTTTGTTCCAGTTTCCATATTAAAACTGTCCTTGGGAGGTGAATGGGTGCCAGAAGCTATGTCACCCGTAAATCAACTGCCCCGTTACTATTCTGTCACAGATTTGTCCTGTAGTTACTAAATACAAGAGACGATTGGGCTCAGCCATTGGGCAACTAAACCGTCTGTGTTAGGACAACAGTAAACAATGTTTTGTGTACCCCCTCTCCCTTACCTGGACTGGCTGTGAGAAGATTGTAAACTTTTGTTTTTGTTCTTTACTAACTGAAATCTTTACTAACTGAATTTTTTTCCAAAACTCTGAGCCGTCTTTGGTTGTTTCAGTAAACCATAGGCTAACCAAAACTTAGGGTACGGACAGCAAAATTCAGTTAATTAAAAATGGAAGTGGAAGCTTGAGGTGTTCTCACTGCCATACCAGAGAAGGGGGTTGGGAATACACAGCCCTAAAGCTAATGCATGGTGTAACCCTAAAGCATGATTTTCTTTCTGGCCAAGTCAAGCCATTGCCTCTCAACATACACCTCGCGAGGTTGAGGCCAAAATTCTTCTGTAAGTTCCTTGGAGGAAGGTTGAACCTAGTAACACCCATGGTTTGATTTTTTGACTGGTGAAAGGAAATGAAAGTACCTTAGGGGCATTCAGATACTTATGGGAAAAGCTGAGTCTCAAAGCATGGGTGGAAACATAGGTTGTCTTTTATCTCCGTGGGGCTTAGGCTGAAGACATATGTAACATTTTGAGCATGAGAGATCTGGGTACACACAGTCTCCATGCCACAAAACATTAATTTCCAGAGCAGAGAATGCATATTCTCAAACCAGTTCCACCAGATTTAGGTTTGTCGAAAAGAGGCAGCCTTCCTAGCCTTTCTCTAAAATATATCTCTTAAGTTTTTATATCTGTGATTTAAGGGGTAGGAGTGGTAGGAACCAAGCCCAGCAACAGTTTAGCTATATCAAGAGGACAAAGAGGTTCTCTTCCAAGTATTTTGAGAACCAAATTTTCAAGAGCAGCCTCTCTTAACTCCAAGGCTATTCACACTGGTATGGACCGTGATTTGCAAACAAAGCCCATCCTGTAAAGGAATAATGATTATTGCCATAGCTGGCTCTTGTTTAAAGCTCTATGGGAAGACGTTCATGGGGAAATTTAAACAAATGCTCTTCAGCTGTGGCAATAAGGATTACTCACGGCTTCAGTAAGTGTCAAAACAGAGATGCCATTAATATTTTCTTTAGCTGGGGATAAGCAAATCCAGCTGTCAAAATTGGTGAGAAGAGCCACCCAATTAATAATTGTTCTGTTCAAATAGGTAAGACAAAGGGACTAGTGGGAGGTGTGGGCGGACCCATGCCTGCTGAGTGGTAATCCCTTTCTAGCTTTTGCAGCATTAAATCATTTGGAGCCATCCTATGGTGAAATGCCATTCTTATTCATGTACAAGGAGCTTCACATTGATTCCATGTGATTTAACAAGGGGTTAAGGACCCAGCTATTAGATGAGCTGTTAGCTGAATCCTCCCTTATCCGGTGTACAGACCACAGGAAACTGCCATATCCTGAGCTGGGAACATTCATAGAATAGAATTACAGAATTGCAATTCAGGAATATGCAGCTGTCCAATATGGGGATCAAACCTGCAATCTTGGCATTATCGCCACCATGCTCTAACCAGTTGAGCTATCCAGTTGGCTGGTCCAGTTTGCTAAGTAATGTCTACACTGAATGGCAGCCGGTCCGGGATTTCAGGTCGGAGTCTTTCCCAGTCCAAATGGGCAGTGATTGAACCAGAGAGCTTCTGCCCTCAAGGCAAATGCTCTCCCACTAAACTGTGGCTCTTAGCACAACCTTCATTTCTTGCCGGTAAGGGTTACTTCAGGGGTATCCAATCTGGTGCCACCAAATGGTTGCATGACTCCAACTCTCATGACCATAAGGGAATTCTGGCTGGGGCTGATAGGAGTTGTAGTCCAGCGATATTCACACTGAGAGTTACTTACATCTACTTACTTCCACTTTGCATTACAGTATCTTAAAAAAGAAAAACACTATTGACTGTGTGGGGAGGGAATGGGTGACAATTCAAGTTTCCCCCCTGACTGCCTGTATCTGTGTTCATTTGTCCTGCATAATCCTTGCTTTTTAGGGATTATGGGGCAGACCCTTTTCTACATGTGTTGAGCAATGTCTTGGGCAGTTAATGAATATTTTCCAAATGTCGCGCCAGCTCCCACAGTGGTTTAGCATCTGTTTAAATATGGTTTGCAGTATAGTTGTGGCGGCCATGCACTGTATTTATAAAGAGTTTAGTGTTTCCTACCCCCAGCTGCATTTTCTGTATGAATTGCTTTACTGTGCGTGCCACACAGATAACACGTAGCCCAATTCTGCGACAACTTAACCCCGATGTAGGTCTCCCTGAGTTCTGCAGTGCTGGCTCCTGCTTAAGTGTGTGCAGAACTGCAGTCAAGAAGCAGATATTTGTACTGTTGGAGAAACACTGGAAGTCTCCAGCCTGTCGCTATGTGGCTGGAGGGATACAAATGCAACTGCAAATTGAGGTGTCACTCGAACACAGAAAATGCTTAGAAAAAAACAAACAGACTTTTTGCAGCTAGGAAAGTGATGGGAAATTGCATTGAAAAGTGTGGGTGCATGAATTATCAATATGGAGATGTATAAACACCCCACAAGCAAATCGGAATGAATGCTCATTGTCATACAACCACCCCATAAACAAATCAGAAGGAATGCTTAGTACAGACTGCCTAAGCTATGTGCAAGCAAATTGGGATGGTGGCTGAATAAATGGGTTATTTGGAGGAACTCAGTGACTATGTAATAATGGCCGCTGAGCGCTTTCCCAGCAGCTGATGGTTGTGGCCCCTCGCTTTCGGCCACCATCCACACTAGCCTAGGCACGCGTGTTTGCTTGCCCCTCAAAGAGAATTCCCCTCAGCCGGTGGGATCTTGGAGCTGGTTTTCCCACCCAAAAGGGTTTTTCAAATGAGCCAATTTGTGCCCCCCCCCCCGGAGGGCAGAACCTTACTTTCTGGCCAGCCATTGGCTGCTGCCTTTGGAGGAGATTGGTGACAATGTAATAAATACAGTAAGCCCTCAACTTATGTGCATTTAACTTGCATACATTCAGTTTTACGTGCTTGGCAAAAACAAAAAATAAATAAATAAAAAGGAGGTATGCATCCTTTGGCAATCCCACCTGCCATTGCACCTAGTGTGTTTTGACTATATGTGATTTTGGCTTCAGGCGTGATCCCCAGAATGTAACCTTGCATAAATGGTGGGCTTTCTTTGCTGCAATAGCCCTGTCATTAAATTCAGGGAAGAAACCTAGCCCCAAAGCGTCTCTTATTTATATAGCAACTAGCAGAAACATAGTACTTGTTGGATTGATTTAACAGTTGTTTGTTCTTGGTTTCTTTCTCTCTCTCTTTCCTCCCTCTAGGGTGCAAGCGCTTACATTCTAAATTATTTTCTTTACATTTTGTGGGCTCTATTGTTTGCTTTCCTGGCTGTGTCCCTTGTCCGGGTTTTTGCTCCCTACGCCTGCGGCTCTGGAATTCCAGAGGTAAGGGTTTTTTTTTTTTGCTTTCATTCTGGATTGACAGGCATTTCAAAACGGGGGGTGGGAATAATTTCCTAATTTCCAATGCTTGAGGGTGGTTTAGAGTGAAGGTTTGAAAAAGACATGGGGGAATCTGCTAAAGGAGATGGAATCGGGAGTGAAAATGAAGAAACCTTTTGGCATTAAAGTAGCATCTGATTTGTATTTTTAGAGACTTAGCTTTCACAAGTCTTAAAAACAACAACACCTCTTCAAAATTTGCATCGGCTTCACAAAATCTAAAGCTGCCAACTACTTTTGTTCTTCCTGCCTTCCAGATAAAGACCATCTTGAGTGGTTTCATTATAAGGGGCTACCTGGGCAAATGGACCCTCTTAATCAAAACAGTAACCTTGGTTCTGGTGGTGTCTTCTGGACTCAGCCTTGGCAAAGAAGGGCCGCTGGTGCACGTGGCTTGTTGCTGTGGCAACTTTTTCAGCAGCCTCTTCTCCAAGTACAGCAAGAACGAGGGAAAGAGACGAGAGGTAACGTCGGGCTTTGCAATTTCCTCGCCTCACCTCGTAAACTTATGTGTATTTTCCACAGACTCTTTAACTTGCGTGTGTGTCATTATTTCCGTGCTTAGGTGCTTTCAGCTGCTGCTGCCGCCGGTGTCTCTGTTGCCTTTGGAGCACCAATCGGTGGTGTCCTTTTTAGCCTAGAAGAGGTAAGAAGCAACTTGGGCTATGCAGAAACCCACAGGTTTCCTGAAGATTATATGCAGGCCACACTCAGGCCACATCTGTACCAGACCAAAGAAACCTCGGAACTGTGGCTTCTTATGGGTGCTGTGAGTTGTAAGGAGGACCTTATTCCTTGCACTGAGCTACATTTCTCATAATTTGCTAGGAAGGGGGATTGGTTGGTTGTTGAAGTGCTCAAGGAATTAATAGCTCTGTGAGGGGACTACTGGTCTGCTAAAAAACTCTCAGAAACTTTGAGTAGTGACCCTCCCAGTTTCCTATTTAGCAGATGGGTAGGTGCTGTGGTCTAAACCACAGAGCCTAGGGCTTGCCGATCAGAAGGTCAGCGGTTCGAATCCCCACGACGGGGTGAACTCCCGTTGCTCGGTCCCTGCTCCTGCCAACCTAACAGTTCAAAAGCATGTCAAAGTGCAAGTAGATAAATAGGTACCGCTTTGGTGGGAAGGTAAACGGTGTTTCCGTGCGCTGCTCTGGTTCGCCAGAAGCGGCTTAGTCATGCTGGCCACATGACCCGGAAGCTGTACGCCTGCAACCTCGGCCACTAAAGTGAAATGAGTGCCACAACCCCAGAGTCGTCCCCGACTGGACCTAACAGTCAGGGGTCCCTTTACCTAGGCTGCCACTGCTACTCTGGTGCAGCTGCCACTGCTGGTTCCCTTTCCTTTCCCCAGCACCACCCCAAAGTCTGGGAAAGAGCTGATTCCCCTCTGCAATGTATTTGCATAAATATACATGGATATCGCAAAATTAATACAACACAGTTTTTCTGTTGTCCTCTCCCAGAGTCTGGGTGGGGGTGGGTGGGATCTTTTTACAGCTTTGTGTGAGAGACAGTGCACCCTTTCCCTCACAAATCTCAGGCGAATACGGTTGTACCTTGGAAGTCGAACAGTTTAGTTCCCAAACATTTTGGCTCCCGAACATCACAAACCCAGAAGTGACTGTTCTGGTTTACAAACTATTTTTGGAAGCTGAGCGTCTGACAGGGTTTCTGTGGCTTCCACTTGGCTGCAGGAGCTTTCTGCAGCCAATCAGAAGTCGTGTTTTGGTTTTGGAAGTTGAATGGACTTCTGGAATGGATTCCGTTCGACTTCCAAGGTACGACTGTACCTTTGAAAGCAATGGATATGGGCATGTTCTAAAATGCACTGTGTAACTTAATGCTGATTCCCAATGGGAAACACTCTGGTTGTTATTGATTGATTCTATTTTCTCTCAGGTGAGTTATTACTTTCCGCTGAAGACTCTCTGGAGATCCTTTTTTGCTGCCCTCGTTGCTGCTTTTACCTTGAGATCCATCAATCCATTCGGAAACAGCCGCCTGGTTCTGTTTTATGTGGAGTATCACACGCCTTGGTACATGGCCGAACTTTTCCCCTTCATTCTGCTGGGAGTTTTTGGAGGTTTGTGGGGGACGCTTTTCATCCGATGCAACATTGCCTGGTGCAGGAGGCGCAAAACCACCAAGCTTGGAAAGTACCCGGTCTTAGAGGTCATCGTGGTGACTGCCATCACTGCCATCATTGCTTTCCCCAATCCGTACACTCGCAGGAGCACCAGCGAGCTCATCTCAGAACTGTTCAACGACTGCGGCGCTCTGGAGTCCTCGCAGCTCTGCGACTACATAAATGACCCCAATATGACGAGGCCTGTGGACGATATTCCTGACAGACCGGCTGGGATTGGAGTGTACATGGCTATGTGGCAACTTGCCCTGGCTCTGGTTTTTAAAATCATCATCACAATATTTACCTTTGGTATGAAGGTAAGTTGCAGTGTCTGTGTCAATATGGTCTCCAATTTTTATTTTTATTTTTAAAAGTGGTTTAGATGTACAGTGGCACCTCTAGATACGAACGGGATCCGTTCCGGAGCCTCGTTCTCATCTAGAGGTAAATGTAACTAGCGATGGCGCGTCTGCGCACGCGTGCATCGCTTTTCACCGCTTCTGCGCATGCGCGTGACGTCATTTTTAGCGTCTGCGCATGCGTAAGTGGCGAAACCCGGAAGTAACGCACTCCGTTACTTCCGGGTTGCTGAGGAGCGCAACTGGAACGTGCTCAACTCGAAGCATATTTAACCCGAGGTATGACTGTAATGCTAAGACAGACCATGGCTTAACTCCCAGCAGTGCAGGAGCGAAGCCCCCACTGTTTTGGCAGTGTGCACTAAGATGCCGCATGTTCTGTTTGAAACCATTGTTTTCTTTTGCACAGTTCATTCTAGTTCAGAGAATAGAGCTTAGAAACCATTGCATTCTGGGTAGTCAAATCAATTGGATGTCAAGTGTGAGACGTACTTCCCTCTGGAGGCACATCGAGACATACATTCCCCCCCCCATCCTCTTTTGTGCATCCCTTAACTGATGCAAGGGGATAAACTGTATAAGCCCAATTCACAACTAGCGTAACATGAGCAACTTGGCACCTCCCCATTTCTTGTGTTGAAGGAATTTTTGACATGGCAGCATTCTGGCAAGGCTCAGCTTCCCCCTTCTCTAGACTCCTTAAGCTTTTCTGAAATCCCTGGATTGAAATAAGAACTTATGGGCTGCTGACAGGAAGTAAAGTTGTTGCATTAGCTGACCAATGTTAAATGGCAGCCTAATCAACTTGTCATGCCATTGGCAAAAACTACACTGGAAGTATTTTAATTTTGTTTTGGACGGTGTCCAAAGGCTGGGGAGAATGTGCAATTGGACAGAGTTGTTCCGAATGCCTAAACTGCTGACAGCACATGAGGTCCCTTTATGATCTGATTGTGGCAACTTTTTGATTTGACCGATTGTGGATTCTTGTGCCAAGACCTTCCAATTTGTGTGTGTGTGTGTTGTTAAGAGTTCGTTTTGTGTGCATCCCACGAGCTTGCTTTCAAACAAAACTCACATATTAGCTTGGGTAGGTTTGCAGGGCAAGTATTAGACATAACTTGAAGAACACACAAAAACCAATTGCGTAGTATGGTTGTTTGGCTCAGCATAGTTGCCTCTCTCTGTTCTGGCCCACCAGACTCAAAGTAAGAATGTCAGCACCCCAGATCCTCTCTTCACCCTCAAAAACACTACATGGGGGAGAATCTTTTCTGAAGTGATTTTTCCATTCTATACTTTTGTGGTATAATTTCAAAAAATTCATTCCATGGCTGTGAACTGGAAATGGACCTTATTAAACGAAAACCTGCTATATGTTCTCCTCTGCTCGTCTTTTATTGTTTTCTTTATTTGTAAAAATCACCTTTATTTTAATACTGAATTAAGACCTCCTGTTTTTCTGGCTAGGTGTGGTGAGGAATTTTTACAGATGAAAACTTCCACACACAAAAGATTGGGAATTCAATATGAGCTTAACTGTTGGAAAAGATATGCATGTCATGTAGCATGAAAAGGTTAAATTAGCTTTGGGAACATAACTTAGAGTGAGCTAGCTATTTCTATGTCAGCAAAAGCTTGTATGCCGTATACTTGTATGCTGAACTTAGCATTCAGCATCAAGAGACACACAATGGCTTCTCAGTTTAGATATTTTATGGTTTTATACTGCTATGTGGTATCTTAATGTAATGTTTTATACCAACCTCAGAACCTATGTGTTAAAGGGTGGGTCATATAATAATAATAATAATAATAATAATAATAATAATAATAATAATAAATAATTAATGTTCTGTTAATTTGTTGTTAGTCACGTTTATTAACAATGGTAAGGTTGTTATTGTATACGAGGTTGGCACTGCAACAAAATGTTGCAGTATATCCCTTATAGGAAAGAGATCCAGCTGCTCAGCCCTTGTTAGTTACTAAGGTGCCTCATAACTTAGTCCTTTACTACTGCTAATTAAAATGGTTTCACATATTACAAGGAAGCAGAGGGAAGCGAAGTAGAAATAAAGTAATATCCCCTAATTTTGTAATTCTGGCATGGAGAATAGACTCGCACAAAATCTGAGTTCATGATCTGTGCTTGCTCCAATTACAGTGGAACCTCATGTTATGTACCGTTCTCCTTATGAATGCTTCAGGTTACGAACTCCACTAACCCGGAAGTAGATGCTCCTGGTTGCAAACTTTGCCCCGCGATGTCAGCGGAAGTTGGACGCCGGTGCGTCATTAGCGAAAGCGTGCCTCATGTTAAGAACGGTTTCGGGTTACAAACGGACCTCCGTAACTAATTAAGTTCATAACTGGAGGTCCCACTGTACAGGGACATCTTATTTCATGGAAAGTATGCTAGTTCCCACTTTGTACATTGCATTTCACTGGAAATGTGAAAGGAGAAATCCGATTCAGATTTTGTTCTCCCACCGTGTCCTGAGGAAGACTAACATTGTCAGCCTATGCACTGAAGACAGCTAAGGCTGCAAATCCTACCCTGTTTTACAGGGCAGCAAACCTTGCTGAATTCAACAGGGCTTGTTTCTCTCACTTCATCTCTGTAGTACTAACTGGACTTTAATAAGATGGTACTGGGATTCAGACTTTGATGCTAAACAATTTCATTACACACGCACAAACACTTGCCTTGGCTTGAGAAATAGCTTTATCATGAAATATGCAATGTATATCTTGCCAGGATGGAGCGAGCAAGTGGAGTGACTGATGTTTTCATTTCACCTTCTGCCTGCTATTCTGACTGGTGACTTGATTGCACGCCAGGCAAGGAAAGGCGTAATTCACAAAGCTCTTGACAAGCGGGGATGCAGGAATGAACCGCCTGATTTCACCTGTGAAAAGCCAGGCTCCTTGTTAAACATTTTTATGCTGCGTTTGACATGTAATTCAAATCCAATCTAAATTATACAAAGGGCGGTAATAAAGTTGTAAAGTATGCCAAAATGACAGGGGCTCATTTTCAGATGTTTTAAACAGATATAATTCTTTTCTTGCTCACCGTGCCTGAATCATTATCAGATTCTGACGAGGAGGAGGGAAAGGCATGCATGTTTTGAGCTGTATGGAAAAAAAGAAAATGTAAAATAGCTAAACTTGGAATAAATTCATAAATGAAATTAGGCAAAGCTGAAATGCTTTTACGACAATCTTAGGCACTACTCTCGAAGTTGGATAAATCCAGTCATATATGGGTATCATAAAAGACTAAGAAAGAAAAAGCTTAAAACTCAAGGGCTGTGATAATAATAATTTTTATTATTTATACCCTGCCCATCTGCCTGGGTTTCCCCAGCCACTCTGGGTGGATTACAGCATATCTAAAAAACATAATAAAAACATCAAGCATTAAAAACCTCCCGATACAGGGCTGCCTTCAGATGACTCCTAAAAGTTGTATAATTCTTTATCTCCTTGACATCTGAAGGGGGGGCATTCCACAAGGAAGGTGCCCCTACCTGTGGCCCTCTCAGTGCTGTTGAGCTCTGAGAAAATTTAAGATCTGTATGTATCATTGATGTTGGAGGGAGCTGGTAAAGTATGGCTGATTTCCCTTGTCATTCTGGTAACATTGCCTTGTTGATGTGACCCTACCATGTGGCTGGATTTATATTTTGCCACATGTGAAGAAGTAGGCTCTAGTTTTGAAAGCTTACATTGCAACCCTATCTGCTAGGTATCTTTTTTTAAGTGTGGTATATAACAAACTTAACAGGTTTAATCCACAGAAAGATTGTGGATTAAAAGTTTGGCATGAGATGCGTTCGCAAGTTATTTCTTGTACTTTAAAATCGTCTACATTGTATGTAGTCAAGCTGACCTTTTGAGAATCTGACTTTTCACTTCTGCTTATGTTATTTGAGATCCCTTCAGGACTCTTCATACCTAGTATGGCTGTGGGAGCTATCGCTGGAAGAATAGTTGGGATCGGAGTGGAGCAGTTGGCCTACCATCACCATGACTGGATCATCTTCCGGAACTGGTGCAGGCCAGGAGCTGACTGTGTTACCCCAGGACTTTATGCCATGGTGGGAGCTGCAGCTTGTTTAGGTACAATATGTGACTTTTCTCTTGGTTGTATGTAATGTGGTATTTAAATAGGGACGCGGATGGCACTGTGGTCTAAACAGCCAAGCTTCTTGGGCTTGCCGATCAGAAAGTTGGTGGTTCGAATCCCCACAACGGAGATTCATTGCTGGGACGTTTTAAGAAATACATTCATGGATGTATTTACTGATGTAATGCTACTTTATAGAAAATAGTTTTAACCTCTCTCATGCCTGGTTGTGTGTTTTTTTAAATAAACTTTATATTAAAAAATCAATGGTGCTTCTGATTTAGGATTCGTAGGTTATACTGCTAAAGGTACCCATGTATGTTGCAAATCGTTTCCATTACCAAAGGTCCTCTCTCTCTCTTTCGACAGGCGGAGTCACTAGAATGACAGTCTCTCTTGTCGTGATCATGTTTGAGTTAACAGGAGGATTGGAGTACATAGTACCCTTGATGGCTGCAGCTGTCACTAGCAAATGGGTAGCTGATGCCTTTGGCAAAGAAGGGATCTACGAGGCACACATACATTTGAACGGCTATCCGTTTCTGGATGTGAAGGATGAGTTCACCCACAGAACACTGGCCACTGATGTCATGAGGCCTAGGCGCGGAGAGCCGCCTCTCTCCGTCCTGACCCAAGACAGCATGACGGTGGAAGATGTGGAGACGTTAATCAAGGAGACGGACTACAACGGCTTCCCAGTGGTGGTTTCTAAAGACTCTGAACGCCTTATAGGCTTTGCACAGAGGCGGGAGTTGATTCTTGCCATAAGTAAGTAACAAGTCTGTATCATCCAGAGACATGCTTACTGCTATAGATGACATAGAAGAAGAACAGAGAGGAGTAAGAGGGCTGTGTAGGGATGAGGGATCAGGTCTCAAAAGACCTAAGCTTGGCATGTCATCTCAGTGATTCACTAGGTAGGGAGAGTGTGGAGGCCGCTGTTTCTTGGCCCTGCTGCCTTCACCCCTTGCAGAGCAGGCTCCTTACCAATGTGTGGAAAGTGATGGAGGCAACAGAGCCAGTGAGAGCATTCCTGCTCCACCGTCATTCCATTGGAATCATGTACGGGTTGAATGCCTGAGTAGGACTTATGCCTCCTTTTGAAGCTCTGCTTTAAAGAGTATAGTTGGGGTTGTATCCAATGCAGCAGCAAATGTGTTCTGCAGGAGAATGCATAATCAAGTTGCTTTTAATGCCATTGCGCAGTAAATTGCGCAATCTCTTTCACGATGAGTTTCTGCTAGGACAACTGTTGCGTTGGATTCCTCATTCCGCAACTCATTCATCGGCTAGCACAAGAGTCATTGTGCTAGTGGACAGAGGATGTTGGGTACAACCTATCAATTCCTTTAGGATTAGCATCATAGCATAGTTTCCCCTCTGTTATTACTTCTGTACTTTGCCAGTCTAGGGTCCTTCCAATGTTGTGAACTGCAACTCGCATCAGAAAAGATTGGCAAAAGCAGCGTTACAGGAATATACTGTTTGAAGAGAGGAACCCTCAGTTTATATATGCTTCATTTCTCTCTTTCACTCTTCAGGCCCATACCTTCTCCAAGTTTTAAGTCTGATAAACTGGTTTTGACAAGATTGCATTTGAGTTTTGGGAAATGTATGTGCGGGGGGGGGGGGGGACTGGTGTAGGTGACAGGAAGCACATTGCAATTTCAATAAAGGGCACATACAAAGGGTATCATACGAAGACAGTACAAAAGTTAATGTTTATGTGAACTGCAATAAATTGGAAGGTGATAAAGCTTTGGATTTGGCAGTTTTAAGCCCACTGATGCTACAGGAGGCAAACGGCTTTTCTATGCATCACGGTGTCCCGTTGCACCAGAAACGGTTTAGTCCTGCTGCCACATGACCCGGAAACCTGTCTGTGGACAAACACCGGCTCACTTGGCCTGAAAGTGATGAGCGCTGTACCCCATAGTCGCCTTGGACTGTACTTAACTTTCCAGGGGTCCTTTAACAGAATACAGCTGGATTGCAATGGAAAACCTGTGTTTCTGGAGTTTAAAAGTTAGAGTCATATTTGTGTTCCATGATTGATGGAAAAGAAGTGTGTACAGATACAAACACACACTTGTAATAAAGGCCCCTTCTTAAGATCAGCCGCAACTCAAATCAATCAAGAGGAAAAATTGTTGGCTATAGTTAGGATTTGTGTTTGAACACAGGATATTATTAGCTGGCTTTCCGTGTCCTTGAGCTTTCAGCATGCACACAGGAAATAGAAGGGAAAGGAGAGAGAGAGGGTAAAGGGCCTTAGCCTATCTCAGTGCATCCTTCCGCAATAATTGTTCAGAGGATTTCTATGCAAACATTAGAGTGGGAAGTATATAGGTAGTAGCCATTATTAGAATATATAGTATATAATATATACTGCAATATAGGTACTTAGGGATGCCATTTGTTTAAGACTGTGGTGTCCAAACTTTTTTCAAAGAGGGCTTCATTTGATGAAGTGCAGGGCCATGAGGCCGACCAAAGTCGTTGACCTTTTTTTTAGGATTGAACTTGTTGAGTTTGTTTTATGATTTTACCTACCCCAGAATAAAACGACAGGTGGGTGGGATTAGGCCCCAAATTGGACTTTGGACATGTCTGGTTTAAGAGAACTATTTTTGAAAGTCAAATAAGGACTGTTGCCACAATGTGGGCCATTAAACTAACTCAGGAACACCTAAGTAATCACTTTAGGTCCTGTACACTTTTAAAAAATCATTATGAAAGAGTCATGATTTAAATAGACTCAACCTCCATGCATTCTGATTCCTCCCCGTCGCCTTACTTCCTTGTTCAGGTAAACTTTAGATTGCTGTTTTACCTAAATTGGGAGATATAGTTTGACTCTAAACTAGAATAGGAAGCCATAGTTTGAAATGGGTTTTCAGTTCTATTTTAGAACTACCATTTGCTCAGTTTGAACATCATGTCAAACAATGGTTTGCCCAAACCAGGAAGTGAGAATGGATGCTGCATTCATTTTAAGTGTATTTTCCCTTATCTATCTGTTAATGCAGAAAACGCAAGGCAGCGGCAGGATGGTGTAGTCAGCAATTCCATTATCTATTTCACTGAAGAGCCTCCGGAAGTCCCGGCAAACAGCCCTCACCCCCTGAAGCTCCGGCGTATTCTCAATCTGAGCCCCTTTACTGTCACAGACCACACGCCCATGGAAACAGTGGTAGACATTTTCCGGAAGCTTGGACTCAGGCAGTGTCTTGTCACACGCAGTGGGTAAGTAGCTGGATATATGTAACTGAGCAGGCAAAAAAGGGTCTGTAGCTAAGATGCTGGCATAATAAGTCAGAGCTATTTTGCCCTGCTCATTGGATACGTTAGATTTTCGTAGGCTGTCCACATAAATACAATGTAGTAGAGAACCACTTCAGACAACCTAGCTTGATTCAGACTATTTATGACTAGAGAATTATTGTTTGTTTCTGAAAAGTAATGGATGGCTTGGGTGAGTCTTCAGGCTAAGAAGCTGAAGGAAAATCAGGAGCAACTGTCTGAAACAAATGTCACTTGTTTCCAAACCTACTTCTAGAAACAAAGGTTGGGGATATGGAGGGATGCAGAGGTGAATACATTTATTTGGGAATGAAAACAAGAACAACCTGTGACCTGCTATAATTGTAATACAATGATACTTTGTAAAAAATAATAATTATGGAACAGTTAATTAATCCATATGGAAGGTGAACATGATGACGACGATGATGATGTTGATAAATTACTTATACCCCGCCCATCTGGCTGGGCCTCCCCAGCCACTCTGGATGAATCCCAACAGAATATTAAAAACACAATAAAACATCAAACATTAAAAATTTCCCTAAACAGGGTCTGCCCTCAGATGTCTTCTTAAAGTCAGATAGTTGTTTATTGCCTTGACATCTGCTGGGAGGGCGTTCCACAGGGCAGGCGCCACTACTGAGAAGGCCCTCTGCCTGGTTCCCTGTAACCTCACTTCTCGCAGGGAGGGAACTGACAGAAGGCCTTCGAAGCTGGACCTCAGTGTCCGGGCTGAACGATGGGGGGTGGAGACACTCCTTCAGGTACAATATACTGGGCCGAGGCCGTTTAGGGCTTTAAAGGTCAGCACCAACACTTTGAATTGTGCTCAGAAACATATTGGGAGCCAGTGGTGTTAGAACCAGATTCAGAGTGCAAGAGACCTTCCAGTCTGTAATATTTTCAGCATCGGCAGCCCTTGTGAGATAGAGAAATGGGTGGACAGCCCAGATTCTGCACCACAGACTAATGATAACATGTGAACTGGGACTCCTGTGCCAGTTCAGCTTTCATTTGTCTTTATTTGAGTGAGATAAAACATTTTAAGTGGGGCCTCCTATGTGAACAGGTATTAGCATGGAGGTTTCCACTTGCATGTTCTTGGAAGGGAGAACAGGCAAGGGCAGGTGCTGGTAATGTACAAATTTGGGCCTGACAGGTTACCAAAGATTCTTTATCACTAGTTCCCTATGAAAATATTTTTCCTTTAAGCTCATAGCCGTGCACCCCTCTCTCTCCTGACGAGAGCAGCATTCATAATGCATGTAATTAAACTGTGGCTATAGACAGCATGACTGCCAAATATTTTGCTGCTGGGGAGGAGTGCCAGCAGAATGTCATTGTTAGCAAATGTTTTGCTTGTGTGTTGAGCTTCTAGCTAGATTTAACTGCGCCTAAAGTGCTTATGAAAATCCTGAACTGAATGACAAATGAAGGGAATTAAGCAGTGGAGGTTTGTTTTTCCACGAACGGAAAGTGCACATGACTTAGGAGCCTACAGGAAGGTGAGGAATTAAAAATAAGAGACAGAAGCTAACTCGAGTGAAACCGTGACCTTGCGAGGAATGCAGAGTATGTCCCTCAGAAGCTCAAATTGGATTCTAAACAGTCTGAAGTCACGACACAGGCCAAGCTCCAGTGGTGGAACAACTGATGTACCTGGCTATAAAGAACATTTTCAAGGTTGGGTGCTTTGAGTGCTCATTTCACAGTTGAAGTAGAAGGCAAGGTGGTATTGAAGAGTGACTTCTAAACCCAACAGCTCATACTTTTCTGATACAGTGGAAACTCTCTGGTTCTTGGGGAATTCACTGGATTTTTGCCTTAAAACTGCCAGTGTGTCAACTTCACTTATCAAGAACCAAACTCTTGTCTGCTTTCCAGACAGGTGGGGAAGTCAAATACTCTCAAAATTTAAAACGCACCCACCCACCCCAAAAAACTGCAGTTCCCAGGATCCTTTGGGGGAAATTCCCCTTGCTAAATTGCTATAAATGTGCTTTAAATATATGGTGCGCATATGACCAAATGTGTCAGTAAATTCAGAGAGCTATGATTGCCGTATCCTGTTAAATAAGGCACTGTGATTTTTTTGAGAGCCATTTCCCAGATATGAAAGCTGACCGTTGTATCCAAGTCGCAGTATTGGTGGGAGATATTTCTTATTACATTTCCCCCTGTCTTCTTGAATAGAAAGGTAGAAATCTTTAACTTTCCTTTGATGATTATTGGTAGGTTGTCTAAAAATTGACAATTTGATCTACGTTCGAAATTTGGCAGTTAACGTACAAGGAAATACTATTTCCAGCAGTAAACTGTTTATAAATCAGCATTGATTTAAAATATTTTTCCTGCTGGAGTAAGTTTCTGAATGATTCTATGGAATGATTCTGCTGTTTTGTTATTGCCTACAAGCTATTGTGCTGTTTACATTTCTGCAACTGACATGGCAGCCTACAGCTGAAACATGAATACACTCGTATGTGGTTGTGTACGAACAGTGAAATGGAATAATCCTTGAGAGATTGCATCAGTTTTTTTTTCAGGGGGTTGTGGGGGATAAAATCCAGTTGCCTTCAAGAAATTTTTCATTTAAGATGCCCATCGATAGTTGGTTCAGGTCACAGTTTAAAGGCCTCAGGCTGCAAGTCATTTGAGATTCTTGTATGCATCCATCTCCTTGTGGTCTGGCTTGAGCTGAGCTCAGGTTGCTGTGGCCTACAGGCCAGAAACTATTCCAGAAAGAGGTTTGAGAGATGATGTCAAGTGGCATAAGTTCTTACTTGCCCAAGGACCAGCCTTAGCTAGCATACATTCAGGAATGCAGCTAGAGGAACTATGACAGATTTATCATTTTGCCAAATGTGGTGGTGGGAAAAACCCAGAGTAAAAGTATGGTTATGTGTATTGTATTGTATTGTATTGTATTGTATTGTATTGTATTGTATTGTATTGTATTATTGTGAGTTTTCTTCAACAACCTGTGTATTCATTAGCGGGAATCAAAAAATTTTAATATTCCAATTTTCTGGTTTTTAAAAATTGCTCTGTTTCTTTGTAGTGAAGTTCTGCCTGCAGCAGAATGTGAGAAGCAGATGAGACAGACTCATGATTAATGACCTTTTCTGTTTCTTTCCTTCTCTTCTTCTCTAGGAGGCTTCTGGGCATCATAACAAAAAAGGACGTGTTAAGGCATATGGCTCAAATGGCTAATCAGGACCCTGAATCCATCATGTTTAACTAGGCTGATCCCAGAGGACAGGCTTTCAAGGGAACTTTACTGGACTAATAGATGTGGATTTTGTACAGTACTTCATTTTTGTTTCATTTCGTTTTGTTAAAATGAGATTTAAATAAGGTGGAATCATATCCAGGGCAGAACCAAAGGAAAATGCTGACGGGAGGAGCGAATGCAACGTTAGAGTTTGGAAATGCTATGCACCTGCAGATGGGCTTGGGCTAAATGCTACTCTTGTCATGGGAACGTTTATTCCCATGGTGAGTTTCCAATTCTTCCCTTCCATGGTAGTTTCCTCAGGAGCCATCATCACCTAGTTGTTTTCCCTGTCCCCTTTGCACGTTAATTTTGATAGGGGGGAGAGAAACTACTACGTGATCATCCTTGAGTCAAAATGTGAGTGCTGTGATATAGTTTGTGGGAGGGGAGGGTGGGGAGGAAGTCACCAAGAGGTTTGATCCTACAGAATTACATATAAGTAGCAACCAAGGTACTTATAACTGCTTGGTTGGTGCATGCATAGGTGTGAAATGGTTTGTGTTGACAAGGAATGGGAAGCATGGAGGAATGCCACCAACTCGATAGGGTGATGTAGAAAAATAGCAAGCATATTTATAAATACAGTATTAAGACAAATGCAAAAACGTTGTGTTCAAAACAACTGTGTGCTAGACATGTTTTTCTCTCCTAAGTTTAGCACTTATTTGTTAATGGATTATGCTAAAGTATTTTCAGGAAATGTATAATTTTATGAAGAAATGTATTGCTTTTGCCTATTTTTGTAGATAGACAAAGTAGATTTAAAGCTGTGCTTCAGTTGACTTTCAGCATTGTAAAACTGGCTTCGTTTACTAAATTTTATCCAACCTAAATTCTCACGTTCATTTTTGAGGTGATGAAATTGCCATAATGTGACTTCTGACTGTCATTTTTACATGGTGAATATTTCTTCTCATTGGCTGCACTTGCATGTAATGCTAAACTTTGGTTTAACACTGCATGCGGAGGCTGGAATGAGCAAGAATATGACTTGGGTGATGCTTCTCCTTCTCTTACAGAATCCCAGTTTGCATGAACCAGAGATCATGATTTACAAGTAACTTTGGTCAGTTTTAAAGCAACCTGGCTTTTACAGTAACCAGAAGTTGCTTTTGAAAAAAACAAACCATGACCTCTGATTCATATGCAACTGCAAGCAAGGACTTTTATGTAAGCAGAACTAAACACTGCCCAAGCCCTCATCTTGGCTATGCAGGAGGAAGAGAGGAGAGTGCATGAGTTTATTTATGTAATGCTAAACCATGCAAACTGGGCCACTGTTTCCACAGTGGTAAAATCTGCAATTGACTACATCCTGGAGATTTTATCACAGTTTTTTCAGGCTCATGTGAAAGTTGAACCATAGCCACAGCACTCGGTCATGAAAGATAATTGGAAATGAGCTTCAGTATTTTTATCAATAGGATTTTTTTATCCTTCCTAATGCACAGCAAAGTTGTTAATATTTATTACTTCTCTATGCAAATATTGCGTCATTTTTGGGTTTATGCTACAGTAATTTTTTGCGGTGTAAAATACTTTGTAAACCATCTTTCCTGTATAATGAATGCACTTCTGTACCAGTTCTAGCTAATTTCTTCCTCCTCCAGTTGGAAGTTCTTTTCGCAGACTTGAAGGTTCTGACACCTGTGATGTTTGTTACAGCAAAGATAATCTCTGCATCTTCTTGGGCACACAAGTCATATGAAAAGTTTTATCTCTTTAAAGAAAGGTAGAAAAATGTTTTGAAATATTCAGTTCTCGTTTTATTATGGCTTCTTTGGCTGATATTGTTTACTACTGGAACAGAGGTAGAAAAATGGTGCCTTTCAGATGTTGCTGGATTACAGCTCCCATCAGCTGCAGCCAGCACAGCCAGTGGTCAGGGATGATGGGAGTTGTAGTCTATGACACCAGGAGACCACCATGTTGGATAGCCTTGTACTAGAAGAATGTGAGACACTAAAAATGTCTCTCAGAACTCCACAAACTTGGGGAAGTAGAGACACTACAGGACAGCTTTGCAAATTGGTAAATGTGGACTCCTTGGCCTGTAATTCCATCGACATAAATGAGTACTTTGGTTTCAGTTGTTTGTGGATGGTTGAACAATGCATTTATATGGCATCTACTGCATTTGTGGGTATGCTGTAGGCTATGCCTAACAATTACCTTACTGCAACGTTCATGGCCTGGAGATTAAATTGATTATAATAGCATGGAGGTGGCATTTAAGAAACATCAGTGCATGGCAGTCACAAGAACCATGCTCTAGAAGTATGAAACAAGACTTGGGCCAAAGTGGTCAGTCCATAGTTTTTCATCAGCTTGGGAGTGGGGTGGTACAAAAATGGCACCCAAAGATAGTAATAAATTACATCATTATGGGGGGGGGGAATGCCTAACTCCTCTGAAAATTATCCCTTTCCACAACAGACAAATGGACCTGCAAATGTGGGTTGAGGGAATGTGACCTAGCTATCTTCATATTTTAATGCGACTGCCTGGGCAAGCCACAATGCAGCCATTTAAAAACTGAAGTCCAAGCCTTTATTAGGTAGCCAAGTTAGCCATGGGCCATAAATTGTAGAAAAACACACACACTCCAAGTTAAGTTTTCCAAAAGCCAAACCGATCCTTCTGAACAGCGCATGGAACCAAATACGGATAATTAAATAATATCATATTGTGGAACAGCCCCAGACATTAAGTATAGGAAGAGGAAATCTGATGCTCAGGTCGATCTGATAAGCACATTGTTTCAAAGTATAGCTTGCAAAAGTGAGGTATGATATAATAGTCAAGGCAGTGGCGATGATGTGGGTCGCTTGAAAAATCTCAGTTTTCTAGCTCACAATTAAATTACTACAAGCACCATAACACTATTTATTTGCATATTAAGGGTGTGCACGGGCCACAAGATTCAGTTTTTCTCTGTAATTTTGGGAGGCATCTTGACCTATTTCAGAGCAGCTCTTTGTCATTCAGTTTGATAATTCACTGTGATTAAATCCTAGAAGGTACCTTCTGTCACCCACTCCCCATTCAAGCTCAAAATGTTTCCCTAGTCAGTTTGATTCCACATAAAATAAAATAATAAAATAAAATAAAATAAAATACAGCGGTTGTTTTACAAATGCAGCTTTTTGTGGGGCTTCCAAATCAACAGAGCAACTCTGGACTTTAGGGAGCCCAACTAAATAAATGCCCATTCTCGGAACATAGTTTTGCATTTCTGAATTCCAAACACAGGAGAAAAGAACTCACTGAAATGTCTATTTGCTAGTTTACATGTGTAGGTAAAACTTGCATGTACTTGCAAGAGGTCCACACAGGAATTTGGTACGTACCTATTAACAAAGAGGTGTACATTTTTATGTAGATACATTTTACGTCTCTTGGTTAATATATATTAACTGTTGAAATTGCCTCATGTTATACCAGGTGTGCATAAATATTTCATTTCATTTATGGGTTGCTCTTTTAAAAATAAAATAATAAAGTGGCTTGCACAAAATTACTAATAGCAATAAAATGCAGCATCTTAAAAAGGGAACACAAATTAATGCCACTTTATTTTGAAATGCTTGAATTTTTACTACTCAGCAACTAAATTTTGAATAGAGAGGCAAATGATCTACTTCCTCTTTGACTTTATCTGTAATTTTTGGTCTGGCTATTGAGAACTATTTATCCTCTGTACAGGTCTCCTTTCCTTGAAATATAGGGAGGAAAATAAATTTTAATTCGGGATGTACGTGTAATCTACTTTATACATTGGGGAGTAAGAAAATAAATTGTATCTAGAAGCAAATAACATTTTCCATCTTTAAGCACAAAGAACACCCCTTTTTTGCAGATGCTGAGACCTTATTTAAAAAATCTGCATCCACCAAGTGAAATTAATATTTGTAAGTATTTTAAATTTGCCTTTTTTCCTTTCGCTTATGCCATTCATAATAGTATGACATTTTCAAGTCTGAATTTTCTTATCTTCAGAAGTTGAATATAAATACCAGAGATTTTTTGGCTGCTTTGACACTGAGAAATGTCAAATATGATTTGTAAATGGACAACTGTTAAATACGAATTACCATTGAACATTATCTCATAATTAACCCTGTAAGATTAAAAATGCCGCTGCATTCAAAGGCTGTCAAATGTTAAATATGATTGCAGCCATCAAGTGGTTTTCAATCTTGTTTTGAAGGTAAGGAAGGGAATAAGGGGAACCTGAAGATCAATAATAACAGACAGGCTCACCTGGTAGATAGCTGGCCAACCACTGCTCATCTTTTACGAATTGCACGCTACAAAGGATTGTTGGGGGCTGATGAACTCCTGAATCCCTTAAATCTGGCCTAGACGCTTTTGTAATGTACCAAAGTTGTGTGGCAGATATGCAATGCGTTTTTGTCAGACAGGACAAGGTAGAAAATGTTCCCTGAGAATCTGAAAACCACAGTTCTATATTATCACATGTCAGATAACAGTACATTAAGATCCTTGGTATCTGTGCGCATCAATTGCCAAGCATTGTCAAATACTAATTCCGTCATTGGATACAGAAATCAAACATGTTTGCTTGACATAGCGCCACTATGAAGTTTTCTGCCCACAAATTTTATTTTGGGGGGGGGGGGAGATTCACAGTGGAGAGTTATGCGGAGAAAAATCCAGTTGAAATTAATCTATCAGTTGATAATATGTGTCTAATCAAATTACCCAGAGACAGATGAAAGCATTAAAAAAAAAAAAAAATCCAGCCTCTTAACAATCCAGAGTCTTGTGTGTCAAAGGACTTATTATTTGGGGAATTCCCCCACCTGGTCACAGGCCAAGAATGGAAGTCTGTAATGACATGTGACTGGCCTGTGCTCTCACTGCCCTTATTTTTGCATGCAGATAAAAGTGATTTAAAGATTGTCAACATTAGCCATGTTGGTCAATGAATATTTGCTAGCTAAGCAAATATTTCCACAATTATCAGCTAGTGTTATTTTTCTGTCTGTATCTCATTGCACAGCAGAGCTCAATAATTACTGAAAGGACTCAATAATATATTGATCCAACTCCCTTGGTATTTAATTGATTCTGAGGATCAAAAATTGTGTTGTCACTGAGCACGGTTGACTTAAGCCTGAGATTGATCAGGAAAAGTGTATTTAATTTATGCCAATGCAGTACATTACATGATTTTTAATACATGGAAATGAGATTATGTCAGATCAAACGGGTGAATAAACATTTGATAATGATTGATGGATGGTTGGTACGCAGTTTTGTGCTATGCATGTTTTGGATGTACCTAACTGATAAAGCATAAGATTTTACTTTCCCATGAAGTGACAAAAAACATAGGAATAAATAATGTATTACACAAATTTATTTATTAGAATAACAGCATAATAAAAGTAATATTTTTAATAGAAGAAATTGTGAAAATCAGCATGAAAAGAAATCCTGCCTAAATCTGGCTTTGTGCTCAAATGTACCCCAAGAGATATTAAGCATCACACCATTTGTAAGCAAAAATAATAATTAATTTTTTTTTAAATAAGACTGTCATTTTCCAGTAAAACCATATGGGTGGGGGGGATCATTAGGGTGTGGCCTCATTTCTTAATTTTGCTGCCTGCACTTGAGAGTTCTTTATAATGAAAGGAAAGCAAAGTAAAAATTATCTGAGACGTTTCCTTAGAATGTAAGTACTAAGTTCCTTAGAATGTTAGTAAGAATTTCGGCCTGGCATACCAAAAACAATTTAAAATAGTTAAGGATTAATAACAACGAGTCTTACGGTCTGTGCTGGATGAGACATTTCACCACATTGTCCTGCTTCAAAAGTTCACTATGAGCAAAAGATAGCCACATGTCATTGGCAGGTGAAAAGATGAATGCCTTTCCTACCTGAACCTGAGGCTCCTGGACTGAACAGTGCCTCTGAGCCCATGAGCAATAGCTTCTAAAATTCCACTAGGAGAAAAACCTAGATCTATATTGTGTTGTTAGTTCCTTTTAATGTATTATGGCCACTCGGGGTATCCAGTCAAGCCCTGTTCTAGAGCAGTGAAAGAAACAAAAAGCTGCTGTATCCTTACCCATTTAGTCTGGAACAAAGTGCTCTTCAGCTCAGCTTGGAAGAGCATGAGACTCTTAATATGAGAGTTGTGGGTTCGAGCCTCATATTGGGTGAAAGCTTCCTGCATTGCAGGCGGTTGGACTAGATGACCCTGATGGTCCCTTCCAACTCTACAATTCTAGGATTCTTGTGTCCTCTCCCCTGTAACTTCTCACCTTTCTATCCCTTTCATGTACGACTCCGTTGCCTCTTCCCACTCTGAAAGTAGAGCAATGAGGATTCTCATCTAAATTCTAGCACAGCCTCATTTATTTCTCTTCAGAACAGGAAGTGGTCTCCAAAGGTGGTTAATCATTCAGCCAGGGGACTAATCCAGTTCAAAGTGTAACCTCTGATGGCGCAGAATTATTAACATAAATCATTTGCTTCCTGAGAAGCTAGCCTATGGTTAGACAGAAGCATACAATCAGAAGCATACAATCAGAAGCTTACAATCACTAGATCTGCATTTTGGATGGCATTAGCAAACAGAGATTAGAACAACTCTAAATAGAAGGCAAAATACCCTTTTTATTTTTAGCCCACTCTTTCTGCCTTCCCCACTCATTCTCCCCTGCACCACCCAGCACTACTACTGCTTCCTAGCCATGACTAAAGGCAGAAGGAAGGAAGGAAGGAAGGGAAATAACACTGCTGTTAGTTCTTCCCAGGCCAGAAGTGGTTAATTGGGTAGCTTTTTTGTGGCAGCCCTGCAAACAGGCTGCTTTTCAGAAAGAACAAAACAATGTTAGCACACACAGCACCCTGGGTGTGTGTGTTTCCAATAGGCCCTGCTCTCCATCTCTGGCTTGCACGGCCATATGAAGAATTTATGCATGATCTGTCCTTTGTTATGGAAACACATATTTTAAAGATTAAGTAGCCTGTCTTAATCCAAGCAGTGTTGGCTGAAAGCTCAGGAGAGAGAGAAAAAGTGAGAGAGAAGCAACTAAGTACTCTTTCCCCAGACTGCTAAATAGGTTACAATCAATTCTTCTAAGTGCCGGGAATCACTTGCTTCTGTCAAATATGCATTGCCATCACCCACCGTCAAGCAACACCTCCCCCCCCCACCAGTTTTCATATTTACATTGTTTGCTGGTGAGTTCCATTATGAGGAATGTGTCCCCCATAGTGCATCAAAATGGGAATATTAAATTCTTACAGCAGGGTGAGATATCTGGGGAGAAGAGTGGGTGGGAATGCAATATGACCAGAGCAATAATTCATGTTTCCTTGGCTGTTTGATGCTTCACAGTGTTCCTGTTATGAATATATCATTCCACAAAGACTTGCAAATATGGGTCAGCGTGCTAATTGGGAAGGCCGTGATACCCGAATGCTAAGGTTGTGACATCACTTGAAGTGATTTCTGAGTGCTTAAGTAATGCATTCAGGGACAAGGCGGTGAGAATTAGTGGGTGGAACAAACTGCCATGGAATGCAGTGAGTTCAAATAATTTAAGTTAGTGAGGGGTTTGGGTTGAAGATGTTGGTATTTCATAATTCTGAGCTCAACCACAGGAAAAGGGTGTTCCCCTCTCCCAGGCTCTTTCACTTAGGTGACAAATCCATGTGGTTTACAAAAGAAAGCCAGAGGAAGGGGAGATGACCTTTTTATTTATATTGTTCAAAAAGCTAGTTTTTTTTTTTTTTTTTGAAGGGAGAAGGCCTTTCTGAGGCTTAGGTCCATGCAAGATAACAAAATGGCTGATCCTTTTCAGTACGTCCCATGACTAAAATGGCATTTCTTTCCTGAGAACTGTAATTCTGTCTGCACAATTCTATGTCTCATTTCTCAGAAGTAAATTCCACTATAGTCAATGGGACTTACTCCGAGGTAAGTGTGGGCAGGATTGCATACAGTGAGCAGAACTGTAACCAGCAAAATGCTTTGCACGCAGGCACCATTATAATATTCAAAACCAATATGCTTTTGCATGTGGGAAACTTACCACAACTAGCATTTTCTCTGACAAAATAACTTGAGTTTTTCACATGGGGCTTGTTTTTGCCTAAGCCACCTCCACAGGCAAAATTGACACAGTATAGTGACTAGATGTAGATTTTTGAATTGGTGAGCCTTTCCTTTGACAGTTCCTCATTCTTAATTGTTTTCCCCTGAAAAAGCATGTAGGATAGGTAGTCTGAGCATTCAAAACAAACAACAGCCTGTCTGTGTAACCAAGCAACCAGAATACTTTCGTGTCTTCCTAACCTGAAGTTTACCATTTCCATAAAGCAAACTCCAGGCAACTGGCATGACACAATCATGACTGGTTTTTTTCTTTTACTCTGATTTCTTTTCCTGACTTTGGTTAATAATGTGCAGCGAACTTAAAGAAGCTGGAACGTATAGTGACACTTATTGCTGCCAGCAACCCAGAAGCTCTCATCTTCCTTCCACTTCCTTCCAGAAACCAAGGAAACAGTTTGGACGTTTGTATTACTTCTTTCCATTTATCTTTATCTATGTAGAAAATAGCAACCTAGTTCTAGGCCCCAAAAGTATAGACTATTGCTTTGAAATGTAGTGGTTAAGAGTGGTGGACTTGTAATCTGGTGAACCGGGTTCGATTCCCCACTCCTCCACATGCAGCTGCTGGGTGACCTTGGGCCAGTCACACTTCTCTGAAGCCTCTCATCCCCACTCACCTCACAGAATGTTTGTTGTCTGGGAGGAAGGGAAAGGAGAATGTTAGCCACTTTGAGATTCCTTCGGGTAGTAATAAAGCGGGATATCAAATCCAAACTCTTCTTAAAAAATTAATGAAAGAGCCCTTTTGGTGGCCTTCTGGTTATAGTCGAATGATGACTCACCTGTGGCCCTCCAGATATTGCTGAACTACATCTCCCATCATCCCTGGCCAGTAGCTATGCCGGCTAAGGTTGATGGGAATTGTAGTTCAGCAACACCTGAAGCTCCACAGGTTCCCCATCACTGCTGTAGCCCTTTTATTTTCATGGCACAAGTTTTATTAGTGGCCAAGGAAATTGAGGACCTTGGTTTAAATGATCTGTTTGTTGGATGCAATAACACCAAAATCTAAGAATAAAATTTGGTTTACATGTTGAAGGGACGATTGTACCCATCTTCAGATGGATAAATAAAATGAAAACACAGCACAATGCAGCAGCACCATCCCTGAAAGCACAGATCATCTCGAACATGCAACTGACTTTTATTCTGATACCTCCTTTTTTCAAGTATGAATGCTTGCTTGTCCTCCACACTTGTTTTCAGAGGTTAAACTTCATGCAATGCAAAAAAAAATTCCCCTGAACAATGGGACATCAAGAAGAAAGCTGGTGTGCATTCTGTGTTCCCTCAGATTCCATCCCTGTTTTCAAAGGGTATTATAGAATTATAGAGTTGGAAAGGGACCCTGAGGGTCATCTAGCCCAACCCCTTGCAACACAGGAATCTCAGCTAAAGCATCCATGACAGATGACCATCCAACCTCTGCCTAAGAACTTCCAACGAAGGAGAATCCACAACCTCCTGAGGGACTCGTAAGAAAAGAAGCACATGGGGATGTAACATCTCCCTTCATGACTGTCAGAGTGAAAGTTCCTAATTCACAGGGCCTAATTCTGTGAGTAAAGTTCAAAGACAAAGTCAAGCCCCATTTCCATTTTTGAGCGGGGCAGGAAAGTAGGAACGCGATGGTCATTGTGTTTCGAATACAAATCCATTTTGAAGGGGGCCAGGCTTTAGGATGGTTTTCTTATTCCTGTTTGTATTCAATAGGGACAATAATAAATACAAGGGAACAGCAGTACTTCTGTGTGCCATAATTTAGTCCCATCAGAACAACCTTTTAAGTGTTTCTTTGGTGACTCAGCTTCCTTCTCTGCTAACAATGGCATTCCTGTGGGAGAGCAGCAAGACAGTGGCTCACAGTGTGCTGCTCTACATACAAACACAGCTGTGCCAGGAACAGTTGTCCGTTTATTTCCCTCTACAAGCCACCTTTAAACCACAACAATGGAGCCCAAACATGTTGTTGCAGCTAACTAAGTGCTGTTGGCCCTGCGGACAAATTAAAACAAATAATCCAATGCGTTGTCTAGGACCAATGAGAAATCACAAAAGAGTTATTGACCTTCTTGATGCTGCTCCTCTACAACTCCCATCATTTTTTGGCATTGATCATGTTTGATGGGAGTTATAATTCAGCAACATCTTAAGGGCCAAATCCTCCCCACACCCACTCTACTTAACATTATCTATATTTATGCAACAGGTGAAAATATATTTACATCTGTTCAGACCTTTGAAACCTGACAGTGTTGATGCTGTTTCGAGTTTAGCATTGCCAGGGTATAAGAACTCTGAAATACAGTAGTACCTCGGGTTAAGTACTTAATTTGTTCCGGAGGTCCTTTCTTAACCTGAAACCATTCTTAACCTGAAGCACCACTTTAGCTAATGGGGCCTCCCGCTGCTGCCGTGCTGCTGCCGTGCTGCCACCGCACGATTTCTGTTCTCATCCTGAAGCAAAGTTTTTAACCTGAAGCACTATTTCTGGGTTAGCGGAGTCTGTAACCTGAAGCGTATGTAACCCGAGGTACCACTGTAAATAAGTAAGTAAGTAAATAGATGTCCTGAAGAGGAAAACATTGTGTGTGACAATTCAATTGAGGTTTAAATGCACGCAAAATAAGCACACTAACCACAACAGCAGAATTTGATGATGGCCACAGTGGTGTTAGCATTGTTGAGCTGATTAACACCAATAGGAAACCACATCCCTTATTAATCTCCAAATGAATAGAATTGCTTCTAAATCAGCAGTTTCATGCTTGAATAATGCTGAAAAATATGGCACTTTCAGCTGGTAGACCAGCTATTTGTAATTTAGTACCCTGTTTATATGCAGATGCAATAAAACATGCTCAGTGAGAAACACGCTATCTGAGATGATATGTAATTAAAGCAACACTCGGTGGAACATTTAATTTATATGGAAAATTCATATTGCACATTACTGAGAACTGCAGCATGTACATGGATGTCCACTAACCAGAAGACTATCACCGTTTGAGACCACTAGATGGCATTCAAATACTCAGTATAACAGTCCTAGAATGCTAGCAAATTATGCACACACTATTAATTTTGTAGCAGATGACATTGTCACAGTAGATGACATTTATCAACCATTTGAAGTATGAAGTTGTAATTACAAATTACTTTTGGGTATGATGTCTCTTCATTTTACTGTGAGCATGACAGAGGAAATGGGATGGCTGGATAAAGTGCTTTGGTTCTTTTGAGCAATAAGGAGAAGCACAAATGGGCCTAGCCTTCTAGACTACATATCCTGTCTGGAAAGTACAGCAGAGAGAGACAGAGAGAGAGAACCAAAATCCTAGAACAATAAGGAACTGGCTACCTAATTGTTTCTGTAGCTTTTAATGTGCAACGGATGCATTCTCAGCAAAACTTTTTGAGTGTTTCTAGATTGCCCAGAAAAGCTGTGCAGAAGCTTTGATTTGATGTTGTAATATGTGCAAAACTTGTGTTTAGGACAAGACTTTTCTGGAACAGGAGTACCCATTCAAGTTGTGACACTCAGTCACTGATGAGGACCACCTATGTGGTCATCTCACAGATGTATAAAGCAACTTTATTTCATTTCACTTTTAATTTGTATCCTGCCTTTCTATACACACAAGGCGGTTTACAAACTGAAGAAACAACAGGCCGAGTCAGGCAAGGGCCCACAGCCCAGGTGGGTCTTGTTAGCTCAGGGAAGAGGTATGTGATTCCTCAGCTTGATTAGGCTTAGTACAGGTGAGGGTCACATGCCTCATCAAGCCCAGATGCTACAATCAAGACTCAAGAGAGGAAAGGAGAGCAGAGCTGAAATGCTAGTCTTGGCTTGGATACTCCAGGAACTTCTAGTTTCTGGAGAACTTCTGTGCTTTGGATTTGACTCTGAACTGTGTTGCCTGACTTTTGGACTTGGCTTATGTGGATTGACTTCAGACCATGCTTCCTGACGGTTGAACTTTGGACTTGACATACTGTGTACACCAGTAGGGCGTGTCAGCAGGTAAACCAGGGGCACAGGGTAGCAGCTTACATGGATGAGGCTTGGGAGAGGAAGGGAGCCAGTGAGATCCAGGCCTGCATGGAGGCACTGGCAGAGCCAATCCACCACTCCCGTCAGTGCTGCCCTGATCTTCCCATTGCCCTGCTCCACTCCAGGCCTGAACAGTGATGTTGATGTTGGGAGGGCTGCTGCCATACCACACTCTCCGCTGCTGCAACCTCCGCAGCAAACTGGGCAGTGATCCTTCAGTGTTGTCATGCTGTCTGCTGCTGCGCATCTGGGGCTCTCATCCAACTCTGGAATTAGAGAGGAAAACCAGGAAAGCGCTCTAGTCTTACGCATGTAAAGCAGCAACTCTTCCCAAACTTAGTAGGGATGTGTGAGAAGTGGAGGTGCAGTCACACCCTACAAATTCAAGTTGAAGCGATCAGTTACGCTGCTTAATACTTTGGGGGGCCCTTGAAGACTTCAATGGGTTCCCATCCTTCTCACTGCCACCCACTGGCTTGCCAGTCAGGGCCTCGCTCTTCCAGGTCAGGTGGGAAAAGGCCAGCAAAGGCAGAGAGCAGATATTGCAGAACTCACAGCGAAGATAGAAAAGGGCTGGAGGAATGCAAGACAAGGAAAACACGTGGGGCTAATGAAATGAAGGTAAGTCTAATGACTATATAATGAAATGAACACGATTTTTAAAAAATGGGAACAAAATACATGATTGTTTTAATTATAACAGTGAATTAACTTATTGAAACAAAACATTTCTTGCATATTCTCCTATTATGGTAGCATTTAGTTTACTGGATTGTACTCTGTGTGAGGCTCCCTTTGAATGGAAAATGCAGTTTTAAAATATAGAAGCTAGCTTCCGATGAATCACAGAGATTGAGAGAATGGAACATAAATTATATTGGTTTGGGGAGAGCTACACAGGCACCTGGTCTGTTTCTGGATACAATTCAAAATGGTGCCATTGACTTAGACATCCTTATAAAGGTTTAAGATGGCTACTTTGGGCAAGACCTTTACATTGTCCCTCTGTCTCTCCTTTTTAAGAGTTGGTTTTTAAAGAGAGTAGATTAAAGCTTGTTTTCTTTGTGCAGCTATACATTTTTATAATTCCACAATTGTTTCAGTAATTAAATGTTCCAGTTATACTTGTTTGTTTGTTAGAATAATAATAAAAGCTATGTTCTTCATTATAATCTATATTACTTCCAGGACTCCCTTTCCAATATTTCTATATTGATTTTTTTTTTAATTCTAGCGTGGGATATATTTACGTCAACAATTTAATGAGTTGCCCCCACCCCCCGCCCATTGCAATGCCTTTCCAAAGTGTCTTATAATAGAATATTTTCTGCATTAATACTCCATGCTAAATATCTTTTTTCCTATTCCCCTAAAGATTTAGTGTCTTGTCTCTTTCAGTACTGAGCTACCAGTATCTGGGTAGCTGACATCTGCCTTCTCAACAGGTGTCATATGTTTCCTAACTAAACATAGGACTTGGGTCCAGTATACCTTATGTACAGTCTGAGTTGTTATATCCCAGCTTAGTCACAGGTTATCTTGAGGGGTGCTGCTAGTTGTTCCCTATGTTACAGAGCTCAGCTGAGCACCATTGGAAGTTGGGTGTTTAGTGTTGTCCATCCCATGCTGTAGAATGCTTTCCCAACGGAGGTTCATCAGGTGTCTTCTGAAGACCTTTTAATGTAGACAGGGCTATGTAACTGTTTAATTTTTTAAATTAGCCACACACACACACACACACTTTTCATAGTGTTCTATATTTTAGTCTATACAGTGGTACCTCAGGTTAAGTACTTAATTCGTTCCAGAGGTCCATTCTTAACCTGAAACTGTTCTTAACCTGAAGCACCACTTTAGCTAATGGGCCTCCTGCTGCTGCCACACCGCTGGAGCACGATTTCTGTTCTCATCCTGAAGCAAAGTTCTTAACCTGAGGTACTATTTCTGGGTTAGCGGAGTCTGTAACCTGAAGTGTATGTAACCCGAGGTACCACTGTATATAGTTCTACATCAGGCTTCCTCAAACTCTGCCCTCCAGATGTTTTTGGCCTACAACTCCCATGATCCCTAGCTAGCAGGACCAGGGCCGAGGCTGAGGAAGCCTGGTCTTCATCTTCATATTTTATTGTATGAACTGGTGGGATATAAATACTTTCATTGAATAAACAAACAAACAAATAAATAGACTACTACATTTTAAAACCTGTGTGCAGATGCAGGTGGCGCTGTGGTCTAAACCATCAAGCGTCTTCAGCTTGCCAATCAGAAGGTTGGCAGCTTAAATCCCCATGACGGGATGAGCTTCCATTGCTCTGTCCCAGCTCCTGCCAACCTAGCAGTTTGAAAGCACGCCAGTGTGAATAGATAAATAGGTACCACTGCGGCAGGAAGGTAAATGGCGTTTCCATGCGCTCTGGCTTCCTTCACAGTGTTCTGTTGCACCAGTAGCCATTTAGTCATGCTGGCCACAAGACCCAGAAAGCTGTAGGCGAACGAACGCTGGCTCCCTTGGCCTGAAAGCGATATGAGTGCTGCAACCCCATAGGCACATCTGACTAGACTTAACCATACAGGGGTCCTTTACCTACCCTTACCTTTCGAAGTTGATTGAAATAAACAGGATTTTCCCCGATAAATCTTGCTTTCAGTAACTTAGTTCAGCATTCATGAGCACTAGACACACTGGTTTCTAAATGAAACATGGGATTTTAAGGAGTCTGGTGGATCCCCTGATGTATACTCTGGAACCAAAATTGTGCACCATCTGTATAGGAGTAATTGTGACCATGCATTAAATCTTACTAATTAAACTAATCTAATACTCTCCTGACTACATGAAAATGAAAAGTTTGAGTTACATCAAAAATATTAATTTTTTTGTGGAGGCAGAATTGGATAGATGGTATTCACTCCTGTTTGTTCCAGCTAGGGCAACAGATCAATAAAGTCCATCTTAGAATGATCTTTTGTTTATGTAACATTTTCCCGTTACATTGCTGCAAATCCCCTCTCGCTTGATGACCTCTCCACCATATGAAGCCTTGTTTCAACATTGCCCATCAGTGCCTGGAAGGCTATTGTAGCGGGGATGTTTTAAAAATTCTCACTGACAGCTGGTGAGCTCCTTTCAAAGAGGGCTATCACGGCTTGAAGCCTGAAGTCCTCTTCCAGTGCTAGCGTGACAGTCAATGCACAAAGATTAAACTCTCAGCTGATGCCAGATGCCTGCGAGCATAAGAATCCCCTTTGGACCAATGCAATTTGATGATAGGCATCCTGAAGAGTTAATCTTCTTCCAGGGATAAAGAAAACGGGGGCAAGAGCTGGGGGGAAAACATGTCTTCCCCAGTCTCGGGGAAAATATATGTGCCTCTCTCTCTCTCTCTCTCTCTCTCTCCCTCTCTCTCTCTGTCTCTCAAGATACACAGTGTTTGTTTGTAATATTGAAGACTAAAGGTGGCCAGTGGCTATGGAGTGTTGATTGAATGTTGGTGGGTTGGGGTGAATAATTGAAAACAGTTTGGAGGGGAATGGAAAAGGTTACTACTGGTTGGCTGGAACTCTGCATACAATTAGTTGCGGGTCCCACTTGTTCCATAGGTTCCCAGTGTTAATTACAATTTTTTAAAATTTCTTTTTAAATATTGTCACAAGAAATGGTAAAAAAAGGTTTGCCAACCTTTATGCTGTTTCCAAACCAACATTTGCCACTCAGCATTGTCAGGATGGATAAATAGCATTTTTCTAAAAATTTGTCAGCATTATAGTGTACATTTCTCCTAACAGACACATTTTTTTCCAAACAAATTTCCCCAATATAATGCATGTTGTATATTATTTTATGAATATATGGATTTTATACAGTATCCTCTTATGAATGCATGTTTGTAAACATAGGTGCCAACTCCCTGGGTGCCAAAGCACCCACAAAATTTCCCATGAAGTGGCCAGGCACCCATAAATTTCGGTGGAGCCAAGTTGGCACTCCTGCTTGTAAACATTTTTTGGGTTGGATAACTACACTGCAAAATCCAGAGAAGTGCAAGTTTCAAAGAAGAAGCCGGATTTCAGTTTCTGTATAGCTCTGGGAAGTTTGCATTAGGTAGTTTTGCATTAAAAGGTTTCCATGGAATTTCTCTTCCATCCCTACCTGAGAAGAAGTCACATTTAACAGAATGGGACTTCTTTTTGCATCCATAGGACTGCACTGCTGTAAAACTTGAATGCCTCAAATAACACAATACAACAATTTTTACACAGGTTGCTTTAAAATCAAAACACACTAAAATCTTGATCCTTTGACAAACAGAACTCCATATTTCTATTAGGGGTGTCTGCTGCAATCCTTTTCACATTTTAATATATAAGATTTACCCTTGAGTATTTTAAAATTATTAATACTATAGAAAGGGTTTGTTTCTTTTTTATCCTACCTATTTCTTCAATTTAAAACTGACATCTTAAAATAGTAATTACTACTTACTCTGTTTTGTGTCATAATCTAACTCACAAATACTGGTGACATTGTAAACATGGTGTCCTTGCATTCTCAAGTCATTGTCATCAAATGATAGCAAAGTATTATTTCTGTAACAATGGGTTTTATGCAAGGCTGCTCTTCTGCTCATGAAGCAGACTTTGGGAGACCCTGTGGAGTAAATTATGGGGGTCGGCATGTCAAGAGTTAAGAGGGGGAAGTCCTATTGCATGGGCAGAACACTTCTCATGCAGCTTTGGATGAAATCTAATATCTATATATCAATATAATTTGCAGCATTCCAAAGAAGAGATCATTTATTGAAATTGAAATACTTTATTGTCACTTGTACAACTTGTATACAGTGAGATTACATGAGCACCTCCCACTCAGCTCTCTTAGTCTTAATTGCCCTTGTTTACTGACGCACACCCACCAAACCCGAAAGTCAGTTGCCCTGTTGTTAACTTTTCATTCAGCAGCCAACAGCTCACGGATAGAAGCTGTTCTTTACCCTGTTGGTATGACTAATCATGTTTCTATATCTTCTGCCTGAGGGCAGGAGATCAAGAAAGTGCTGGTCAGGGTGTGAATCATCCCTGAGAATTTTTCTCACTCTCCTGAGGCAACATTCTTCCGTGATGTCATCCAGCTGATTCACGGGACAGCCCATAATATATTGTGCTGTATTCACCACCCTCTGTAGGCACTTCCTATCAGTTGATGTCAAACCAGCGTACCACACCGTGATGCAGTATGAAAGGACACTTTCTATTGTGGACTGGTAGAAGGAGATCATCAAATGTTGATTGACATTGTTCTTTCACAATACTCTGAGGAGATGGAGTCTCTGTTGGGCTTTCTTAACCACCTGGGTTGTATTGATTTTCCAAGTAAGGTCTTCACTGAGATAAACTCCTAGGAATTTAAAGGAAGAGACTCTCTCCACACAACCCACCCTGATGTACAGTGGGGCTAGTCCTGCTTGGCAGGGGGTTGGACTCGATGGCCCTTGTGGTCTCTTCCAACTCTATGATTCTATTATTCTATTATTCCTCTCTTCCTCCGAAAGTCCAACACCATCTCCTTTGTCGTGCTGATATTAAGGTGCAAGTTGTTCCCTAGGCAATGTGATATAAACACACTGGTGTCAATGGGAATTTCTTTTCTAAGCTTCATAGCTGTGTGCATGCTGCTGTCTAAATCAGAATCAAGACTCCCCCCCCCCCCCAAGATTGAACACAGAAAACCCAAAGAAATAGCTGCAAGTTAGGCATAACCTGTAGGTAATCTGTAGTTTGGCTCTTAATTAAACTGAATCAAAGTATGACAAGTTTAGATACGTATAAACTTGTCTTTAAAAAGTCTGGAATACTTTCTGCATCTACCCATTTCAGAAATTTGATGAGTTGCTGCAGTTTACATGTAATGAAAGATGCAACTTCGCTTGGTACACAAGCTCACTCGGCCAGGTCGCCATATCTGAAAGCAAATTAAAACCTTTTTCTTTCCGGACGTCTTGCGCAGCCTGGGGGGCTGTGTCCAGAATGCAGCATTTAGGGAAAATTCAATTAAGAGTGATAGAAGTTAGGCTTTTGTGTGACCTCTGAAGCTGCACTTAACTACATTTAGCAACCGCCTTCCCCGCCCCATAGCAGGACACTTCCAAAATGGATTGCTTACTTGTTCGGAACCATCAGTGAAGAGGAAGTGGCCCGGTTTCTACCACAATTCACTAGAATAGCATTAGAACCTGTGGAGATAAGTATTATGCTAGCCACTTCATCTGGATGACAGTTTTATGACAATTAAAATATCATTCCCTGAGGTGTACTGCATCCGTTTGCTTTATGACAGTTTTTATTACATTTATATAAGCTAATGGCATTAAAGAAATTTATTGGCTTTAATGCCTGAAATGCATCATTTCTGCTTTGTTGTTGTTTTTAAATGCCTCACAAGGAAAATTAGTACTACTGCCCTGTTAGATTTTATGTAATTTCCCCTGCAAATAAATATTAGATTGTCTCAATATGGACGAGAGGAGTTAATGCCTTAAGTTCCCATATGTAACACATTAACTGCTTTTATGCACCCATAACCATGGAGGACATTAATAAAAGCAGATTTTAAGACAGGGCAACTTTCATTGAAAGTAAAATGGTACATTTCAGATTCTATACTAGACAATTTACTGTACTGAGGGAAAAATGCTATATGTGTTTATTTACCATTAAAAAACAATACATCAATAAATACTAAACAATAATAATAATTAACTGGCATACAGGAAGCTGACCTATAAATGAGTCTGATTACCTGCCCATCTAGTGCAGTATTGTTTCCACTGGCTGGCAGCAACTCACCAGTGATTCAGACAGGAGTTCTCAGCCATGCCTGGGATGTCCTGCAAACTGAACTGGAAAACATTTGTAAGGTCCTTTCCTTCAAAATTGCCAGCAAGCCTGAGCTTTACCCTGGCATGTGTTTTCCCCCATGCACTTCAGTTGAAGGTGATCCCATGGTAGCTTATCAGAATTGCACTGAATTTAATAGTTTTCTATGTAAAAAAATATGCATGTCCCCTAAGATGTTCAGAAATTGCACCAAAATGTAATCACCTTCCAACTCCAGCAAAATAATTTGGAAACAGATGGTTACATTTATTCCACAAACGTATATCACTCCTCCTCTGAGGAGTTTAGGCTGTCAAGGATTTAGGCTACCTCATTTTAATCCTCACAACAGCCTTGCGATGTAGGTTAGGCTGAGAGTGTGTGACTGACTGTCCCAAGGTTTCCCAGTTAGCTTCATGATGGCCCAGCTGGAACCAAGTGTGTCATCAGTCAAGGTCCATCACTACACTGTGCCAACTTTTGAAGTGCATCAGATTAGAGGCTGGCAATGTGTATTTTTGTAATAGAAAATTTATTTTAAAAAATGAAGTTAAATTATGGGGGGGGGCATTAAATATATGCAATTTAATGAATACAAATGAACCAGATTTCCAAGAGTGTTTGAATTTCACTGTGGGGGCTTTCTGCCTCATGAGAGAAATCTCTAATCTTCTAAAAGTGAAAGGCCAGTGTATTAAAATAAATATCTTCAAGGGCTACCATCTCCCTTGATGCAAGCCCTCTTCTGTAGATGAATGGCACGTAAACACTCTGTATTTATGCGAAAAGGCAGGACATAAGGGCCTTCGTAACGATCTCAAGATGAGGCTTAGAAATGATTGCCCCCATCCTAAAAGCTTGCAATTAGCCACAGCACATACGTGACGGAGGAGGAAAGGAACAAAAGCTCCTCACTGGGCAAGGCAATTAAGCTCTGAGCTGCCCACAGTCTCTGAGGAGGAGGTCTTATCTTTTGATACGGAGTCATTTGTGTACATCATTGAACTCGGTAGGCTTGACATCAAATAGGCTGAAAGGAGACACGTAGTGTTTAGTGTACGCTTCCTACCTGGTGGCCCCATTAAAAGGAGATACATTCCAGATTATGAACAGAGAGACTGTAGAAAAAGAAAAGCTATTGAATAGGACAACTCAGGAGATAAACAGGCACTCGTGGGTTGGCTTGTGTTCTTTTTGAGAAGGAGAGCAAAGTTGTTTACTTGAAGTGGAATCTTCTGAGAACCATATGGCACTAATGTTGCCTGAAGAAAACAGGAACATTTTAAATAGGGTTTTATTCTTTGTTAGTCAGTGCTATTTGAGTTTTGTTTAGGCTTTTCTCAGGCAGTGATTCTTAACACAAAGTGGCCTGATTCACTTGCAACAATCTTGGACTAAGAAACCATGATTAGAACTAGAATGAGCTCTGTGACCATGGACTCCCTCCTTGCTCCTCCACTCCTTCACATGTGCCTCACTATCTTGGCTTGCTCAACCACAGTTTCTTGTGGCATCCAAACTGGGAAACCCTGATTTAATTTTTCTTTTCCAGCTGATCTTCCATATCCCTCATAAGCAGAGATTGAATCTTGGTGTGGACCAAGCTCAGAGGAAATGGTGGTTTCAACAAGCCAGGATAGAAGCACTGAAATCATGCACATGAGGAGAGGCAGGGCAGGGCAAAAGCCCACGGTTTATCAGCCTGAAATTCTTAATGCCTAAATTATCTATGGAAAGCAAGCTCAGAAGCATGATCTGGAGTACAAGAATTGGCAGAACATTGCACAGTTCTGGCAGATTCCGGAAGAGCAGTTGTGCTTATCTGCAGCATCAGAAAATTAGAGTTTTGTGGCCCTGACTGAATTTTGCCTCACTACATGTGGTAGGAAAGCAGGATCCGCCCACCTACCCAGTGGCACACAGAGACCACTGGGCATCTGCATGTGGGCATAATGTTTGAACAGGGCATTTGCCTGTAACGTCCAATGTGTGTGGAATACCAATCACGTTTCTCAGAGCTGGGTGGGAGAAGATATCATGTGTGGATGTCTAGCGATATTGAGGCAGGCCTGGTGGGCAGTGTGTAAAGCTGCATTGTACTCTCCCGCCATGCAGAGGGTGAATCTTGGGCACAATATTCTTCTCTCTGGATTTATCTGGTTTGTTGTGGCACAAGCCACTATTTTTGGAAATAGCCACAATTTTTGGAAATAGCTGACTTCATCAGATGCCTGGGATGGACTGAGAAGGCAATAACTTGAGCTGTACCTGAAAGGAGAAAGCTGGTTAACACAAATGATATTATGTCTTAGATATGAAAGACTTGGAAGGATTTTGCAGAAAATGACAGGCATCCATGGCTGCTTCTCATATTATTATTATTATTATTATTATTATTATTTTAATGCAGTGCACTTCCAGGTGTAAAAGCGTAACTAGGTAGGGCATCTACCGAAAGGCTGTCAAGTTTAAGGAGATCTCGGCATCACACTTGCACAGACCTCCTATTGACATGCTCTAGCGGCAGACCTTCAGGATGGGTCAGTCCATAGTTGGTCTTAACCATCTCACTGTAGTACAATCAGCGAAAAAAAATGCTGTCCCACTGTTAGCTATGGCAGATGGGCCTACTGAGCACCTGAACCTCTTTCCGCGGTGGCCAATGAGGAAGTCTCATTTATGCCCATGTGGCCACCTGCTATAGAGCATCTAACACCTTTTGCAATAAGTTTGTAAAGTAGCTGATATCTGATTGGTAGATAACATCCAATGTTTTTTGACAAGAGGGTAGTGAGGTAGTCACAGCTGATCAAATAACGGGATTTTTCCACAGCTGGCTAATCCGTTAGCCCTCACCCTACTGTAAAACAGAAGGATCTCTCAGTGTGTATTATTTTCCTTGAAAGGGAGAATGATGAGAATGAAAGTAGAAAGTCCTGTAGGGATATTAGTTGCCTGAACCATTGCTGCATCATTGTGTGCGAGTGGATATGCTGCACTGTAAAAGGAAACTTGAAGCTTCTCCATGATAATTTGTTTTCCATTGTAATATCTGGAAGCAAAATGCATTATCTGTTTTTAGAAAGCGATCCTTGCGTGGAGCAGACCTCCCCCTGCCCCCAGTCTCTCATAATCAGCACAGTCTGACTGCTGACATTTACATTAGAAGCCAGTTATTTTTTCAAATCACTTTTCAATGAACATCCAAGAAGAGAAAGGGAGAAGGAAAAAATATATGCTGATTTATATAGAGTCTTTTCCTGTGTCATCAGGGGATTATTAGTTTACAAACACTCAACCTTTGACCTGCTTCCCCCACCTACCTTTCTTTCTTTCTTTCTTTCTTTCTTTCTTTCTTTCTTTCTTTCTTTCTGAAATGTGGATGAAGGAGAAGCTCCCTTTGAAGTATTGAACACAGTGTACTGTGGAATGTAGTATTTTCTAACATTTTGACTTGTTTAAAGCCAGGATAAGTTATTGCAGTGGTTCAATAGGCTTTTCTGATCTCTGATAACACACTGTCTAGTCAGAGACCCTGACTATAATGAAACTGACATTTCTGCCCTATCCCAGATTCAGGTATAGTGCAGGCATGCCCTGTCAGCTCTTAGGACATAAAACACCTCTTCATTCAAAATGTTGCCATCGCTTCACATTTGCCTTAAGGCTATGGGAATACTTTTCAAACACAGAGCCAAGTGGGACTTAGGGGGGTGTAGCTACACAAAGATACCATGCAGCAGTCTTTGCCAACCAAAGTGTGTTGGATGGGGCTCAAGGGAATTGCAGCCCAACAACATTTGGAGGGCACCAGGTTGATGAAGGCTGCCAAACAGGTTAGAAGATGGATGACATGGTTGTATCTCAGGCCACCATGGTTGTATTCCAGAGAGCTGCAGGACTTGAGCGAAAGGAAATTAATGTTGCATTGCCATCTACTGTGCATTTACTTTAGATGAGATTCTGTCTTTCATTTCTTCCACTCGAATATGAAGAGCGTGGAAATGCATCTTCAGGAGCCTTGACTTGCACGCAACCTCTAAGCGGAACATGTTCTGTAGTTATCTCAAATCTAAAAAGTATGTGAAACGTGAGATGGAGTTCAAAGAGAATGGGCAGGTGGGCAGAAAAATGCAGTGTATCATGCACAGACAGAAAATGCATTTGCTACTGTAGTCTCAGATCAAAGCAAACGCAGAAGAAGACGCAGATTAATCCCCAGAAAATATTTTGGAAAACTTGCCTGTGAAGTCTAGTAACCTATCGACTTCTAATATCAAAATTACTTTCCCCCTCCCTTTCCAGGACTTTTTAATATCTCCAAATTTATGTAATAGAATGAGTGACATGAGAAATCTGTTCCATACTTCATATACCAAGGCTCTATCTATATTAAAAAAAGAAATCCCTTATGTTCATGATTTTAATGATCTGGGCAGGACCAAGCTTGCCAAGGCTTCTACCCTTTTCAGCGCAATTTTTAGATCCATGTGGCTACATACTGCTGCTGTTGGCTGGCTGCCTTCCAGTGCACCAGCTGCTGGTCATGTGCAGCCATGTTTCCACGCAGGATTCATTCTTTGGCAAGCCACGTCAAATGTCTCAAATGTACACTTGCCGTGCCATGCAATCTTCTGAATTTTGCATATGACACAGCTGCCCACAACTGGGCAGGAGTTATTTCTGCTTATTTGGGGATTTTTAGCTTAAGCTGCACTCCAAAGCCCACTTACCTAGGAGTAATCTCTATACTGAGCACAGTGTGGCTTAATTCTGAGTAAGGAAGCACAGTATTGCAGCATGTTGTTGGCACAAGCTATGCTATGCTATGGCTGATTTTAGGGATATATTAATCTTTCCTTCTTAGTTCTGTCTTTATTCTGAAGCAACACACTTTGAAGGGCCAAACATCATAAATACATACCGCTTACATTTCATTCAGATGCATTCAGTAATAGGAATACGAATAATTTCATATAATATGCAAGGCTGATGTTTTGGGACTTTGATGTTTTCACTCAACAATATTGGATTGAGTCTGCAAACAGAATAACAAAGCACCACAAAGAAAGATTGCATGAATTGTGGGCCAACTAGAGCCTAGAATAACTTGAAACCTTAGAGGGGAAGTGATTTTCCCAAGATTTTGAAGCCAAAGCTGTGCAGGTGGGGGGAAATACTCAAACTGAAGAGGACTTGTGAAACTTGGTTGCCTGTCTATGCCTGTATTTAATTTAAAACACACACAAACCAAATAGTGGCCTCATCAGATCTTCCCAGAGAGTATTTTATTCTTATCCTTTTTAAAGACAATGTAATTCATGATGATAAATGATTGAAAGAAAGGAATGTGGACCAGTTTGTAATTCATGTTGGCCGGCAGAAATGTGTCAGCTGAGATCTAACAAAGAATCATGTTGGCTTTGGGCTGACCCGGAACAGAGTTGGGGCAGCAGCAACCATTACAAATTGGTGGACCGATCTGTTTCAATGCTTTTGCCACTAGAGTTTATGTTGTGTTGCAGCTCAAGTTACTTCTGTTCTACATTGATCCAAAACACATTGATGTGGAATGAAGGGATGGTTCACAATACCATTCCGACTGTAGTCTTTAATACTCAATGCGATTCAGGAGCAAGTCCCAAGCCATATCCACAAGGAGAATGCAGTGTACAGATCTGGCACATAAGAGAGATGGAACATGCACGTGGTGCATACACATGGACAGATGATAAGTGTATGTGCCATATCACATGCAATATACGACCCATGCATACATTAGCCTCACACTCAACTATTTCTCAAGTTAGCACTATGTGGACTGCCCATAAGTAGGCTTCTTGTTGGCTTCTGAAGTTTGTCATTGGAAGTTTTGGAATTTCATAGTTTCTTGACAGCTGCTAATGTCCACCATGATAAAAAAAATATGTGGATGTTAGTTATGTAGACTTGGTATTGAGTCTGGGGTGCAGATTTATCACTCTCTGAGCTATTTGTGCATAACAGAGCACATCAGGGCAAGCTCAGCAAATGCCCAATCCGTATTTGAACAACATATGCCAATACAATTGTGCTTCTTTAGGATTACAACATCTGAGAATAGTTTGGCTATTGTAACCAAGAAGTTGCTAGGAAAAGAAATCCCCACCAATAACCTCTATTTCCCATATCAAGAGCTGAATTTCCTTATGGGTAATCTTCTGGGGGAGTCATGCTGGTGGTGGGTGGAGCCGGTGATGGATAAACTAATCGGAGGTGTTTCAGTTTTCACCATAGCTATCTCAGATTTGAACTCTCAATCCTGTTCAAATCTATTTAGAAATAAAACCCACTGGGTTTGATGGGGTTACTCTCAAGTATACATCCTATATAGAATTGTAATTGTTGGTGTGTGTGCTTACAACAACAAATTTAAGCTATTGCCCTTAAAAGCAAGTTAAAGTTATCATTCTGACTTTACTGTGATACACGCACACACAGTAGAAACCTACAGACTTGTTTTCAGACACTTGGGGTGTGGGGATCTTTAGTCTCTGTCTGAAATGCAGCTAATGAAATTGGGGATTCTTAGCATCAGGTAGGTAAATCCCAATAGAAGAGGGAGTGGGGAGAGCCCACTGGAAGTAGGAGTGCAGAAAAAGAGCACTCAAAGCCAGTAATCCCGGGTCAGTCAAGCTGAATTATGCCTGTGATCCTGGAAGCAGCATATAGCCAATTATTCATCATCGGTGTAAGGTCTTTGGTTTTATGATGTGCTCAGTTTTATTTACTCATAATCCCTCGGCTATTTGATAAAAAGATTGCAGCGAGAAGGAAACCAGGCAGGCTGGAGGTCTCTGCAGCCTGTCACGTTTGATTCCCTGGAGAATACCTAGATAAACTGGAGGGCTGTGGAAGGTGGCGGTGGAGAAGAGAGCTCTTGAGGGCTTCCATTTTTAAAACTGTCAGCCTTTAATGCAGACACTGATCAAAGCTAAAAGGGAGGAGAGGAGAGACACTTGGTCAGAGCAAGTTGAAGCCAATATTTCTTATCAAGCATTTCAAGGTTGTCATCATGAACCTGGCAGGTTTTTGTTGCAGGGGTCCACTGGGTGAGCTTCTTTCATCAGCCTCACATCTTGGTTAGAGAGTTGACTCAGTGGCTGCCATTTTGTGCTATGTTCCACTGAGTTGCTGCAGGTGATCTATAATTGCACATGGAGCATAAGTTTGTTTTAAAATGCACAGAACATACACGTTGGACTTCTTACCGTTAATCTACTTTCTAGACTGACAGGCTAAGGAGATGCTTTTCTGCTTTCATCGAGAGCTATTTTAAAACCCACTAGAGAACAAGGAGAGAGAGAAAGAGTAAGTGAGTGAGAGAGGGAGTGAGAGCGCAAAGTAAAAAATTTGGGAGGAGGGGGACAATTATCCTTTAAAACCACAGATGTCCCTTATGTGTCTAAAGCTGTTTGCACATCCTTCCAAATGGGGCTGGGATTTGGGAACCGTTTCACACCTCCCTATGAGTCATTGAGCATGCTAGCCAGCCAAGGACAGTTTCGCTTCCAGACCATGAGCTGAATATTTATGAAGGCTTAAAGGATTGGTGCCACACAAACTAGGCATATCTATCTGCTAATGATCCATGGAGGGAAACTGTGGTCCTCCGTGCTCAGCTATAATTAGCGAGAGGAGAATTCGCCCACACAATCGCCACTTTGCAGGCTGTTAGAGAAGCTTAGAGTGCCTAAGGAAACCAAGAAAGCCACATTTCATCCCTAGCTCAAGGTAGCATCTACGTAGGAAAAAGAAACATGAAAGCAAGGCAATTAGTTACATACGTTCTACGGAAAAGCTAAAGGCCTTTTAGGTCAATCCTTTCCAAATAGAGGCAATCTTTTGTACTAAGGTGTGATATTAATACAAAGCATTTATAGAGAGTTTGAAAATTGCTTCGAGTACATTATTTTTGTATACCTTGCAAGAGCCCTTGCTACAACAGCCCTGTATAGCAGGCTATCTGTATGTCATCAGTATATTACTGACTGAGAGATGGGCTGAGGCTGCCAGAGGCTGCTTGCACATCATACAGGTAAAGCAAGAATCCTGGGAACTGTAGTTTCCCAGCCCAGGAGAGGGCATTCTTTGTGTTGGCCCCTTAGCTGTGGAACAGCACCTCTGTTATACAGCTTCTGGAGAAAGCTGAAAGCACACTTCTCCCTGGCTTTTGAAACTTGAGGTGTATATTTTTTATATTATCTTATTTTTATGATCATAATTTGTTTTAAACTGTTTTTAATGTGGTGTCGTAACGTTGTAACCCTAGGACCGTAGGGTGAAGGGTGGGGTGGGGGGCAAGAAATCATACAATTGGGGACAGGTGGAATTTGTTACTGTCTTTTCCCATCCTTCATGTGCAGCTTATAACAGTGGGAAATACTTTGGTGCCTACATATTGTTGTGCGTTTGCGGGGCCTGAATCTCCCATCTAATTCCACGGAGCGTTAAAACGGAGGATGCCATTGTTGAAATAGCCAGGCAAGGGGCATAATGGTCCCTAAGTATGGGTCATTAGTATAAGGGAAGGAAGCTGCTCTGTGGCAGAGGACAAATGGATGGGCCCCACTTCCTCACCTGGCTGGTAGTGAGAAGGACAACAGGGAAAGTTGTGTGAGAGGAAGCTGAGCCAGAAGATGCAGAAGCCAGAGAGAGAGAGCTGTGCTTGATTTCTGCTGGAATCCAAGGCTATGACTATGAGGGAAACAATACCTCATGGGGTGTTGATGCTGTGAGCCCCTTTATTGTAGGCTCAGGTTGTATATATCTCCACTGTTCTGCACATCAAGGAAACTGAACCCTGGGTAAGCACCTGGGACCTCTGCAATCTTACACCGCTTGGCGATAGGGGTGGTGTGCAACCATTTCATGTACCCACATGAAGCCTACATGCATGTAGCCGTGTTAACTTTTACTGGAAGATCAGCTAGCTTGTTCACCTCTCATTTCTAGTTGTTTTGGACTGAATGTAAAATTTTGCTTATTTGGCTTCGATTTGTTTTATTACCCTCCTAAGTTATTTGCCATCAAACTGTAGGTTAAAAGGGGGATTTGGCAAAAGGAGTGCTTCGTTTTCTCTACACGTTGATAACAAATGTACAATGAGCAGATATTTTTGTATAATTTCAGCTGGGAGGTACTGTTTGCTCAGCTTTACTGGAATGACAGTTGAGAGAATACAGCTTTAATCAAAATAGTCTCTGAGCAAAAAATACACCATCCCTGAATAAACTCCAGTGATTGATTGGCTGTATTCTCCTCAGCAAAGGGCCAGGAACAACCTTCCTCTGCTATCTGAATTTGCACATACATTAGTGGTTAGCACACTCTTTAAATCAGGGCCAAATTTATCTTGATTAAAGACATGCGTTATGAATCAATGATGGCTAAAAGTCTGGTTTTTGTGTGGAGGTGGGGGATTTGGTAGCCCCTACTTGGAATGAAATGAAAAAGCAAATAACTTGACTCTGCACTGGGAATGCACCTTTCAAAAATAACAGTGACATGATTGCTGAACATGACAACAGGATTTCACTCTTCAACATATGGCGCCCCTTACCAAACGTTTGGGACACATTATTCTGTATTGTACATAAACATTATTCCTGAAAGCTATACAGACATGATTAATTCACTGCAATAATTGTGATAGCTTGGCTTTTAGTTTAACATACATGAAAATGACATCATTCAAAGCTTTCAGAAACACACAGAGTTTTTCTATGGTGCAGTGTCTCCCAAATTTCTGATAGATGAAGCACACGTCTTTTGTACTGAATTAAAATGAGAAGCAGACTTCTCATTGATGAGTGTCCTTGTTGTGTATAACACTGTGCACACTCACCTGGTCGTGAGCTTCCCTGAACACAGTGAGACTTGCTTCTGAGTTAACATGTGCAGGATTGTGCTACAAGGGGAAAACTCGCCCATCCTCTTCACGACACCATTCCACACAATCAGGAATTGCATGAATGGGTTTTAAAGAAGCTTGCTTCTGGGGCAGGGTGAGATTGCCCTACTGAGAAAGCAAGTCTGGAAAAATACATCAAGTTGAAACCCGTTTTTGCTTTTCTCTTGTCTATAAATAGAATGTGGAGTCTACCTTGGCCAGAGAATATGCATTCAATTTAAAAATGGCTGTATTCCACTATCAATCCCTCATTAGCGACATCCATTGTTCCAGGCTAAAAAGCATTGCAAGTCTCACATGTGAAAACACTCTGGCCTCGGTCCAGCCTTTGCTCTGGATGGGGAAGACACCGCTTTGTGGGTGCAACCCACCCTCTCTTTTAAAGCAGATCTATTTTACAATAAAGTGACCAATCCCTTCTTTACATCGATCCCAAGTACGGCACACCTTTATAGAATGACAGTCTCTTTTCCTCTCAGTACCTCAAAGTTCCTTTCCATTTTTGTCAGCTGCAGCCTGTTGAGAGAAGTGTCCATCCTAGGAGGCCATCTTCATCTAGCCTGGCTCCACAGACAGAAGCTTGCTTAGGAATGTTGGAAGCTTCCTCAGACAGAGTCAGACCATTGCTCCGTCGAGCTCAGCACTGTCTGTACTGACTTGGCAGCAGCTCTCCAAGGTTTCAGAAAGGGGGACATTCCTACTTGGAGATGTTGGGGGTTAAGCCTGGGACCTTTCACATGCAAAGGAGATGCTCTCTTCTTGAGCTGTAGCCCTCCCCCTAAATATTATTCCTTATGGGCATCTCCTAGTGTGTAGGATCTCCCTTCTGCCTTGGAAGTACCAAAGCAGTGATGGCCACCAACTGCTTTAAAAGAAAACGAAACAAATTCATGGAGGGTAGGCCTATCAGTGGCTATCAGCTTCTGAATAGAATGCCCTCCAAGTGTCCCTCATTTCTGGGACAGTCCTGGAATTATGAAAGCCATCCTTGGGTGGGGACAAGAAATGGGAGTGGGGTTGAGAAATGTCCCTACTTCCATTTGAGGGTATGGAACAAGTGGAGAATGTTCTTGTGCTCAAGTGCTGCTTTCAGACTTCCCATAGACATCTCGTTGGCCAACTGTGATAACAGGATACTGACCCCCTCAGGCTCTTGTTATGTTCTCATTTCTCGTGGGAACTTTTAGAAGCCTGTTATTTTATCCCTCAAAAAGAAGAAAAAAGGGAAGGGGAACAATTTACGTATGCTGTAACATTATTTGCCCAGTGTATTCCGGCTATATATTTTTGGAGCTCTCTCATTCCCGATACACACTCATTCTTCTGAACAACAAGATCTCCCTGCTTGGTTTTTTTGTTTTGTTTTAAATAATGAACTGTAGATTTTCATGGAAGTGCACATACATTTTGCTGAATCAAAAACAGACAGTCTGGCAAAAACTGAAAGGAGCTTTGTAAGTACTTTGTGATACTTAGAAAAAGGGATTGTTATACATTAAAGGTGCTGTACTCAGGGCTGAAGTAAAAAACAACAACGATCAGTTACTTGATTGTAAAATAGAAATGCTTCGAAGAAAGGTAGGGTCATGGCTGACACAAAATGTCTTCAGTTTTGCAGGTGTCTTAGCCCAAACATAACCTTTATCAAGCACATGATAGGCACAAACCTAGGTGCACCTTGGCGAGGAAGGGCAGGATATAAATTCAACAAATAACTAAATAAAACTTGTAGAATCTCTTCTGGGAATCTAGGTAGAACCTGAAAACACTGAAGTACTGGACAGAATGAAACAGGAAGAAACTATGAGAGGTATAAAAAGAAAGCTGCCAATTAGCTACCAAGCTGAGTTCAAGGTGCTGGTTTTGGGATATGAAGCCCTAGACAGCTTGGGACTTGGATACCTAAAAGATCCTCTGACCCTTTATATACCCAACTGATCAATGCACTCTGCAGATACAACCATATCAGGACATCTGTGCAGAAACACTATGTGGACAACTCACCAATTAAGCTTTTGGATAACTGCTACGTATTATTTCAAACACAGCTTTCCAAGTATCAGAAATTTTTAGATGCGTAGTTTGAACCTAATGTTTTACTTGAATTAAACTGTAATTGTATTTCATTTAAAGTATGTGCAATAATAACAACATGCAAACATGGATCTTAGCTGTCATTTGAACCTATTAGACTACTTGTAGCAAATAATTTCCCCCTAAACTGTTGTTTCACATTGCCCCATGGTGGCCCCGACCACTAAGCTTCTGGCTACAAGCCTAACACAAATCAGTGCTTTGCAGAGAAAAGAGCAGAGCCAGCTGGAAGCAGATTGAAATTGAGCAACAACAGCAAAAACCGTTGCTTGTGCCACTGCAGCTAAAATCTTCCCCTGGGACTAGGCTGCCATTGGAATAATTGAATTTCCATGTGTTTTGCTCCAATTTCTGATTTACATTTCTTGCTAATGTTCAGGCTTTCTTTTCACGGGGCAAGGCCAGATTTTTATTAGCTTCTTCTGAGAGTTTCTGTCTTTGCAAACACCTGGCCTTTCACTTAATGAGCTCAACCCTTTGCTTTCGTTAAGTGTTTGGTGGGTCAGAAGCTGCAGATCCAAGGCATGCCAAATCATTGCAGCTTTTAAGTATACAGGAAATCCCTCTGAAAATGCCCGGTGCATGTGCCACGTTTGATGTTAGTTCAAGCTATTTCCCCCCTCCCCCCCATCATGTTTCCTATGTTTTTGTCATGTCATTCCAAATGATGTGTTTAGTCATCAGAGAGATTTGAAGGACATGTTTAATGCTGCATTCCTGTGTGGATTAAGTTCTTTTAGAACTGCTGATCCACAGATTATATATTTTGCTATTTTTTCAAGGTGAAATGAAAAGGCCCCCAAAATATGTAGTGGTTAGGACTGGTTGGCCGTTTATCTTTTTAAGACAGTGACATCCAAGGGCTTACAGAATATAATTAATTGTTCACAATACTGAGGTCAGCCTGGACATTAAAAAAACCCTGCTCATAAAACCAAGCAAGCTGTTCAGAAAGAAAGACACAATAAACTGTGTTTTGGCACAGAGGATTTAAATAGAACTTAGGTCCACAGGTAGTACATTTAAGTACCTATAAGCACGATGTCACATTTGTGCAACAAGGTTGTATATGACTCAGCTATCAAATTACCTCTTGGAATTCTAAGAATTTCAGAAAACTATCATGAACTGTCACATTTCTATGATCCAAGGAAACTTTCAGTAAATATTGTAGACCCATGAGTCCAGGATGGATCTACAGTGATCTGAAAAACACTATTTAAAATACGCTATGAAATATAGCTCTCAATACAATTTTCCACTAGCAACGGATCGCTGCTCAACAGTGCCCTCTAACATCACATTTGTATAACACATTTTAAATGTTATAACTCACCAGTGTAGCTGAGTCCATATAGTCAATAACTCACCAGTGTAGCTGAGATCAAACCCCAGTTCTATCCTCTGTCTTAATCCCCCTTTCTCCGCTAACATTCCATGGCCTTATTATATCTTACCCACTTCTAGGTTTAATTCCAGTAATGAAAATGGAATAAAGAATATCATAGAGCCTTGCAGCCAGGATTTGAAAACTATGGCTCTGCTACACATCAACCAGCTGGAACAAAAACAGTCATAGCAATGTCCTCTAAATGGCGGCTGTCTCTCTTCCTTTTACTTGTGTTTATCTAGAACTTGCTGCCTACAATATGTGCCCTACTTTGCCTCAAAGTTTGGAAAGATCAACAAGTCAGCATGGTTCAGATGGTAATCCCCCCCCCCCAAATGTGAGCATCTGTAAATTGAGAATCATCAGCACTTCCATGATAGGTAACCCATATATAACTCAGTATAAAACCCAATACAGCTCAGTAACAGAGACTTTCCCTGATAGATGGGTTATTATGAAAAAAGAAAGGCAGTTGTGGGTGATATACACTTTCTGGGGATCATATAAAGGTTGTCTTGTCTACAGTGGACTGGAATTGATGTGTGCAATCTATGCAGCGCAGGTAGAAAAAAAAGATAGCAAAGTCATACTCCTTCGCTTTTCCAAGCAGTAAAAATGGCTACACCTTGCTCAAGAGGAATACATCATGTATCATATATTTGTCACAGATGACATCAAAGTAAAATTTCAAAGAAATGCACCTGGGAAAATGGACTGCATTTTGACAGATGTTTTGTTTTTCTCTTTGCCCTTGTTGGGCAGGAGGAATAGCTGGCCTATTTAAAAAATAAAATAAAATACCGCCGCCCCCCCGTATACTGAGCAACAGATAGATATCATTTGGTCCAAATGTTTTGCATAACATGTAAAAATAGAGAGGATGATATTTATTGGAGCAGAAGGATGCAAATTATTACAAAAGCCCCAAGGCATGTCTGTGTACTTTGGTATGGGCAGCATTGTGGATTTTAATTTTATGATAGTGCTGCATGCCAATCTCCACAGATATTCCAGGGGTCCAGGCACTTACTCAGGGTTTGTGTTTCCTTTGGAAATGATTGTAGTGTTATATAAACCACAATATATTGTTTATTTACACATATTCCCAACCTGAGCCTAAGATAGAGGGGCTCACAGCATTATTTTCCAAGAGGGTTCTGTCTGTCTCATGGCTGCTGTCTTAGAGTCAGACTGTCATCCTACATTGCTCTGACTCCTGCCCTTTCTCCAGCTTGCAAACTGCTTGCGAAACACATTTTTCCTCTTCCTTACGTCAGGCAAACTGCAGCCCCGAAACTCTGCTACAGGCCTTTGTTCTTCTGCCCAACTCTGACCTCAGAGAGGGGCTTCACCCATTTTGCAACTAGCACAAGTCTTAGCTTTGCTGCAGGCTTTCTTCACAAACTTGGCTACCCTGTGGAATTAGGATGCCTTCTTCTGTTCAGGATGACACACAGATTACTATCATGTAACAGGAAGGATGTCCCTTCTGCTGTCTCCGCAAACACCCACAACACTGAGCCGCCCTCTTTTAGCGTAACTCTTATGCAATGGCTGTCGAGAGCATTCCATGGACCACAGAGAGAAGAAAAAGCAGGCAAGCTTGTCCCTCTTAACAGTTTTTGCAATGCTGACCATGTAAGAATTTGCAGGGAAGTTGAAAGACGGCGCCCAAGTCTTGCAGATGGGAAACAGTGGAAAAACAAAACAAATTTAATCAAATGTTAGAACACAGCCGCGGGGGGAAAGGATGGGAAAATGTTCTCATACTAGCCTTTAATGCTTTGATATTGATATTTGGGGATTTTCAATAGGTATCTTTCTGCTGTCAAACACACCGCCATCTGTAAAGTTATGGCTGTCTGAGGAGCAGCCAGCTAATGCTCTAAGTTATAAAAACTTGCAGATGGTTAGAGTTTCTCAGAGACAAAATAACATCAAGAATATGGTGTCTTGAAGCAGCCTTGTTAAGGCCTATAAAGACAGAGATAAATCAGTTCTATCACTCCAGAAGAATCTGGCTGCCAGACTTTTTTACTTCCAGGGTTTCTGGAGCTGGGCTAAAACCTCACTTGTCTGATTTTGGTGGGGTTAGTATCAGGAAGAAAGCCTGATCTGTGAACTGTCCTACAAAACTGAATGACAAATCTTTTGTGCTATTTCATGGAGGGCAATGATGTTTACAGTATGCTTTTATATAATCTAAGATCATTTTGCCCTGCATGTAAAAAGTCAGATGTTAACAAGAGAATAAGCTTAAGAGTCTTGAGCAACACCATGGGAAGGTTGTCTGTAGGACTAAGATGAAACTGTAAAGCTCCCTTGTTATTTTCCTACTGGATGTTACACATCGTTTAAGTAATCTTTTTATATTTACAGTAATGAAATAGGGTTTATGTATGTTACTATATTTTTTGTTTTGCTATGTTATTATGAAATTTTCTCCATGTTTTGGCAGTGTTTGTTTGAAATGCATCCTTTTCCACTGTTAAAGGTCATGCTCAAAGTGGTTTGCATGTGGCATATGGATAAAAAGAATCAATGAATGAATGATATAGTGGGTTGGTATGAACTAAGCAGGTTGTGCTTGTCCCATGTATTTCAGTGGGTCTTAAATCATTGCTGACTTGTCACATTAATAACCTAAATCAATCTGTTAGACTGAAATCCTGCATATCGTATGTACGCTGTTGCTCAGGGCCCAAAGCTGCATCCCACCATCCCCACGTGGTGCAATTTTTGTTGCTGGGGTGCAATGTAAATTATACCACTTTCAGCTCGGGGAGCAGGTGGCGCTGTGGTCTAAACCACTGAGCCTCTTGGGCTTGCCGATCAGTAGATCAGCAGTTCGAATTCCTGTGACGGAGTGAGCTGCCATTGTTCCGTCCCAGCTCCTGCCAACCTAACAGTTCAAAAGCACGCCAGTGCAAGTAGATAAATAGGTACCACTGTGGTGGGAAGGTGAACGGCATTCCCATGCACTCTGGTTTCAGTCACAGTGTTCCATTGCACCAGAAGCAGTTTAGTCATGCTGGCCACATGACCCAGAAAGCTGTCTATGGACCAACGGCCTGAAGCGAGATGAGTGCCGCACCCCATAGTCGCCTTTGACTGGACTTAACCATCCAGGGGTTCCTATACCTTTTACCTTACCTCTTTCAGCCTATCAAAGAGCTGTTGCGTGGGTTCAGGGGACTGTATTGCAATATGGAGGAAGACACAGTTAATTGCCTCTTCTCAGTCCACTGAATAGATTTTGAGTACAGTGGGAAGAACAAGCTCTCTTCTTCTGGAATTGCTGACCTCAGTATTGGGACTTGCTTCTGATTAGGCATGCATGGGATTGTGCTGTTATTCTGTCTGTTAAATGAGACACCTTGCATTCATGTTTACGATATTCATCATTTTCTTAATGCAACTATGTGTGGGCTGATTCACACTTTAGCTGGTGAACTCTGGTACAACAAATATCTGCATTTAAATGACTGGGTTTTCCTGGAAGAGAGACCCTTTCTGATTATTTCTTTTCAAAGCTGAAAGCTCCATCTGCAAAAGCATGTCTCCATTTAAACATTTGTCTCTGACTTAAAAGAAGCAGAGACTTTGGGGAACATATGCATTTTTTTAAACTAAAGAACCACAAGAACCAGGCGGTATAGTAGAGCATTTCTAATGCAGATATTTCTAAGTCAGGCTTAGGTTCTGCTTCAGACACATAACCATGGATTAAACTTAATGGATAGCATATTGATAAGGAGTAGTTGGCCACAAGGATAATCTTTCATTTGAGGTGTTGAGGGCTCCTTTTCATGCCATTCCTTTATATAGAAACGACTCAGCAAATTACATCTGGAAAGAAGCTGAGAAGTCTTATTGAACTTGGCACTGTGACAATTAATTGGTTAATCGAGTTCAAATCTGAGCAATTATGACAAGGCGAGAGAAAAAGAGATAAAAATGAAGGTAAGTGAATAATTGGAAAATTACTGCACAGTAGTTATTTGCATAAACAACACAGTTGTTTAGCATAAATAACACAACAATTTAAAAACAAATCATTAAGAGAAGCAATTCAAAAGTTAACTTTAGAATTGCTTGTTTTGGAAGATGTGACCCAAAATAAGCTGTATGCAAGGTGTAGGTCATGGCATGTAGCCAACACCAGCAGGCTTAAATCTGAATGCAATTTGTATTATGTATGGTTATCACCATCTGCCTGCAATTAATAAGTTGATAATGTCAGCTGCCTGCTTTCAGATATTTTGATATTTCATAAAATGTAAAAGTATAATTAGATGCATCAATCATACTAAGAATCAACGGAAGCCAAAGTTCCTTAAATAAAAAGTCAACAGGCAATGGAAGAAATGCCAACATATCAAAATGGTAATTATACAAATGTTTATGGATGCAATTATCACCAATAAATGTATAATAGTACCTAGTTATTATAAGAGTGCAGGAGAATATTAATGCAGAAACAATGCTAGTCAGTGCTAGAAGAGCAAACTTCCCATTATAAGAATAACCTAAAGATGCCTATTGTTTGTAGAGCACATGAGAGTCAGTGATGTTTTTTAAGTAACTAGACTTCAAACAGCAACCTTTAACTTAAATCTCTTGTACAGATTAACTATTAAGCTTATAAGAGGTCTATGTTTGCTCTCACTCAAGAGGTTTTCTATGCGGACCTATATAAACTCCCTTTAGTTAGAGCAAATATATTGTATTTGGACAGCCGCAAATCCCAGCCTGCTCCTTTCTATGCGTATGATTCCATTTCCATTAGAAGACTGTTTTTGTTCCTTTTTGAAATTCATTGAATTAGAACTATAGAGAATGATCAAAGGGAAATGTTGTCATTGACTTGGTGGAAAGAGTATAGCACCCATGCTTTTAGTAAGAGCAATAAGACATTTCAAGAATAAGCACATTATCTACTCCCTTATTAGCTGTGGCAACTCATGAAAATTTATTTAAAAAGGGTATCTAAAGTCTTTGAATGTTCTAATGTGCATGGGCATAGAAAGAAATGTTGTAGGAAATGCAATTAATTTCAGCGCTTAACTAATGGGAAAACCCAACTTACCAAAACATTGGGGTCATCCTGTCAGCTCCAATATAATCATGCAATCTGTCTTCTCTTTTTGTCTGTACCTTCACTTCCCTAGTTATTGCCATGTAAAATATTGTATATTGTTGCATGATATTATGTGACTGATCTTGACATAAGTCTTACTTTGACCCTATTTTTGGTCATTGTCCCATCATCCTTCTTATTGAGACCTTTTTCCCTTCATCTAGCAAAACCTTTCAGATCATTTGCATTGTCATATACCGTTCTCTCACTATGACCAATGTAATAGTAAACAAAGCCTACATTCTATAAGTGTGTTTGTGTTTATGTACACACACACACACACACACACACACACACACACACACACAATTTGCTAAAACTAAAAATGTCTCCTGCCTCAAATCCAAGTAAAAAGAGGCACTAGAAATATCCCAACCCAACATTAATTCTTGCATAGACCATCTGATAACTCACTTGGTGGAACATGAGACTCTTAATCTTAGGGTTGTGGGTTTGATACCCACATTGGGCAAAAGATTCCTGCATTGCAGGCGTTGGACTAGATGATTCTCTTGGTCCCTTCCAACTTTACAATTCTATGATCCGTGCAACTTGCAAACACAAGAAGCTACCCTATGCCCCTCTAGCTCCACATTGTGTTCATTGATCCAGCAGCAGCTCTTTGGGATTACATCACTGGTTTTCCCCGGACCTACCTGGAGACAGATCCTGAAGCTGAGGCTCCAATACTTTGGCCACCTCATGAAAAGAGAAGACTCCTGGGAAAGACCCTGATGTTGGGAAAGATGGAGGGCACAAGGAGAAGGGGACGACAGAGGACGAGATGGTTGGACAGTGTTCTGAAAGCTACCAGCATGAGTTTGACCAAACTGCGGGAGGCAGTGGAGGACAGAAGTGCCTGGCGTGCTCTGGTCCATGGGGTCACGAAGAGTCGGACACGACTAAATGATTAAACAACAACAACAACAACAACCTGGAGATGCCAGGGATTAAACTTGGAAGCTTCTGTATGCATAGTGGATGCTCTGTCCCTATACGATTACCCACTTACCCTGAGCTGGACTGCCAGCCACTTATTATAAGACAAACTTCATGGTCTCAAGCGAAGTGCAAAAGACCCCGTTTTCAGATGCTTCTAGTAATCAGCATTCAAACGCCTTCTTAGCTTGTGAGGAGGACATTGTAGCTCGGTATGAATTTCTCTTTCATTTGTGCTTTTGGCACCAAATGCCGTTGGTTTATTTGTGCTGGTTAGCTTCTGCTTGTCCTTTTCCTCCCTGTTAAACTCTGAGCCTTTACAGGTTTACATCACGGGGGCACTTTAACAGAGGTGTCTTCTCAGAGCCAATCAGCACAGGAAATACTGCGTCAGGTTTCAGAGGTTAAAAAATGACTGGAAAAAATTATGGTCCCCATTTCCTTAGATTCTGATTACATGTGTCCCTTAGAAGTGGAACCAGAAAGGAAGTGTGAAAGGAAATTCGTTGTCTACAAGTTTATTATATGTTGTCACAAAGGAAAAGTTAGCTATGGCAACAATTTCCCTCTCGCCCTGCTGCCATCTGATTCTCTCTCTCTCTCTCTCTCTCTCTCTCTCTCTCTCTTTCTCTCTCTCTCACACACTTAGCAAAGCTATGCTACATGTAACAATATTTAAACAGCTGGACAATACTGGTTGAGCACAGTTTCCACTTACCTAGTATATTTATTCAATGCCCGATTGACAGTAAAATAGTGGGGAAAGGTTGCCAACCATATCTTCTCTCTTCTGCTTTCAAAATTTAATTTCCACGGGCTTTTTGCTATTGCAAAGCATTGCTTTTATAGCACCCAGTAGGAACGAGTTGCAAACCTTATCCAAATAGAACAGAGCTTCATTGAATGTTTCCAAAGGCATGTATACTCGGTCAAAGCAGTTTACTCGGTTGACAGCAGAGACATTGACCATGACCAAAGCCCAGCTATATAAGGCAGAGAAATGCTGTGGGACTCATTTGCAAAGGCCAACCTCAGCGTCCCCCTTCCCACTGCCTCACGGCAAAAAGATTACCTCCCCTGCCCCACACAACTAGGTTGCTCTACCAAGTACATTTGGCCACCTGCTCTGGCAATGAGGTCAGAGGCAGAACACAAGAAGTGTCGGGAACTGCATTGAACACAGGCTTCCTGGAGCAGTTGGCTAGATGGCTACAGCATCTTGGAACCATTAATGCACCTTGCATGTATCCACCTGTTTGCAGGAATTCAGTCACTGTGATCTGATGATGAGTGGCTAAGGACTGGTGATTTGCCCGTTCTATTGACTGGTCAATTCTTGTCAAATGGTTGTAAATTCAGCAATTCTTTAAGGTTTGGGTTTGTTTTCGGTGGGGTTTTTTTTTTTTTTTGTAAGTTAGCAGTTTTAAAGATTTGCATCCAGCTAGGCAGAGCGGGACGAGGGTGGCACTGTGGGTTAAACCACAGAGCCTAGGACTTGCTAATCAGAAGGTTGGCGGTTTGAATCCCTGTGACGGGGTGAGCTCCTGTTGCTTGGTCCCTGCTCCTGCCAACCTAGCAGTTTGAAAGCATGTCAAAGTGCAAGTAGATAAATAGGTACTGCTCCGGCGGGAAGGTGAACGGCGTTTCCGTGCGCTGCTCTGGTTCGCCAGAAGCGGCTTAGTCATGCTGGCCACATGACCCAAAAGCTGTATGCCTGCTCCCTCGGCCAATAAAGTGAGATAAGTGCCGCAACCCCAGAGTCGGCCATGACTGGACCTAATGGTCAGGGGTCCCTTTACCTTTACCTTAGGCAGAGTAATCCAGTCAGTAGCAGACTTTTGGCTCTGCAATTTCAGTGGTGCCTTGTGTGACACTAAAATTAAGGGGCCCTACCTCTCAAGCTCCATTCTACAGTATTGTTGTGCCGCCTCCTGCAGCATGGAGCCCACATGAGTCACGCAACCCTAAAACACCTCTGACACAGTTTTGATTCCTTGAAGGGGAATCCAAGAAGGGACTGAGTGGGTATTGCTCTGATAGCCATTCTAGGTGGGAAAAGTCTACCTGAGACTTTGATAAAGAATGCTGTTCAAAAGTTTTCTGCAAAACTTAGAATTCTAAACTAAGTTTTGTGGCTCTGTTGTGAAACTACCCAGTGTTAAGCCCTCATAGAATGTTAACAGATAAACATACAGGTTTCTTCCAGAAGTGCCTCTCCATACTATGAATGTCAGGCTTCAGATAAACACACAGCTTTTTGTAATTAAATACACAGACAAAAACCTGTTAACACACCCATAAAATCAGCCACGTTACCCGGCACCCATCTGTCATGAAGTATTATCCTAAACTTGGGTCCTAAATTTGATACCTGAGGTGGAGCTTTCAGCCTTCTTCATGAATCAGTCTGCATTGTTTATCTCTGTTCACACCCAATAACAAAGGAGCATGTGAGTAAACTTAGTCTGCTGGAGCACATCCACACAAAGAAATCTTACAATGTTGTGCCACCCCTTCCATTGCTTTTAGACAGTAGCTACTGGGACTGAATCCCACTGTCAGGAATCCTAGAATAAACACACGAATCCAAATATTGTGGAAGGAGTTTAGGAGAATCCTTTTCAAAGACTGCTTTAAAGCAGACAACTACACTTCTGGTGCAAATAAAGTGAGGGTAAAACTGCAGCATACACAAATGTGTCCTGGAGAAAATGACCAAAGGCAGATATGGACAATATATTACTTTATTTATTTTGGCAGCTGGAATTCCCAGGCATGGACGTCATCATCTACTCATCTTAATTTATCCACAGGAATTTGTACAGCTCAGAGCCAAATACATCTTTTAAATGAAACCTTATGCTCAAGGTCACTTTTTCAGTCTACAAAAAATTGTCATAAGCCAGTGTAACTTGAAATAACAACAGATTTGCATAAATACATCTCTCCCCCCCTCAAGCTTTGGCTCACAGAGTCAGACATTTAGGAAGGGTTAAAGCTGTTCCATAGGTCTATGATAATCTTGTAGGTAACTTCACTTACCGATTGGACTGTGCTATGGGAAAACCTGCTTTGTGATTTTTGCCAATGAAGAAACTAGCAACACAATCCTAACCATGTCTACTGAGAAGACGCTCCTATTGAATTTCATTGGCTTTACTCCTGGGTCAGCAGGTTTAGAATTGCAGCCTAAGTTATCAAAACACAACACTGCATAAAAAGGAAAATACAGAATACGTGAAACAGCATTTGCTGAGTGGAAGTGCAAGTTCCTTTGGTAAGGCAGTGATTCCTTTGCCTTTTTTGAAGCTACTGAACCTAAATGTTTCCTGCCGTGGTTTAGCCACAACAGCTACTAATGAATTAATGAGTCACTATTACTAATGTGAACTTGGCATTTCAGTGTTTGCATTTTCAGGAAATTTTGATCATGGAATCAAGAACAAATGAAACCTCAGCAGGCAGAATCTCAAAATGCCATTTGATTAGACTGCTGCTGAATTAAATTGATCTACGTTGGATTCAATTTAATAACCAGATGCTAGCCAGACTCATTGGAAATCTGATTTTCAAAAGAAGCTGTTCTTTTAAAAATAGCAGTCAGGAACTCCCCCCCCCCAACCCCAAGTACAGTGAATGGCACTATTAGAGAGAAATACTCAATTGAATCAATGGAGATGAATGTTATTTTCTTTGTGCTTTGCCCAAGAGTTGTCACAGGGCTCAGTGGGCTGGAAAAGGATCTGCTGCAGGAAGGGCTGAAACAGAGATGGGGAGATTGGAAAAGGGATTGGGAGTTGTGGAAGTTGGGCTTGCATATTCATCATACATGTAAAGACAATCTAACACCTGTCTGTTGGACAAGCTGTGCTATTTTGAATGTAACAAATAAGTATTACATGAATTGGGATCTTTGGAATTGGGGTGGATTAGGAAGGGAGGTATCTGGAGTGGTTAGTGGCTAAGAAAGTAGGATAATCAAAAGGAAGTAGGATAATCAGGTAGGAAGAGGACTGGGACTGGATAGCAGAAAGGAAGACCTGCAGGCTGTTTTACCCTTAGGAGTTGAAGCCTGCTAGATTAGAGGTTTTCAACCTTTTTGAGTCCACGGCTCCCTTGACCAACTACCTTCTTTCTGTGGGACCCCTGTGGGGCTCAGGAGCCCAGTTATGGCAGCCTCTCACCCTTTTTCAAACAACCTATTTGTGGAGTGTTCCCTCAGCTTCCTCTTCTTTCATTTCTCCTTGGGAGTCCTTGGTCTCTGAGCTGCCCCCAAAGAGAGGTGCCAGGGCTGCTGCAAAGAACAGCTGTGCAAGCCTTTGGGAGGCAGAGACACAAGAGGGCATCAGGGGAGGGAGGAAAGGAAAGAGGGACAGAGGTCAGTGTTGCCCATGGCACCCCTGACCCTCATTCAAGGCACCCCAGGGTGCCACGGCACACTGGCTGAAAACCACTGTGCTAGATCATATGAAAGGCTTACCTAGAATGGCCAGCAATGGCCCAAAAGATGCCTATAAGAAAACCACAAACAGAACACGAGGGCAATAACCCCCTCCTACAGTTGTTCCTAGCGCTGTACCAAAAATATCACTGCTACTACTACTATTCACTATTCTTCCTCAATGAATGACAGAGTTTGCATTCAAAATTATCAAAGTGGAGAGAAAAAAATCAGTGAAGTTCTCCTGGGCTAACTTTGCTTTCAAGGGGTTTTGTGAATGTCCTACATTTTGTGGATCATCTCTCTGGTGGTTGCATCCTTAGCTGAGGTCTCCTGTAAAGGCATTGCTATTTTTTTAACAAGGCAAAGTATTTCTTTTCTTTTTTAAAGGATTTTTTTTTTTTAAAATGAAACATCCAAATCAGGAAGTGCATGGAAACTTGTTATCCAGCCTTCCTATCATTCCATGTGCCAATTAAAATCCAGTGAAAGATATCATAAATGATACCTCCTATGGGGATTTTTTTCAGATCAAGAAAAGCTGGTGTAATTGCAGAGTGTTCCGCTGGATCAAGCCAAATGGATCTCCCTACTTGGGATTCCCAGCAACAGGTAGTTGGAGGCCTTTGTAGAACATAGCCGTTACGGCTAGTAGCCATTGATAGCCTTATTATACATGTAGCTCCATCCTTATTTAAAGGTCTCCAAGTCAATGGTTATCACTGCCTCTTGTGGAACGAAGTTCCATCATTGAACCATATGCTGTGTGATTGTTCCCTATTCAGATATTTAATGGAAAGAAAAACAGACGCCACGCTTGGCCAACTTGGAATCATAAGGTTCGCTCTACCCCACCAAAATTATAACATGGCGTGTGAATGAGGCAAAGAACCAGAAGCCTGTTTTGTGTCTGTGGGGGCTTTCCAGAAACTGGAGGACAGGTTCTGGCACAGCGCAAGTTGTTTTCCAGTGGTTGGCATTCTGTACTCTATGGAACCCGATACTTGAGAAGTCAGCGCAGTTACAGTAAATGTCACTATTTGGCACTAAAGATATTGGAGCTATATAAGATGTAACAAACAAAGTAAGATGGTCTTTGCAACTGCGCAATCCCAGAGTCGGCAGCGGCTGCTGCTGCTTCTTGCACAGGAACCACAGCAGAACATTGCAATTCAGAGACATGGTTTCGTTAAATAAGACCAGGTGAAACAGAACGGAGGAACTCTTTCCAAAATATTCCAAGAGAGTTGTTGGACCTCTATGCCCTATATAGACACAAATACTATTTTCTGATGGTGTTATGTGACTGTTCCATGAAACCAACCAGGCAAACTACAATTTTCACCTGAATTTAAAACTGAATGTTTCTAAACCTAGAAGTGACAAGAAGGAAGAAGATAGAGAAATCTGTTTGTCAGGGAGAAAGATTTGGACCTCTGTTACCTTTTTTTAAAAAAAGATGCCAGCACTATTTTTGAACATGACTCATTCCTTCAGTATTTTTGTGGTTCTCCACAGCGAGGGTAACTGGCTGCATTCACTGACCACAAACTGCTCAAATGTTTTAATTTCAACGAAAAAAATTGAAAACATATTGCGCCAGGCTAACCACCAGTAGTGGCATGCTCATAAAAAAACAACTCATTTGGACTGCCTGCCACATCAGAGCAGAATTAGGTTCAAATTAGAAACTGTCACAACATCTAACTGCAAAGTAACAGTAAACAGGACTGGGAAAGACAGGGCCTGGGAAAGACAGGGAATGCAGTTTGCTTATAGGCTGTTGGCAGGACTGTTCATATCTTAATAATGGGTTGAAGGGTCATGAGCATCCCCCCTAGGGAAAAATGGTAAAGCTACAGCAAGATGCTCACAGAGTCACAGTTTGTGCTTGGACAGAGAATCTCTCACAGCTTGTAGCTGGTGGTGCATGGCTTTGCAAGACACATAGCATTCCTGAGATCAGTGTTCCATGTTCACCAGAAATGATCTGAAAAGAGCCTGATCTCTCCACCAGCAGATGCTCTCTCAGGTCTCCTTAACAGCAGATGTGGGAACTGTGAGGGTAAGACACATGTGCTGCAAGAGAGGGGAGGAAGTGGAGAGCACAAACTCTTGCACCAAAGCAGAATAAAGTGATGTTCACGTACCATTGTTCCCAGGATTGCTTAATAATACAAGGAATAACACATGTTATTAGACGTGAGATCCAGGTTCACATAGTGACTGGGAAATCTGAAATCGTAAGATGAGAGAGAGACGGAGCAGCTTAAAGTCCCAAGCATGTTAATTTTTTCCAACCATGAAACAGACAAATGGAAAAGATTTAAATAGCAGTTTGACCTGTGCGTGGAAACGAATGGAGCTGATATGAGTAAGGGAAGTTTTTAAATATATATTGAATCTTGCAGGGCTCCAAACGATTAGTTCCTTTAATACATTTTCACTAAAAAGTCTAAATATGACATTGCGGTAAACAAGTTTGAGGAACTCGGGGCAGGGGCGGGGAGAGGCCTTTGAGAAGTATGTTTCTCATGCAAGAACACAAAAATGAAGACTTGTTTCAGTTTTGTTACTATCTGCAAAGGCTGAACCAAACATGGAGATTTTGCTGACTCAATAAATAAAGAATCAAATTGTCTGAGGAGTACATTATTGCAACATCAGAGGCAGACTGCTGGAAAGTAACACTTTTATTTTGGCAAAGGCAAGCGAAGTGTCCCTGACTGCAGAAATCGCACAAAGGAGGGTAAATTTGTTGCAGGCAGTGTTCTACTGAATATGTGTGCCAATGGTAGTGATGAGGAGAACCCTAAATTTGATCATATGGAACAGCAAGCAGAAAGTGCACAGAGCTGCTGGGTCTATGGCTTCCTGGGACTGCAAAAACTATGATGTCTACCACTTGGTGAGCCCTAATACATAAAAAGCAGAGACATCACCTTGCCAACAAAGGTCCGAATAGTTAAAGTCATGGTTTTCCCAGTAGTGATGTATGGAAGTGAGAGCTGGACCATAAAGAAGGCTGATCGCCGAAGAATTGATGCTTTTGAATTATGGTGCTGGAGGAGACTCTTGAGAGCCCCATGGACTGCAAGAAGATCAAACCTCCATTCTTAAGGAAATCAGCCCTGAGTGCTCACTGGAAGGACAGATCGTGAAGCTGAGGCTCCAATACTTTGGCCACCTCATGAGAAGAGAAGACTCCCTGGAAAAGACCCTGATGTTGGGAATGATGGAGGGCACAAGGAGAAGGGGACGACAGAGGACGAGATGGTTGGACAGTGTTCTCAAAGCTACTAACATGAGTTTGATCAAACTGCGGGAGGCAGTGGAAGACAGGAGTGCCTGGCGTGCTTTGGTCCATGGGGTCACAAAGAGTCGGACACGACTAAACAACTAAACAACAACAACAATACATAGTTAGAAGGTCACACAAGTTGTGCAGATATGTCCTACCCAATCAAGAACAAAGAAGCAGAATGGTAGAAACCATTAAAAACTCCAAGATTTCTAGTCGAGCAAGTGGCATTTTATGGGAGCCATGAATAAAGGTGTAAATAATAGAAAAGGGGTCTGTCTTATAGAGTTATTTTGCCAGAGGTATAAGGTGCACTGTAGAAATGTTAAATATAATCTATCTCTTGAGGGAAAGATAAAGAATGTACGTGTCATGAAGCACTTTGGAAAAGGAAAGACAATGTACCAGAAGCATTCTAACTAGTTGCTTTGCCCTTGCAGGAATTCCTGTGACCTTCCTGGATGCAAATTTGTTCCAACTTCTCTTTCCGTCTCCCTCTCTCAGAACAGCTAATACAGTGAAGCTGACATGTTGCCTAATAATAGCAGAGTGAGCAACCTATATTCATAATTAAGGGAGCCTCTAATCAAGGATGTTCTGGATGCCATCAAGAAAAGGGGGAAAGTGCTGAATAATCTAGTTGACACGGTCTAATTATAGATTATAAATTGAGTCCTTCAGCCAGTTGCTACTCATGGCTTTGCTAACATGCTCAGGACACATTAACCAGGAAAATAAATATGCCAAGCACAAGTCCTATAGGTTGTTGATGCAGATCCCCCTATGATGTGCTGGTCTTTCTTACTGGAGCAGCCTTGCACATGAGCCCGTAAGTCCCTGTTAGTGTCATTGCCTTCTGGTGAGGAAGATTCAAAGCATCTTGATAATAATGGAACATTTTTGGTTCCTTCAGAAATAGCACAAATTGTATGGCCATGGAGTCTCCACAGGTGAAGGAACTATGGATTAACTCTTCATCAGTATCTGATTAAATTACAAAAATATTAAAGCTGGTTTGGTGAAAGGCAGGGCTCCTAATATACTCAAGAATTACAAACGTGTTAGATTCAACTTACAAACTGATTGATTCTGAGTTTTGGCAGCATTATATTCAAAATGCAAGCTGGATCAGACTCCCTTTTTGTTTACGGTTTTCATGTTCAAAGATCATTCTGAGTAGGGTCTTCTTTTGTTAGTAACTTGTACATAGCTATAGAATTAGTTTTATTTGATATAGAGAGGCTCAAAATGTTGTAATTTTTGCACTACTGTTGTTATTTTATTTTGATTCACCATAAGGTCCCAGGGTGTGCCACAATAATTTAAAATACAGCATTAGAAACAGTTTTGAATGAATTTCATATTGTTATTAATTCATCATCAAATACCGTAATAGTAGTGGAAAAGATGCAGAATATATAAAAAATGTTGCAAGTGTTTTACATATGACTCTTTCTTATACAATTGATTTAGTTAAGTGTACTTCACTTCCTCTCCTAGATGCCAAACCCTCTCATTATAATTCCTTCCATCTTAAACACTTGGCTTAAGTAATATACGTAATGCATAAATGCTCATCCCTGTTTCAAAATATTTTAAATCTCTTCTATTCAGTGATGACCAGTTTTTCTCTTCTAAAGTGCTTATGGAAACTGATTAAGTGCTCTGACACAATGCTTTGTATGGAAGGAGAACTCTGACTTATGTGGCAAGGAAGCCTAGCAGTACAGTCGTACCTTGGAAGTTGAACGGAATCCATTTTCAAACTAAGCTGTTTGAAAACCAAGGTATGACTGTATATGAAAAGAGACATCACCACTGGGGAAATGTAAGAATGCCCAAAAGAACGTTCACAGTATTATACAACAGCAGTTTTCCATGACTGGAAATGATGGCTGAATGAGGAATCAATTGAAGTCTTCTGAAATACAGCATGATATACCAAATGCAATTCAGGTGGGATCCTAAAGCCCTCCCACCTGCTTCCCAAACCCAGTAAGCACTTACTCAGCTTTGGGAAGGAAGCAGAAAGACCTTAGGACTCTATCAGAGCCCTCACACTTCCTTCCCAAAGCAAGGCAAGTGTTTGCCAGGCTTTGAGAAGACGCTCTCCTTAGCTCCATCACCACTCAGTCTGAGTGAACTGCTGGCACTGCCCTAAAACTGCCTCTGGTAGCCAGTGTGGTGTAGTGGTTAAGAGCGGTAGACTCGTAACCTGGGGAACCGGGTTCGATTCTCCGCTCTTCCACATGCAGCTGCTGGGTGACCTTGGGCTAGTCACACTTCTCTGAAGTCTCTCAGCCTCACAGAGTGTTTGTTGTGGGGGAGGAAGGGAAAGGAGAATGTTAGCCGCTTTGAGACTCCTGAAGGGGAGTGAAAGGCGGGATATCAAATCCAAACTCTTCTTCTTCTTCTTCTTCTTCTTCTTCTTCTTCTTCTTCTTCTTCTTCTTCTTCTTCTGGTAGCTGGTCATGAATCCCTCATCAGCATGTGAAAGTAAACTACTTGTTAAATTTGTATGTGGCAAAAATAACATATGCATACACACTGACTCACAGCCAGGCATATTCCATAGAAATCAATGGGACTTGGGCCTGGTTCAGAGATGGAGCCTGGAAACACCCTCTGCACAACCAGAAACTTCCACCTTCCAGAGATCAGTTCTCTAACCACTACTGTACCTCTTCTAGCTTTCTCTCCACACCAGCCTTCTCCAAGCTGGTGCCTCCAAATGTTATGGATTCCAGCTCCTTTCAGTCCCAGTCAGAATGGATAGTGATCAAGGAACATGGGAGGTGCAGCCCAAAATATTTGGAGAGCACCAGATTGGAGAAGGTTGGCCTATAATATCGTCGCCCACACTCTCACGCAGCTTCCAGCAGAACAGAGATCCCTTTTCATCTCCAGACAGGAAATTGCAGCATCGCGGCAATGTTATGAGCAATTTCCAGGCAGACTGACGGCATCAATGGCCCAGAAGATAGCTGGGGAAAGCACTCTCTACTTGTATGTAGCATTTGTCATAGAAGCTGCTGCAGCCAGCTGAATGCCTCTGGCCATATGTAGACGCAGTTCAGGCTCCTTGTGTCTTGAAATAAGGCTTGAAATAAGTTGGGATAGCTGCTCATGATTTTGAACAATGTGATCCCTTTTGCAGTTAAAGAACAGAGGGGGGAGGGGATATAATGTAAACAGTATAGAAGCCACTTGTTCCTGAGAGTCCTCCAAAGAGGTACTCAACACTGCTTCTTTTGTTTGTGTGAATTCAACCTAAAGCTAACAGAGATATTCCAGTGAACTGACCCTGCTTTTCTGAGTCACATTAGTATCAATAATTACTGGTGGATTTTTGCTTTCTGTGCTATGGATGCTTTTCCCCCTTCTCTCATGCTGGCACATTTTGCAAAGGTTTCACGCAAATCTTTCTACAGCTCCCCTAGGAGAAAAAGAAACCCCAAGTTTCAACTCACTTCCCCTCCAGCATGAAAATAATTATGGTAATTATAAATTATTTGTCTCATTGCATTCTCTCATCTTGCTCTCTTTTACATGCTGTGGGTAAGACTTTTCCTCCACCCCAGATTGAATCAAATCATGGCGTAACATGCCATTTGGCATCCCTGGAGCAAGAAAAATATGACTGCAGCTTACTAAGGGAAGCACATGATATGAAGAAATGGCAAAGAAGATTTTCACGCCCCCTTTTCACACTTGCAGCAGCTATCTTCACAGGTATCCATTTGTGGATGTGATGAATAGGATTCAAGAGAGCTCAGTGCAGTATTTTGTCCTAACAACTATCTTTTGAAGTAGGGAAGATGAAAGATCATGAGTTGGCCAAGTGAATTTCACAACCGAGTGGGGAATTTGGATCGAGAGTTCCCACATTTCTAACACCAGCCCCCATGGCAAACTGATGTCCATGACATTATCTGCTCAGCATCTCTTTGTTATTAGGTGTCACAGCCTGATTATGCCTACTTTATTTTGGAATGAAGCCAAGTGATCTTCTATGTACGCAGAGCCAAGATGCAATCTCAGTTCTGTTTATTCCGATCTGCCCTCTAGCTATTAATTCTGCTTTGAACCTTGGGATGAGTCAAGAACCTTGGAATCTACTCCTGGTCCAATTTTCCTACCACCTGGCTTGAAATAAAGGAGGAGAAATCTTTCACCTATGTGACACTTGGAATGCAAGATCAAAACTACAAATGGAAGGGATAATTTCCAGATATGTGGTTTGGAATATGGAATCTCCACTGTGGAAACTAGAATATGAGAGGGCCCTTAAAAAGGATCGACATCTCTCAAGCCTATGGAACACCCATACACCAAAATGCCTGGTCGTCTTACCTTTAAACTGAAGGCATAAACATTTCTTCTTTCATTCTATTTCTCTCTCCTCAAATCAGTTAAATCCTAACATTATTATAATAATGACCTTCATTGGCAAGATCCTTAAAATTCTGGTCAATGTAACCTGACCAGCACAATATTTCTAAACATCATAATTCCTTTTTTGTTTGTTTAATAATAATAATAATAATAATAATATTAAAAAAAAATTATTTGTACCCTCCCTGCCCACAGCCGGGCTCAGAGCAGCTAACATCATATAAATAACACAGTATACATAAGAACAAGCATCAATTAATTAAATACATCTTAATATTTATTCAGACAAATTAAAATCTGGACAAATGGCAGTTAACTCACTGTGAACAGGCTGGGAGCCCTCCTTCATGCTTGTTCTTATACAAAGGAAAATAGGTCAGACTGCACCCTGGTCAAAGGCCTGGCGGAATAGCTCCGTCTTGCAGGCCCTGCGGAAAGATGTCAAATCCCACAGGGCCCTAATCGTTTGTGGGCGTTCCACCAGGCTGGGGCCACAGCCAAAAAGGCCCTGGCTCTGGTTGAGGCCAGTCTAATTTCACTGGGGCCTAGGGCCCCCAGGACGCACGCCAGCCCCGCCCCCACCTGCGCTCTGCCACTGCCAAGGAGTAGCACGATGACAGCTCCCCCCTCAGTGCCACCCTCTGTCCCTGAGCAGAAAGGAACAAGCGCAGCCATTGAAGGACTGTGCCCCAAATCCCCACATATTATGTGGATATGTTTGATTTCCTCTGAAGATCTTACTGTCCGCAGAAGCTTATTGTGACATAAACCTCCTGTCTGCTGCCATCATGCTAGCTAAGTGATGCTAATTTAGTTTTAAGAGTATTTTAAGTGCTGATGGGGAGTTTTCTAATTCCTGGAGGATTAATGACCCTGGTGCTGGTGTGAAACATCCCTTTATCTTTTACTCAGTATAATTAGCCGCTTCACGCACTTAAGAGCCCGAATGTAAAGTATTGTTTGCTTTGCAAACAAATGACTCAAAATGTTGTTAGGTTCTTTCATTGTGTCTGATATGAACTGGCTCCATTCCAAAAGTGGGTTGGTCATCTTGTTTCCCTGTTGGACCTACTGTATTTTTCGCCCCATAGTACACACTGGCCCATAGGACGCACCTAGTTTTTTTGGGGCGAAATAAAGAAAAAAGTTTTTATTTCCCCCCCAGGTGTGGGGCTGGGGCGGGGGAAGCCCTCCAAACCAGGTCGGGGGACAGCAGGATGGCGCTCTGCACCTCCCCGCTGTCCCGCAAGCTTGTGGGTCTGGCGGCAGGGAGAAGTGCGTTCTCCTCGCCGCCAGCCTCCAAACCAGGTGCAGCGCACCCCAGGCTTCAAGATGCAGGCTGCTATCCGCAAGCCTAGGGAGATCGATGGGAACTCCCACAGGCTCCCAAGGCTTGCGGAGAGCTTCCTGAAGCCTGGAGAGCGAGAGGGGTCGGTGCGCACCAACCCACCTCGCTCTCCAGGCTTCAGCAAAAGCCTGCATTCGCCCCATAGGACGCACACACATTTCCCCTTCATTTTTGGAGGGGGAAAAGTGCGTCCTATAGGGCGAAAAATACGGTATATTGTTTGTTATGGGGCAGGAAATTAAATGGATTTTCTGGTTGGAACTATGGTGCCATGGAAAACGCTTCCAAAGTCTTTGTTTTTGATTCTAAAAACCTAACAAACTGAAATATCTTAAAATTAGCACATGCCTGGATTCAATGGTGGTTAGCCATCTGACCCACCTCTCATCCATTGTGGCCCTTTGAACTGGCTCAAGCAAAGGGATTTTCCCTTCTCTTGCCCCCTGTGTGCCCCCTAAATCAGTCCTCCTCTGAGGCTGCATGGGGAAGAGAATGGGGGAAGTCCTATTGCACAAGCACAAATCCTAATCTAGATATAACCCACGACCCTTTCCTTTCATTAGGCTGCATCTGTGAGATATTTTCCACAGCTTTCCATTCTCTTTCCATCTCCCTTTCAACCCACCCTTTTTGCTATATTTTATCAATATAATGGGTGGGTGAGTGGAAGAAGAAGTGTTCAACTCACTGATTATGTCTGCTTGCCCCCACTTCCCTGTTTTGGTGTTTTGATCCTGAAGTTGGAAAGGAGCCTCTGCACATGGGCTAATTCCAATCTTAGGATGAATTAATGGAGGTTGGGAACTGGGCCAGTTGATTCCATGTGTGAAACAGTTTCCTTCCATCACCCTGTTTTTGAGGCCTTTCTTCAGTTGCCTTATCTTCTGGGCAGGTTGACCGAAAATGTTTCCTATGCAGAACAAAGACTGTGGAAAGAAGCACAAAGGTTTCTTTCAAATCTTCTAAATCTAAGAGGCAGAAAATAAATATTTAACTGACTCTCCTTATGACACAACATATGCTACACCAGTAAGATGAAACAATAACAGGTTGTACATACCTTCCAAGTGTCCCTATTTTCCAAGGACAGTCTCAGAATTATGAAAGTCATCCCAGCTTCTGAATTGATCTTGGAATGTCTCTATTTTCCCTGCCATCGCCGCTGCCAAGCTCAGAGAGGAGGATGAGCAGGGGAGTGAGAAATGTCCCTAATTTCATCTAAGGAATGTTATTGTTCAATGTATATATCCCTCTCACCCCCACTGTCACAGCCAAGAATCTACAATGGGATCTTATTACACACGTGCTTGAGAATCTGGAATCCATCTGTCCTGACTTACCTATCATCTTGACTGGAGACTTTAATGCCTGCCTAGGCCAAGGGTGGGAAGTGTACACAAAAGCATGGGGGATCCTGGATACTTCTCTTCTCCCAGACGTCTGTTTTTGGGACTGTAGATCCCGGGATCCAGTAATTAATCTGGCAGGTCTGCGACTCACTAAGCTGACCACCACCAGGGCCCTGATGTAGCTCAATGGGCTAACCGGTTGGGAAGGCTCTGGGAATTTTACCTATATCTCCTCGCAGGGAAATAGTGTGGTGGACTACATTCTGATACCCACTAAAATGATTCCCTACGTGGTTGAGTTCTACATAGGTGATCCTATGCTTAGTGACCATCTCCCTCTCCATTGCATCCTTTCCTTTGTTGCTTCTAAATTAAGATCCCATTTTTATTGCTGCCAAACTGTGGAATCAAAGAAAATGTTTCCTGGAAGGAATGTTTAAAATTCTGACAGCCCAGCCCAGGCACCGTCAAAAATTAAGTTGCAACCAAGCAGCTCTGAAGAACCACTGAAGACCAGAGCTAACTCCCCAAAAGCCCAATGCATTATTTTGTCTTTTGTCTTAACAACAGTTCTTTCCTGTCATCACGACCCAGTAGGAACCCTAACCTGACATGCAAAAACAATGTGACTCTAATGGACAAAGAAAACACATTTACGATGATCCATTATTTATTGGTTACATAATACTCAGTTTCCTGAGGAAGGAAATCTAAATCAAACTTTTCCCGAAGTTTGGAAGAATTGCAAAGTTTTGGTAAAGTTTCCTCACTTTAAGTAATGTCAGGACTTTTGTCCAAAGGAGAGGAAACTAGAGACCAATGATGCGTATCTACCAAAGCAAGCTGAATCTCATCGGTTAAGAATGCTTTTACTATAGAAAAGAAGAGATAAATATAAATGAGAGCGATAAATGTAAAAGAATCATAGGCTCTAAACATGAAAAACAAACACACGTATTTCACGGGATCTATAGTTAATGGTTCCTTTTAGGCATTTAGATATTTGAAGATACAGAGTTCCAGCAAAGCACATCCCAGCTAATAGCTGAAAATGCTTGAATGGTAAGCTTCCCCATTCAACCCTGCACTAAACAAGTTGGCTCAATGAAAATTATACAAATAGAAATCAGAAAACTGTAGTTGTCATTCAGTTACTGTAATTTGACATGTGAGATTTATATTGGTCATTTACCTCATTTTCCATGTGCAGCCCTAGTGTTTCCTTGGTTAGCTTTTCTCAAGCTGGTGCATTCCACATGTTTTGGACTACAAATCCCATCAGCTCCATTCAGTAAAGCTGAATGGGGTAGTCATTCGTGGTGACCTCTAGATGTTGTGGACTATGACTTGTGTCAGTAGGTATGGAACCGCTATGCTGGGGAGTGTAGAATGGGGCAGAGATCTCAACTCACCCAGCTCAGAACAGCTAAGCTATCACAGAGCTCCCCATTCCACCTGCTGAAAAATGCAGATGGGCAAACATTGGGGAGAAAGCCTGAAGAAAGCCCTGGAACAGCAGGGCAGGAACTGGCCCTTGATCTGCTGGATCCTGAGCAAACTCTACTCCATGCTGTTACTCGACAGCATGAAGACCCAGTCTGCGCCAGCTCCATTGCTACTTCTATCCCACCCCCTGACATGTGTGATAGGGCAGTAGGTGCAGCAGTGGCTACACTGCTCTGCCACATCCTGCCACTGCTTAACCACGCTGTGGATTACTCTTGCAATAAAGAAATACAATGCCTGTTGGTCTTAGCTGATGATAACACAATGCTTTCCTGATAAGTGAATGCAGTGAATTTTTGAGATATTAAATAATTGGCAATGACATTATTATGTGTTTGGAGGGGGGCGGAATGTAAGTATTAGATGAAAACAACAAGTTGGTGGCAAGAATATCACTCTGATTCCTAGCTATTGAGTTATTGGGCTACTCTGTGAAATCTGACCCAAACATACAATAGAAACTGTCAGCCCCAATTAACCAAACCTCCAAATTGTCTGTGTTTAATGTCAAAAAATTATAAAACGTCCAGCAGGAGACAGCTGTTAGACACTCAAAGATACAGTTACTGACCTCAGTAGGAAAGGTTAAAGAAACCACCGATCTGAATATCATCAGAGCACAAAGGAAAATGAAAGCCATATGACCCAATCAACACTTCAAGAGGGACGTGAATATAATCAAAGATATATAGGAACTGGTACTGAGCCTTGAGGTTTGCCATTATTTGAAGCAAAGAATATGAAATCCTTGATCTACACATGGCAAAGAGAAAAGATTATGGAGATAAAACTTAAATCTAATATACACACCAAGCCACATGATTAACCATTAAGATGATAAATGGCGAATGAATATCATATGGCTTAAGGTGTCAAAAGCAGATGTTAAATTGAACAAAATGAACACACATCCACCAGGTTTTAGTGGAGAATGTGATAAAAGAGTGGTATTTAAGTATGTGTGTGTGCACGATATATGAGAAATGGTTTTTTAAAAAGTTATTTATTTATTTTTAAATAATGGATGAACGAAACTCTCCTCGTTTTCAGTTCTCCCACTAACACCATTTCTCCGACCTCTCTGCTAAACTCCTCTTGTGACTTATTTAAAGAAATTGTTTACATGGACCTTGAAGCAATGTCAAACACGGCGTGCTGGCAAATGAGTTAAGTCATGGTTCTAATCAACACATGTGGATAAATCGTTGTGACTTTCTGAAAAAGACGTTGCCCTACTTGAATCCTGAATTCGCAGGAACTCTACACTAGGCGATTCATCTATGTATGTAGACGAGGTCTAAGTTCTTGGTGAAGTGGTCCCGTCACGGCATCCAATGCTTACACAAGCTCCATTTTTCAATGCAGACAGATTGCTACACCCCACACTCTGAGGTTCTCTGAACCCTGTGGCGGCCCTGCCAATCAATCAAACTCTTCAGGTAATAGCCAAACTCCATTTGCGTTCCGAGGTCCTGGAGAGGGACGGGCTGCTAGACAGCTGGAAAGAGACATATGGGAAGCACAGAATAGCCCAGGACATTGCAGTGCACCTGCCACAATGATAATGCTGGTGGAGGGGGTGGGGTGGGGAGCAGATTTCATTGACTACATATTAGAAATAGCATGTTTGCCTTTGTAAGTAATATCAAGGCTGAAATCAGCATGTTTTAATGGTTAGATACAGGAACTGACAAATGGGACCTGGCTGTAAATCAGTGACTTTGGTTGGTCTGGCATTCTTCCTCACAAGCACTCAGCGATGGCTTGTTTACACAACCAAGATCCAGAGGTTATTGTCTTGGGATTGCTGCCCATCCCCTCTTTTGATTGTAGGTTCACTTATCATGACGTGAAAGAGAGGTAAGCCGAGAGCTCCAGATCTTGCCAGCAGATGCTGATTTTCTTTCAACTCATTTCAATTCCTGGTTCACCTTTCGACTCTGCTAAGGCAAATGAATATGCTTTTGGGTGGAGGTAGTTTTTATAGTGGGATGCTGGCAGGATACCTGTCAGCCTAGAAGCTGGTCGTTAACTTTTTTAACGTTGCAAAACTTACGGTGATTGGGACTGACTTGCCAAAGGCCATTCAGTGAATCCAAGGCTGAGCTTGGATTTGAACCTTAAAGATCCCCTAGTGACAACTCTAATGGACTACATTGGGGATCACATCACTCTTTTGACTCACTCTGTGCTCTGATTTCCCTATACGCCATCTAGTTCTGCACGTAGAGCATGTTACCATTTCAGCATGTTTATTTTGTGCTTGTCCATAAGGAGGACCTATTGCTACTGGTAATAAAAAGTGTAGAAGTAAACAAAAAGAATAATAGCCTGGCAGTGATTCTGCCTGCAACAGTTACATCAGAAAACAACTGTGGCCGGTCATTCATTTGGCTATACAGTATACAGTTTCATTGTGTTTACTAGAAATAAACCTATATATATGATAGTTATGAGTGTTGTGTGGGATTTTCGCAATGTGAATTTCATTAAAGTTAGAGCGTTGCCAGCGAGCACCAGATTGAAAGCTGTACAAATTTATCAAGACTAGACAACAACTTGGAGGCTCTTGGCAGGACATTTTCCAGTATCAAAGAACTGGAGCTTTGTTTTTGTTTTCAACAGAACAATGAACATATTGTCAACCTGCAAAAGGCACTGGTCAATTCTGCTTCATTCACCTTTGAAAATTGGTATCTAGGATTGGAATGGGAGGCACTAACTGAGGTGGCTCCAATTCTTTCTGGTCAGTCCAAGAAAGTGGTGCTGGGAGACTGCTGCTTCATCCTGTGACCTTACACATAACAGGTTCTTCCTGATCTCCCTTGCTGTTTTTGGACACGAAGCTGTTCAAAGCTGTTTGTCGTTGCATGAAAAAGTTAGCTGTAGGCCTGCACTTAAATCAATAGGGCTTAAAAGAGCTAAACCTTGGTTAGATCTTTCCAATGTTCCAGTAATTAATGGCTTTTCCTATGGCCACTCTAAGGGAAAACTATCCCTTACTTTTACCTCAGGGGTATTGTATAATACAACTTGGGGTTTCCGTTACCGCATTTTACAGCAGCAGTAATGCAAGAATTTACTGCTGATCTTATAGGCTGAGACAAAAGTGTGCCATTTTATGAAGCCATTAAACACCTTGAAATTTTCCCACATTGAACATCAAGCTTACCGTGTTTCCAAATGTTCCCTGGCACTGCCATTCAGTATGTTTAACCCCGTAGTGTAATAAAATTATATGGTTTGACCAGATATTCTGTAATCCTGGGAGATATCACATCTGGACAATGTTTTGAGTGCAATCGAATACCTCAGAGACGTCACTGTCAAAATGAAACATCACTCTATCACCAGAGCTTGTTAGTAGGGAACACCTGGTCTACGTGCAGCAAGGTTATTAAATTTCTCTTTCACAAAGAGAGCTTTCAAGAACCATTGGGGTACTATTTTTTATGACCAAGATTAAAATTTTAAACCAGACACATAAGAGCCTCCATTGTTTGTTTGTGGATTACCTGATCAGGAGAATAATTTATGCAAAACTTTTCTCATTTTTCTTTTTCTTTTTGGCAGAGGAAGCACCTGACCCAGTTCTGCTGCTCAAGTCCAGCAGCTCTGGCCTTGGAGAAGAAATATCCCAATAGCCTTCTGTAAGTTGCTGCTTGACAGAAGAGTGAGGTAATAACTGAAATAACTTTAAATGAATGATTTATGCAAACTTCCTTTATGACTACCTATTGCAATATTTTAAATTAATCTGAAAAATGCACTGTCTTTCTATACCAGCAACTGGGAGGATCCCTGATGTGATAAACACATCGTATACCCTCGTTCATAAGAGCTGTCTATTCATCTTGATGGAGAGGGCAGCCCTGCATATGTGTCACTTTGCCACAATGGTGGCCCATCCTGTTTTGCTGCCTGAGGCAAATTGGGAAGGTGCCGTCCCTTAGCTCCCCCCTGCCAAAGCCTCACTTATGAGGGTTGTGCGGTGGCAGCTTCTGGGTCCCAATGAGATCTCGCCAAAGGTCTGTGAGATATCACTGAAACCAGGCCACTGCCACTGGAGCCACTTCTCCAGGTATGGGTAGGGGAGAGGGGGAGGGGGCGGTGCACAGGAGAAATGAGGCTTTGGCAGGGTGCGGCTTCTGGTGAGATCCTACAAGAGCTCCACGAGATCTTGTGGAGCTCTTGTGAGATCTCACTGGAATCTGGTAGCTGTCACCACTTTTCGCTTCTGCAGTGGCTGCCACCCCTAGAATTTTGTTGTTTGAGGCAGCTGCTGCAGGCCACCTTAAGGACAGGTCGGCCCTGCTTGGGTATGTTGCCGGAAAAATCCGAGGGCTCCCTTGGACAAAAAGTAAAGACACCAACCAGAGTAAATTGGAGCAAATCAGCAGTCTGTAGGCTTGGCCTTTATTGTACTGTTGCAGCAGGGTGTTCCCCTCACTCGCAGGAGAGAGGAAAGACCCAGAACAATGGTGTGCAAGACCTTATAAAAACTTTTGAAATTCCCCTCCTCTAGGTCAAGCCCACCCCCAGAAACATCATGCATACATTACAGAAAGGAGGGGTTGAGGGAGGAGTTGTGGTGGTAACCTGAGTGTCCTGTCACCTGGCTGGTTCCTCCTTTCTCCCCTCCCCATGAGTACTTTCCAGGTGACAAAGGGGAGATTGCAGTTTCCTGCCCCCCGAGGGGAAATCCAATCACTGTTCTTTTGTTATAGTCTGTGTTGAATCCACTCCTGTATGCAGTCTGTAGTGTGGTTGATGGGTTTCTGTCTAGGACCATCAGGGTTGGCATAGCAACTGGGCAGGGCTCCTGTGGATGTGTTGGGATGTTCAAGGGATTATGGCTGGCCTGTATCAAACCTTCCCCATTTTGTAGTCCTTCCTTCATGGAGTAAAATAAAAGTGGAAATTGTAAATCTGATTTATGGTTGATTTTCTATGAATTTATAACAGAAGTGTAGCGTATGTAGTGTGTGAGTGTGCGTGTGTGTGAAGTCTGTACAAACTGAATGATGGGGGGGGGGGTTCCTGCTACAGGTATAATAGAAGTGAACGAGATAGTCAACTCCACAGAAGCTCCCTATACACATTGGGAGTATATTACATGGAGCCAGGGCCATCTTTACCCGGGAGTGCAAGGGGTGCGGGGCACCCGGGCGCCCAATACTGGGAGGTGCCAGGTGCCCGCCGCTGAAGCTGCCTAAGCTCTTAACTATCTACCTGTTGTGAAATAATAAATAATTTTGATCAAACTAGAAAAACAAAATACATATATACCTAGGTATTACTGAAATGTATACCTACTGTTTCACTAAAGGACTTTCGACTTTGTATGCTCGTTTACCAAAGACGCGCCGTGCCAGCACGGTGCTTGTCAGACTCAGCGGCGCTTGTCAGACTCAACGACGGCGTTCACAACTAAATTTGGGGGTGCATCCCGGCGGCACATATGCTAAGGACTTGCCTGCATGGAGCTTTCCAGAGCAAGAGTTTTTTTCTGCCAACTTTTCAAAGTTCTGAAGCACCCATAACTGGGTTTGGGTTCTCAAAAGAGCTTTTTACGCAGCCTTCCAGGAGTTCACTGGAAAATGTAGAAAGCCTCCCTGAGCTTTTAACAGGCTATCAAACTGGCGTCTAGAAAGACAAGGATCCTGAAGCTTAAATGTAACCACCGTTAAAATGATTAAGGACATTTAATATCCTAAATGCTTTTGAAAGCTGAGTGTCAGTGTACATCTGGAAGTATGAGCAAGAGCTGTGGCTTTTTGAAAGAGCTCTCCTTTGAATTTTTTTTTTATCATTAAACTAAATTACATCTTAAGATAAACACTAAGAGCAGAAGATGATTCAGTGTTTATATGTGTTCCCTCCCATTACTTTTCATATAAAATATTTGTTTTTGAATTTCACCAACACTGCAGGGAGAGAGACTGGCTCTAAGTCTCTGATATAAGCCTTCAAATATGTGAGGCTGTTTTTAACAAAGTAAAATAAAAGTCTTTCCTTTTGTTTAGTGTATGTGGAGAGAAGACCTCATAATTCTGCATGACAGAACAAGCTTGAGTTAAAAAACAACAACCCATTTGCTAAGAGACAGATAATATCCGACATACACATCACAATGTGCATTTTTGCCGTTCCAACAGATGCAGCCAATCATGTGCAATTGCACAACATGATGACATCACTTGCATAGAAGCTGCTACATGTTATTCTATGAGGAGAGAGGACTGCAGGATCTCTGTGGCTCTTGCAACATGCTTAGAGCATTCTTGGAATAGGACAATATAAAATAAGACTCTAGACATGCCATCACTACGAACCTTTCCCTTTGAAATTCCTCACTTCTTTAGTAGTGTCTCTTACAGGCAAGAGAAAAGAAAGTTGGGCCATGGATGAAAATCCCTATGAAACTTCCTATGATGTTTGTTCTCTTTTTTTAAAAAAGATGGCTGCTCCGAAACCAAAATAAGACAAATGATTTTATTTTTTCTGATACTTTAACAGCATCAGATGTAATCCTGTGAGTGCAGAATCTTCTCAATGAAATAGTACAGTATTAAACAGGATAGTCATTTATACTCTCCTGTTTTGCACCAGTTTTGTTTAAACTCATATGCCTTCTCTCAACTGCGTGGGAACAGTAGCTGGGATCCCACATAGCTGGGATTATGTGTGAGTTATCCAACCACATGGATGGGGACCAAGTGTGTGGGCTCTCCCCACAAAGTAAGTGCTGATCCAAGACATTGGGGCACCATGGGCCAGGAGTCAGCTTCGCCTGTTGAACAGCAGCCTGAAGGGGGAGAGGCAGAGTGACTCCACCTGCGGCTGATCAGCCTTTAAGGACACAGAGGAGAAGGAGTTGATGAGAACCAGCTGGCTTCAGTCTTCTTAAGCAGAGCTTCCAGCAGCAGTCAGATGTTGATAACAATGTTTGTAGTTCCTGGACTACCTTGCTGCTTCCTGCTCATCTTGACCTCTGAACATTGGATTCCCTGACCCCTGAACCAACAGACGTGGAATGCTGTTTGCCCAACTCTAGGACTCAACCTGATTTTGGATGTTGACTCTGCCTCCAGGCAAGTACATTTCAGAGACTCTTCTGGTTGGCTGGCCACTCCCTCTCCACCAATTGTTCATGCTGTTGCTCAGTAACAAAACTATGACATGGAGTGACAATTCAGGGGGGAGGGGGGGTAGAACCATACTATTGGCATTGCCAGTGTAGTTCAGCCATGTGGGAGATGATCACTGATAAACAGCTGATGATGGGCTCAGAAAATAAAAATGGGGCACCACTTCAAGTCAACCTCATCCACTAATTTCTAGCATTTAAGATTTACCAGCCTAATTTCTTAAGACTTTTTTAATGGCACGAGTGTTCTTTTTATTGAAGGGTTCACTAGGAAGTATGACATAATTCTAGCCTCCCTCTCTGCAGGCAGGGCTTTGTGGACTGGCAGAACCACTACCAGATCTCTGTTCATGTCAGGCACAGTGGAAGGTTGTGGGGAGAGGATGATTCGGCTCAATCTGGATCAGTTGTGGTACCAGCTCCAGGCTGGCACAGCAATGAGCCCTAGATTGGGCCAGAGGCCTGGCTTCAGTGCAGGTTTGCATGCTCATAATGAGAGATCATTTAGAATAATGAGGATTTGATTCTCCTAGAACAACATTATATGAAACTGATGAGGCCTGAGACACACAATTGGAGCCGTTTGGTGAGAGTGTGAGAGCATCTACTTTGATTAAATCCCTGGCACCTTCAGGCAGGACTGGGCAAGGTCTCTGCCATTCATCACAGACACTATTGAACCAGATGGACTTGGTAGAAGGAAGTTCCTACTATCACAAAGTCAGAAACAGTTCATTTTTGAAATATTATTACTAGATTTGGTCATATTGAAGCATTTCCTCAGTGCAGCAGAAGGAATAGAGAGAGGAACTAGAGTAAGTCATATTTTTTATGATTAAACATTCCAAAAAATTCATGGACTTCACCTCTCTGCCCCCACCCAATGGCTGCGTTCTCAGACTTTTAAATGAAGTTTTGAGTTGACAGAATTAGGTGCTGGTGGGCTCTAAACCTCATAGGTTCTCAGAACAAAGGGAAACAAGCGCTCTTTGGGTCATGGCCTGAATCCTGCAACCTTTAGAGACTTGACTGACTGAGGAAAGAAAACAAGGCAAGCTCATAAGAGAACTATAAATACCATAGGAGTTCGCCATGACCGACATGATGATAAGGAATGCCAGTTTGAAGAATGATTAACCATGTATTGTAGGTGTGCTGCTGCCAGGAAAAATCTCTGAGCTTCATAAATCCTGTTATTATACTTGGCTCGGCTAAATTATATGCACTTCATTGGAAAAGCAATAATAGGTGCCTAGCTGCTTGCTCTCCCTCCGGCATGGGCTTGCTGAGCAGCCTCACGGACATTGCACAGAGTGCATCTGTGACTCAAGTGTCCAGGAATGTGTTGCAAAGCTGTTATTAAACATTTTCCTTATTTTTCAAGTCGAGAATTCATGACTCAGAGATAATTCCTTAACACAATGGATTTAGAGAGGTGTGGAGAAATCCTGCATAATCCATCTTTCCCGGGAGCTGACACATGCACGATTCATTTGCTTGGCATGTGAATGAATCCACAGGCATCTCTGGTCAGTTCTAGCATCCCTTAATCCCAGTGAAAGAGCAGTACATTCAGAAGCCTGGGAGTTCACTGTGATGGCCCCTTGGAGGCATGCTCCAAAGGAGAATCCAAAAATGCAACTGTGTTGATCCTAACAGTAGCGGTCAGTAGTGGCACCGGTGCAGCAGCAGGAGTGGCAGATTGGTTCTGATGCTGTACCTGTACCATGCCAAGCTGTCCCCTTCCCCTCTCAGTTACTGCACTTGGGAAGCCAAGTAAGGAATGCTGCCCCCACCTGCTCCACCCTGCCAATTTCTACTGAATCCTAGATATCTCCACCCACCAGAGATTTCTATCTACATGTACACACAGCTAATACCCAATTGATTAGGAATCAGCTGACAGTTACAGTGTAGTAACCTGTGCATGCTCAGCCTTGGCTAGGAAGATCTGGGTTCACAGCCCTGATCGTTCATGAAGTTCACCGGCTGGCCTTGGGCCATTTCCTCTCCGAGTCTAGCCTACCTCACAAGGTTGTTAGGAGGATATTGTGAGGTTAGCCACATTTATGTGTGTCACCCTGAACTCAGCGGGGGCTGTGTAGGATACAAATGTAGACAACATCAAATTAACACAGTATGGTTGTTCACATGCTGGTGACGCTCATTTTCAACTGTAAAAAACAGATTTGTAGGGCAATGGTGTTACTTCCCAGCATATATTTAATGTAAAAAACAGACACCGTTGTGTCTTTTAATATAGTGGAGGAAAGGCAAGGCAAATGGATGAATACATCCTGTTTATTACAACTCCCCAACAGTGCAACTTCGGCAAAGCTTTTTTTTTATTTTAAAGATATCAAACCCATTTTTGTCCCACATGGTAGGTTAGAGTTTATTTATTTTTCTTATCAGAAAATTCTTGTCAATCATTTTGTTGAAAATAAATGAACCTGGACTAAATTTTATTTAGTCTGTCTCCAGCTCTCAGGTGGTTTTGGTTTACACTTTGCTTTAGCTGCATATATCTTGTTTCATCATACTGACATACTTTAAAGATAAATCTACCTTCTAGATTTTCTAAGTCATTCCTTAGAAAACCTGAAGAGCTTCACTCATGTCTATCACAGTCTAAGGTAGGCTTTCTTACACCACACAATTCACAATCCATATTCCACTGTGTTCTTTAAAATGTTTTCTTAGCCCCCTTTAAGTAAGGTAAAGGACCCGTGGACGGTTATGTCCAGTCAAAGGCAACTATGGGGTTGTGGCGCTCATCTTGCTTCAGGCTGAGGGAGCTGGTGTTCGTTCTAAACAGCTTTCTGGGTCATGTGGCCAGCATGACTAAACTGCTTCTGGCGCAACGCAACACCGTGATGAGTGCCAGAGTGCACGGAAACACAGTTTACCTTTCTGCTGCAGCGGTACCTATTTATCTAATTGCACTGGTGTGCTTTCAAACTGCTAGGTTGACAGAAGCTGGGACAGAGTGGAGTAGGTGGTGCTGTGGTCTAAACCACTGAGCCTCTTCGGCTTGCTGATCAGAAGGTTGGCAGTTCGAATCTGCGCGATGGGGTGAGCTCCCCTTTAAGTATATATTATATGCCAGCATAGCAGCTTGTAACATCCTCAATGCTGAACTGGATGTGAGCTGAACTAGTTGCCTTTGTAAAGGGATGAACGTGAATCAAAATTTGTTCCTTTTCAGACACATTGAACTTGAAGGAGAACCGGTCCCTTTTTAAAAATGAACTTTCTAAGCTCTGGAAATCAGTCATGTGGAAGCAAATCATGAGGTCATGCATACTCTTACTGCATGGGCATAGCCAAGATTTTTGTTAGGAGGGACAGAACTGAAGTTATTGATCACTTACGTATTTCTATTGTTTTACTTGCTGGGGGCGGGGAGCTGCTCCCCTGTCTCCCCCCTTGGCTAGACCCATGTCTTACTGTCTCTTCAGTTGTTTATTGCACCAATTCTTCTACTGCTGTTCCTGTGTTGGAGGAGGGATGCCTGAAATGGTGGAGACACCTACCAGATGCTCCCAGGCCTCCTTCATGAGCATGAATCCAGGACGTGCAGAATTCTGGCTCACAGGAGCAGACTTTGGGGGTTCTGTGGGCTTTTCCTCTGTGTAAAACATGGGTGGGAAGAGCTGGCATGGGACACAAGTGTTTGTGAGGCAACAGTGCTCAGCTCCACTGTCTCCTAACAGTTGGGATCATGAGGAGAGACTGCCCAAAGGAGCTCAGAGCACCACTTTATAGCTACTACCTCAAGCAATATGAAACCAGGCCCACTATCACGTTGACACCGACTAGCATATAATGATGGGGAAATAATAAACTTCCCAGCCCTGCCCAAAGCTGTGTCTGGCTTTGGTCTAGTACTCATCTTTGTACAAAACGTGTCAGACACTTACTGTCAGGTTGATATAACGGTGCAGCTATTTGAATTTCCTCCCAGCAGATTTAATCTGTGGGAGACATTTATATTAATCAATGGTGATTGGTGAATTCAGAAAGGTTGACTAGGTGAACGCCGGCTGCATTCTCAAAAGACACGCTAGGATAGTTATGTGAGCCAAAAAAATGCTGTTTCTGACATTTGCCAAGGATGGTGTCAGGAGGGTTCAAGACAACACAGAGGGCAGGGCTTGATTTGACCCCAGGTCTAGCCTCATAATCTATTTCAGAGCCACAATTTGCCTTGCTGGAACATATGGAGTAAGTGACTCTGATCATGTAGAGCACATTTTCCTGGCCACAGACTAACCCTCATGATTCTCTTCTGGTTATGAGGAAGAGTTTCACTTCACAACAACCCTGTGAGGTAGGTTAGGCTGAGAGTTAGTGACTGGTCCAAGGGTTAACCAGCGAACTTCATGGCTGAACAGAGATTTGAGTCTGGGGCTACTACATCTCACTGCTTCTCACATACCATCCAACATTCCTTTGATGAAACTAGAAACATCTTATTTAATAATAATAATAATTATTATTATAAGTGGGATGTGGGTGGCACTGTGGGTCAAACCACAGAGCCTAGGACTTGTTGATCAGAAGGTCGGCGGTTCGAAACCCCGCAACAGGGTGAGCTCCCGTTGTTCGGTCTGCTCCTGCCCACCTAACAGTTTGAAAGCACATCAAAGTGCAAGTAGATAAATAGGTACCGCTCCTGCGGGAAGGTAAACGGTGTTTCTGTGTGCTGCTCTGGTTCACCAGAAGTGACTTAGTCATGCTGGCCACATGACCTGGAAGCTGTATGCTGGCTACCTCAGCCAATAAAGTGAGATGAGAGCTACAACCCCACAGTCATCCGCGACTGGACCTAATGGTCAGGGGTCCCTTTACCTTTACTATTATTATAATTATACCCCACCCATCTGACAAGGTTGCCCCAGCCACTCTGGGCGGCTCCCAACACATATAAAAACATGGCAAAACAACAAACCATTAAAAACTTGCCAATACAGGGCTGCCTTCAGATGTCTTCTAAAGGCTGTATAGTTACTTATTTCCTTGGCTTGGGGGTAGCATAACTCCACACACACTAACATTTCTGTGATGAAAATAGGGACGTCCTAAGGAAAAGCTGGACATTCCAGGTTCAAATCAGAAATGACTACGGCTTCTGTGAATCCAGGACAGTCCCTGGAAAATAGGGATGCTTGGAGGGTCTCCTCTCATAGCAAAGTGTCTGCTGTCCTCCATCTGAATATAGGGATTGGAAGAAGTCCAGATCTCCGTGAGATGGTGAGGCTTTCCAACAAAGTGGAACTATTCAGTTTGGCAAGATATGGCAAAGGCAGTTCACACAGAGTGCTTTCGAGCGGGGCCTAGAATGTTCCATTCATTTGCACTCGGCCCACCCTGCTGCTAAGTTCTTGCAGATCTTGCCAAGGGAAGTGAAAAAGGCCTGCTGAGAAGATGACCTCTTTAGCCCAGGGCTTTCTATAAAGCATATAGGGACCTGTCTGCGGGCCTTTGGGATACAATTACGAAATCAGGCATTGAGCCAGAACAGTGGGGCTGCTTCTCTGCTGTTCTTTAAAAAATGCCATGTGATCTCCAAAGGATACAAGCAGTTCGGACCTCAGGATCCCATTCAATTCCCCTTCCCACCCCCCACAAAAAAGGCAATTTGGTTCGGTGATTATAGAATTCATTAATGCATGAGAACACGCATAAAAGGAGACACCCTGAGCAAGAATCTACAGAATTATTTCCAAATCCCTGTATCAAATGAACTCTGTTACTTTAGCTGACAAGTGCCGTCTCGCTTCATTCATTTAAATAAAAATGAACAGTATTTTCCCCCCTTAATAAAAAAAAATATCTCTGCCTACCAGGATTAGTTTTTACAATGTTTTAAAATATGCAGTCATTAATGACTGGGGGGAAACTTGGGAGCTGTAGAAACCCTGTGACTCTTTTTATGACTGGCATCAAACCAAAGCTGTTTCTCCCATATTTATACATTGAGTTACAGAAATAAGAAACATTTTTGGGTAAAAAAAAGAGGGGGGGGCATGTTAAGCTATTTTGCATACAAAAATGTGTATCTTAGGAGTAATTTGCACTAAAATGTTTTATTTACATGAGGGTTTGTTTTTTAAAAAAGTTCTTATCAATGGATTTTCATAGTTAACATGCATCTCTGTCTTCAATTCATAGAGTCCTTTCTACAGGTCAGATACGTTTGGTGTGAGGCATTGATGCCATAGACATTGGGAGGGGGGGATGAGAAAGAAGGGTGCAGCGATTTCTCATTCTTTTGCTTAGTGTATGTGCAGAGTTTTTGTGTCAGCATTGCAGGAATTGGTTCTTTATCTGTTTTGCTTTGTTTGTTGTGCCAGAGGTTGGAGAGCCCAGAGCATGCATTTATGGTTGTGTTTCGTTGATTGAAGTCAGTTTTGTGGGTGTGATTGCAGTCAGTTTTGTGGCTGTGAGAGGGAGTAGGGTGGGGTGTTGGGTCAGATTAGCCATATCAATTTGTATGCTGTTGGAGTGTTCATGTTGTTGTCTTGTTGGGCTGTTTATGTGAAGCCACACCAGGGTGAGGTGAGGGCGTCCTCTTTTGTTTGACCCCGTGTTAGTTTCAGTTTGTTGGTTAGCTTTTCTAGTAGGGCTGTTTCTCAGAACATTGGCACAGGAGGGCCAGATGCACCTTTCCCTGAACAATCTCCCCAGCTTCTGTCCTTTTCTTTACCTATACAGTGGTACCTCGCAAGACGAATGCCTCGCAAGACGAAAAACTCGCAAGACGAAAGAGTTTTTTGTTTTTTGAGTTGCTTCACAAGACGAATTTCCCTATGGGCTTGCTTCGCAAGATGAAAACGTCTTGCGCCTTTTTCTTAAAACCGTCAGTGCATTCCTATGGGAAACTGTGCTTCGCAAGACGAAAAATTCACAAGACGAAAAAACTCGTGGAACGAATTAATTTCATCTTGCAAGGCTCCACTGTATTCATGTATGGGGCAGAGGAACAGAGCTGCAATTCGGTGGTGGGAAACCAACTTGAACGGAGAACCCCCTTCTCACTCTGTTCTACCAGGATGCTTGACTGGAGAGCAAGATTAACCTCTTGTCAGATGAGACAACATAAACCTGTAAAGAGTAGAGTGGTTCAGAGACCCATACGTCCCATTCCCTCATAGCTAACCACTGAGCATTCCCAAATCTTTGGCATGTAGGGGAACTGCTTACAGGCCACACAGCAAGCTTGCTTAGCCATGCATCAGCTCCAGTGATTTTTTTAAAAAGCAAAACTAACAATTGCTAAGCAGATGCCATTTGGAGAAGAATGCTGGTGTTCATATTGCAGAGTGGGGCTTATGTTTACGTGGATTTTTTTTGGTTTTTTGGAATGTCAAGATGAACAGTCTGGGCCCCTTCCCGACTTACACCAATGTAAATCAAGAATAATTGCTTTGAAGCAAGGGTTACTGGAATCCCGGCTTGAGCGAGACGGAACTCAAGCCCGGGGGGGGGGGGGGGAGACAGGCATTCCTACCCCACTGGTTTTGTGCAGTTTAGGATTTCAAACACATCCCCAAGCATTGATTTTAGGAATGCAGGGTAGGCTCAGGCAAGAAAGCAACAGATGGATTCATCTGTGCAGGCTTGCTTATGACCGGGGGGGGGGGGAGGGAGGGCGGGCAGGCAGGACACCCAGCTATTGGGGAGATGCAAGCTTCCACCTGCCATCTAATTGTGAGCTGTCTCTCACAGCGTTTCACCCCTTTTTGCCCTCTCATAAAGTGCTCTCTCACAAAGACATTTTTATTAATACCACTGTCATTCACATGACAGGAGCAGAGAGCTGAAAGACATTCCCGCAGCATAATAAAATTATCCCTTCTTGGGGGATTAAAGGGGGGGGGGAATGAGTGGCCACATCTCTGCCGCACCTGCCCTCTCCCTGTTTGTCCTTGTGGAAAAAGCAGCCAAGGAACTTGGTCAACTTAAACATACCTGCTTAGAAGACGCACACTATTTACTGTATCTTGCTCACCAACATGATAATGTCCATATGGGGTATTAGTTAGGGATGGACAGCGTCCAAAGAACAGCACATTCAGCCTCCAAAGTGACAAGGGAATAGCATATACAACAGCAGTAGACAGCCTTGGTTTTTCCTAGGCTAATGACAGGCCAAGGAAATAGTGGCATTAGCAGCAGTTGCTCAGTCTGCATGAAGGAATATAATCTCTAGCCTTCTCTGTTCCCTTCAAAATTCAATAATTTGGTTCTGGAAGTTAGATTCTGTTTTCCAGTTGCAATAATGGGGGGGGGGCGAGTGGACTGTTGGGTTTACTAAAACAGAAGAGACATTCTTTGGGGGAAGGAACTATTGTTCCACTCTCTACAATATATTGTTAAATAGGAATGTGGGACCTCTGCATTATTTTCAGTGAGGCAGGCTTTTTACAGTTTCAGGAAGAAAAGAAAAAAAGGAAGGGGGGGGGCTCGTAAGCTAAGCTCAGGCCTAACACACCCTATTCAAGTTCCTACTTTTATTTACATCTGGCATTCTCTTTCCTTTGGCTTTTTTGCATAGAGTTCACAAAGTGCCGTAGAACCTTGGGAATCAATTTAAAACAGATGCTGTTCAGTGCAACAGCAATACGCATGTTGCTTAGAAGCAAATCCTACTGTGTTCAGTGGCTTACAACCCAGTAAATGGTTTTTTTTTTTTAAGGATTGCAACCCTGAGAGCGCATGATCAGCCTCGTCCCCAACCAAATCTGCATTCTGGCTGCATGGAAAAAGCCCTTAGTAAAACACTGAACTCTTCAGACCAGAAATTCAAGATGAAATATCTTTTAAGGAGCTGTTTGTGCAAGCTCTGGATGTTTACATGGATTTTTGAATGCATAAAAACAGCTGGTTTGATGAATTCTTCCCATAGTCTTTCTAGTTCAAATGATGCAATTAAGAGTTTCTCTTCCACCTACATTTTAACGTAAAACACACCCACACACAAGAGCCTAAAGTTGTAGCTAATTGATCTGTGCAATAGACATTGCTACAAGCCACACTAATTTCACACATAGTTTCGCTAAAGTAATGTAATTGTTTAAATGTAGTACTGGAATATAAATCTCACTGTGCAATGTACAATGGCCATTAAAAAGTGGGGCATGCTTCTTTAAAAATAAATCCTAGGCAAGAAAAGTTAAAACTTCATTATAGCTTCATTGTAAAAGATACAGGAGAATACCAATGCAAACTATTCTTACAGCGTATACCCATGTACTATACAATAAGTCCTCTTGAGTTCAATGGGACTCACTCCCAAGTGGGCATAGGATAGCAGTCTTAATTAATTTAATTTCTGTAGATGTAGTGAAGTGAAGTGAAGTAATGTGTACTTTCTGAACCCCGCCCCCCAACACAGAGATTAGCGCACAGACTAATGTTGTCATATTTATACAGGGCAAAGATCTGCAGAGAATTCCAAGCATTCCAGCATTTTACCAAGCGCAACACAGGAAAGCATTAGATTAGGGAAATGATGAACGTCTTGTCTTATTTTTATTTGCCTATCGCTTTAAACGAGGTTTTCTTCAAACCTTTTATTCTCTGCCCTGTTACGCAGACTATCTTTTTAAAAAGGAAACACTCCTTGAGTTGATTTACCATGTGCCACATAAATCATTTTGGAGTAATGTTAGGGGTGCCTTTATAAGAAACAGAAATTCTCTTTTAAATGTTCTCATGTGAGGTGTTCAAATCAGTTGGTGCCCAGTCAGGAACTTCCATTTAAAATCACACTCAGTCTTCTTGTGTTTATGTCATCCCACCTGTGGATGGATGTGTTATAGAGAAAGCATATTTTTCATCTTCCCCGCAAGAAAAGCTTTGTCGATTTTTATACATGCCTTGGGGTTTAATTGCACCATGCTTACCTGTGCTGATGTGCATGTACATGTTTTTACACACACATCTATACGGCTATTGAAATGGAGAAGGCTTTTATGCCCCTGTTTCACTGAAGACCCATGATAGTGGAACAGATTGATGAGGTACTGCAGAATGTTGGATTATTTTGATTGTTGTTAGCCGCCCTGAGCCCAGCTTCGGCTGGGGAGGGCGGGATATAAATAAAATTTATTATTATTATTATTAGGAAGTCACACAATGAATATGTGTGTATGTGTTAGTACAGGTGGAAAAGCAGGAGGAGAAAAAGCACAGGGTCAGAAAAAATATGTGATTTCATTTCCACTACATTCAAATAAGCCCTGGCAATGTCACTCCTGTGACATTGCTGCTTGGTGTATAGCAGGAGTAGACAGAGCCCTAGGCCCCTTCAAGCATCCAACACAATGATACACCCAAGTGCAGCCTCTTTCCTGGCACTGTTTACAAACAGATACCTCTGCTATTTTTATTGATACACTATATAACATAATAAAACAAAATGCTCACATTTAAGTTTTTAATCAGGTGTACATAGCCCATCTGCAGCACAGCATATGTGGGTGCTTCCGGTACCTTTCAAATGATGTGAATCCACATCAGTACCACCAGAACTTGACCTTCAAGTGGTACTTTGTTTTTTTATACTTAAAATGCAGCCAGACCTCTCTCAATTGTCCTGGTTATCTGAGACAAAAAAGAATCAAATGTACATATCCTTAAAAAGTGACAAAGGTGAAACATCAGTAGGAAAGGAAATTGCGATCCATAACATTGACTGCTGGTTGATTTAGAATGCTGACATTTCTTGATGTAGAAGTTAATGTGCTCCAAGTGAAGAGGTGTTTCATGTCATAAAAGCGGCACTAACGAAAGTACCGCAGGAACAAAAACGGAAGCCATTCGTATTGCATCCTTCCTCTCAAATGATTCCAACTTGTTCTCTCTTTTATAAAATCAAAATATGGGGAACAGCTAATAAAATCTTTGTGACAGAGCCCTTAATGTGCAAAAACAAGTCATTCTTATGAGGTGCCCAAATGCAAATATCCAAATTAGGGTTCCTTTTCTTTCTTTCTTTTTAATATATAAATAATTTATAAATTTTCCTGAAAGAGACTAAATACAAAAGCATTCTGAGAAATTATTAAAGCCTTATCTTGTCTTTAATACAAAATAAACAGTAAAGACTGACGAGGTCATCCCATTATTCTCAGTCCTGGCTTGAAGCATTTAGGGTCGCTTTTGTATGAAATGCGTTTCTGTTAATATTTTTTTTTCCAGTCAAAATTCGGTGGGAAGTATACATGAGGGATACTGGACATTCATCATCCATCTCTGTTGAGCAACAATCATGGCATATGCTCAGTGGAATCTAAGTGGTCTGGGATGGGAAGCCCCGTTATTATTGTCAAACACTTATTCCAGACAGTGAACGTTGGGCACACAGGCTGTGCAAATGTAATGTCAAATGTGTAAAGATGCAGGGAGTTCAAAGCATCATAAAAGGCCAAGGAACCATTGTCATAGTCCAACAAAATTCCAACACGGCGAAGGTGGGGTGCAGGCTCTATCTGAATTTCTTTGCTGTTATGCCTCACTACCCATGTATTATTACAGCGGCAAAGAACCCAAGAGGCAGAATTCTTCCCGATCCATTCGTGTTTTGGCGCCGACTTATAAGAAATGCCAATGGCATACCTGCAAAACAAATGAGCTTTGAGAAAAGGCACTTTCCATTTCATGCAGTCTTCTGCACTTTAACCTACTGTGCTCTGCAGTAACATGCATGCCTCTTTCTGTTTGTGCCTTTCGTACTCTCATGAACTGAAGGCTAACCAAAAACGTCAACACATATTTAATTAATGTTCTTCCTTACAATCTGAAAGACAGGTCATGCACGTCTTACTGCCACAAATATTATTTGCTGTAACAATGCAATTGCATAGGGTATTTGTTTTCCTGGTAACGTTTTGTGACCCTCCTTTGAAACCAGCGATGGCAGCCTGCTGCTTGGCTCACAAATTCTTCAGGGTGCTAGCCCTCCTACTCCAAGGATTGCAATGAAGGCTTATCTCAGGGAAGGGGGTGGAGAGATGGCCTCTAAAGAAGTTGGCTGGTGCCTAGAGGATTATAAAGGAGGCAAACAATGTATCTTTGCACCCAGAAATCTCCCACTAGACCACAAATCCCTTGATTCCTGGGCAGGAAATGAGATGCAAAGCATTTGTTGCAACTATAGGGAGACCTGCAGTGGCAACTACATGCTTGGAGTGCCATGGGCTTTCAGATGTAAGAGGTGGGAGCATTTAACTCCATGTGCTTCTGGAATGGGCCCAGAAACTTCCGGAAAATAAGCTATAGAGCCATCTCCACTTCTGTTCCAGTCCAGAACCTGTTTGAGGTGGACGCCTGATCCATCCTTGTCTTTGCAGGTCTTGTCAGAATAAGCTGCGAGTCTATGGACAGAGATGGCATTGCAGCCAGCTTTGTGCAACTATAGTGTTTTAGGTGCTGAATATCACACATTATGTTTACTGATAACCACCAACTTTTTTTGAGGGGGGCAGGCACGGAGATTAAATAATGGTTTAATGTTTATTATTATTTTCCTACCATAGTTATTTCATTGCTTAAGAAAATGCAGTCAATCTCGAGCTTCTATTCATCACAAAAATGAAGGAAAACGTGTTGTACTTACCATGTGCTCCCGCTGATAACCACTTCCCAGTAATGCCGTCCACTGTCAATAAATACATTGCCCGCTACCCCGTAGCTCCCTTGGCTGGTAAAGCGCTCAGGTGTGTGGCTCTTTTTAGAAGAGGTTTCGTCACGCTCCACTGTCAAGTTGTCATGAGATACTTTCAGCTTCCTGTGGGCAGACTTGGGATCCAGTTTAAATGGCTGGCCTTGATTTGGAACAAGATAAAAGACTGAATGAGTGCTGCATCCTGAAGCCTGTTTATCGCACAAGATTAAATTTAGCTGCTGGCGATCTGTGAGAGATGTCCTTGTGTTTAAATGAATGACTGCTATTGCTCCTTTTTGAGTGTAAAACCAAGGACTATGCTTAGGGCCAGTGCTGCAGAAGAAACATGATTTTCTTTGCCCCTGGTGGCTATGCATTCTTAATCATGCCTGCCATGTTGCATCTGCACGGCCCCCATCTTTGCTTTGCTTCTTGGGACACTAAAGTGGAGTGTTTGAAACTGTCTGCTGTTCACAAGGAAGTAACCATTCTTTTTCATGTCTACAGGGCTGGCTTGTTCTGGATAAGGCTACTTGAAGACTTTGATTGAAGCCCTCTTCATTCCTCCACACAGACGGTGAAGTGTGATGGGCAGGGACATGCATGTCTACTCAAAAGTAAGTTCTACTGAGTAAACTGGGGCTTTATAGGAGGGCAGCCTAAATTAGGTTCCATAAATGAATGCAGAGGTTGAAGGACGTTAGCAGCCATGACTGCCAAATGAAGCAAATGGCCCACAATTGAGGAAGGTGCTAAAAATATGAGGTCTTCTGTATCTTTCTGAAGTGTCAGGCTGAGTGGAACTGAGATGAGGGGGAGACAAAGTGCACAGAGGGGTGGATGCAACATTACTCACTGTTTGTCTTCAGCTTTCCTGGCTCACTGTTTCGGCTGCCAGCCTGATTAATGGCCTTCACAACAAATATGTACTTGGTGCCACTCTGCAGGCCATGCACCGTGTAGTGGTTTTGCTTGATATTAGGAACAATCATCCAGCTGTCGGCCGAATTACACAGACCTGCAATTTCAAATCAAAACCATTAGTCCAATCCAGGGAGGAATTTCTGGAATGCACCTGAACAATGAGGTGAGCCTGAAAAATGTCACTGAAGAATCCAAAAGCAAATAAGCTCTTTGCTTCTCTAAACAGCAAGAACGCGGCCAACTGAATTGTCCATTCACCGAGGACAGATTCACGCTTTATTTCTTAAAGGATTTCAAACTGCAAATACCTGTTCAGAGTTGCCAACTGTAAATGATCCACACATATTTAAACTGGCATTTTAAATGGGAGTGTAGTGTAGCTTTCATAACTGAGAGGGCCACGGTTAATTGTCTCCTATTTGCCAATCCTGTCCCCTTGCCCAAACAACCTTTTGATCGGATAAAATTGATATAGTCTTTACTTGGACTCTGTTATTTTAACTCATGTACAGTCTATGTTCTTATGTTATAGTTTAGCTTTTCATCCTTTAATTCCCATCTTGTTGTTATAATTGTTCTCTCTGTTTTATATACATTAGAAAAAAGAGAGGTTTTTTTTAAAAAAAAACCTTACACAAAAAAAGGTAGCTCAGTGCAGAAGGGTTCTCTGGAAACAGTTATAGTTCCTGAGTCAATATGGGTGACATTTGAGGATGTCCTGGTCCAGTTTCTATACATATTTTGTGGCTTAGCCCAATACATTTTTGAGACTGTCTTGGAGGGCAGGGATGTGTCCTCAATTCTGTTCAGTTAAATTTAAACTTGTAAGTAAAAATTAGCACCTCATAAATTCCCTTACCCAGCGGCACAGGTTGAACAGGGCTAGAATTGTATTTCCATTCTCTTTCACTAGATGAGCACCTGTAGGATACTGTACAGGCTTGTGCTACTGCAGTGACATTGAACTAGACAAAAGTTTAGACTCCTTCCAGTTTTATGAGCCATAGGCATAAGAGCAGAAGTAACAGCTGTGAAGTACTACTGTTGCCCGTCAATTCAGGTTTCTGATTTCAAAAAGCAGGGCTTTGAAACAAGGGGAGCAAGTTCCCACATGTGGTACAATAATGCATTTTTAAAGCCACATTTTATAAAATGAATGGAATGCAAATTAGAGACTGGAATAGTGCGCTGACTGTAACAAGGTTATCATGCAGGATTTGTGAGATACTGGAGGCAGGAAGAGAAGAAGGATTTCTTTCTTTTTTAATTTTACAATCTGGAGGTAAATCATTCATAAAACATCTTCTCCAGGATTTGTTGCTATTGAAGTTCAAAAAGCAGATGGGGGAAAAAATATTCTCACTGCAAATCCCCCTATTGCTGGACAATGGAATGTTTCAGCAAGACAAAGAACAACACCCACAGTGCAAAAGTCACAGGAAGACTATGTAATCTCCTGATCATTTCTGGCACTTAAAATACAAATCTCATTTATAGAAGTGGAAAAAGTGTATCAAGAGAAGGAGACAGACATATGAAGCTTTCCCCTCAGGTCTCACACTAGGTTAGGAAAAAATAAATCTGCTAAACGCAGATACTTTCTGAAAATGGTCAAGGGGGTATTTTAATGCATTTATTAAAAATAAGGTCTTTGATGATAAAATGCAGGGAGCCAGAGGCTGACCTTAGTGTACAGGTAGGTTCCTGGGTTTTTTTGGTTTTTTAAAAACCACTACCTATTAATGGAAAGTAAATTTGAATGCACTACCTTGACTGCACATCTGAATGCCCATTCCATTATGATTCTTAAATCCCCAGCTAACTTGCAAAAGAATTTCTGCATTCAGACACCAGTGTCTCCCTTGCCCGCATAACCATTTCTGCATCTAGCCACCATTTTTTTTAATTAAAAGAAAATAAATGAACATAAGAAGGATTTAGGATAATTGTCTACCCAAGCGGGGATTGGAAATCAAATTGCAGCATCCATAAGATCAATAGACGTCTTCAACAAAGTCTTATTTCAGGATTTCCGAAAGCTGGCTGTTTCTTAATTTACCAGTGTAGTGGCTACATGGCAGAAGATTGTTTTCTTTATAAATAAAAACCCTCGTAGGCACAGTTTCAAAAAACGTGATGATAGCATATGCTCAGTGCAGTCCTCTCTTCTGCTCTGCTTTTTGTAACTTTTAGTACATCATGCACAGCTACTTGCTAAATAAAGTATTACTTACGTAACTTTGATTCCAAAGCATTCAGAAGACAAGTAATTGTTTTCAAAGCTATTTCAAAAGGAACTTAATTGAAATGTCTTTTACATTTATTTATTTTAATATCAGTTTGGGCAAGGAGTTCATGAGTTTTGAACACATACCAACCAATCAATGATTTGTGAATGTTTCTCACAGGGGAAATACTATAAACTAAATGTCAATGGAAAATCAATATGAGATTTTCAGGAAAGCTCTTCAAGGTTGTTGTGTTTTTTTTGCAGAACCCATGCAGATTTTCTGGTCTGCTACAATTTTTTCCACATGCATCATTGTATGGAATGTTCATTTAGGAGGAGGGGGGACCCCCCCCATATAACTGACCCAATAACTGCTCCAAATACTTTCCATTATCAGGTATAGGAAATGGAGTGCCATGAATGTATTAAGTTCTTTCGCATGCTGTAGCTAACAAAGGGGAGCCTTCATTGTGGGAGTGGGAAATTACAGCCATACAACTCTGTCTACAAAATAAATTTGTACATTAACAATGGTTCGCCTGACTAGACTTCTGCATGGACACAGAGCCACTGGTTAAAATAGATGTATGTGCTGGCCGCATGTGCTTAAGCCCACACTTTTTCATACCCTGTGGCATTTTTCGTGTTGGGAAATAATTGTGAGTAAATGTGCCTTCAATCTGTTGTTAATTCCGTAGAACAAAAGGGTTGTACCCAACCAAGTCCTACTCAAAGTACACTGTTAAATTAATGAACCTAGGATAGCCATGACCATTAATGTCAATAGATCTATTCTGAGTAGGGTTAGAACTGGATACAATCCACAGTACCAAAGATAAAATCTTCATATGATAGGGTTTGCCATATTTCAAAATGTGAAAATCTGGACACAAATGTTGAGGAGCTGGCTATCTCCAGGAAATTCAGAATGTATGGCACCTTATCATATGATGAGTTCATAATCACAGAAATATTCCCATCGCAGTAGAATCTATGCTTTCAACAAACAGTGAAGCTCTTCCTTTCTTAAATTAAGCCTGTCTAGATATAATCCCATTTTGATAACAAATTTCACCCCTTGTTTAGCTGAATCCATCTCTGCATTACACCCCACCCCCCAAAGAAATTAAGCCTTATTCCTTTAAAAAATAATCACACACAACTAAATACATTTCACCTCTAAATACTATTCATTTCTATAGAGCAAATTCCGGAGCAGTGAGCAAGCTAAGTTGAATGTGCGGCCATATATCAAGAATGATACATTTATGGCGTCACTAGGGAATGAATGCATGGCAGTTGCACATGGTCTGTTATGCTATCTGCTTCCTCTTCAAAGATGATGACCCTCTCAAGCATGAGCCATGCACTCCCTGGCTGCAGATCATCTGTGACTACTAGCAAATTTGAGTCAATTTCAAAAAAGAGAAACCTGGTATACGTACTGCAAGACCACAATGTTGCAAAAATGTAAGAGGGAAATTTTAACTTGTTTGAGTTACAATGATAATATTGGTGTAACAAGCATCCACACAGGAAAAGGTTTTTTGCTCTGCATAGGTCAGTTTTGTTTTCCCAGGCTAGAGCAAAAGTTTGAAAACAGCAAGAAAAAGAAGCCAGTCAGGAAAATAAATACATTCCAGAGATACATACCGTATTTTTCGCTCCATAGGGCGCACCGGCCCATAGGACGCACCAAGTTTTTTTGGGGGAAAATAAAGAAAAAAAAAATATTTCCCACCCAGGCGCTTGTGGGGCAGGCATCGGGGAGAGAAGCGCTCTTCTCCCCACCGCCTGCCTTCAGACCAGGTCCGGGGACAGCGGGAAGACGTGCTGTGCCTCCCCACTGTCCCCGGAGCTTGCGGGGCAGGCAGCGGGGAGAAGCGCTCTTCTCCCCACCGCCTGCCTTCAGACCAGGTCCGGGGACAGCGGGAAGACGCGCTGCGCCTCCCAGCTGTCCCCGGAGCTTGTGGGGCAGGCAGCGGAGAGAAGCGCTCTTCTCCCCGCCACCCGCATGCAGACCAGGTCCGGGGACAGCGGGAAGACGTGCTGCGCCTCCCTGCTGTCCCCGGAGCTTGCGGGGCAGGCAGTGGGGAGAAGCGCTCTTCTCCCCACCGCCTGCCTTCAGACCAGGTCCGGGGACAGCGGGAAGACGTGCTGCGCCTCCCTGCTGTCCCCGGAGCTTGCGGGGCAGGCAGTGGGGAGAAGCGCTCTTCTCCCCACCGCCTGCCTTCAGACCAGGTCCGGGGACAGCGGGAAGACGTGCTGCGCCTCCCTGCTGTCCCCGGAGCTTGCGGGGCAGGCAGTGGGGAGAAGCGCTCTTCTCCCCACCGCCTGCCTTCAGACCAGGTCCGGGGACAGCGGGAAGACGTGCTGCGCCTCCCAGCTGTCCCCGGAGCTTGCGGGGCAGGCAGCGGGGAGAAGCACTCTTCTCCCCGCCGCCCGCATGCAGACCAGGTCCGGGGACAGCGGGAAGACGCGCTGCGCCTCCCCGCTGTCCCCGGAGATTGCGGGGCAGGCAGCGGGGAGAAGCGCTCTTCTCCCCACCGCCAGCCTTCAGATCAGGTCCGGGGACAGCGGGATGGCACTGTTCCGCCTCCCTGCTGTCCCCCGACCTTGTGGGGCTGGCGCTGGGGTTACCCTGAAGTCTGGAGAGCGAGAGGCGTCGGTGCGCACCAACCCCTCTCACTCTCCAGGCTTCAGCGAAAGCCTGCATTCGCTCCATAGGACGCACACACAGTTCCCCTTCATTTTTGGAGGGGAAAAAGTGCGTCCTATGGAGCGAAAAATACGGTAAGTCTGATTGCTGTTCAGAAGAGGAATCTTTCTAGAAGCACAAGGGTGTGAGGGAAACTGGAAAACTTACCAATCACCACACTGCCATCTAAGAACTTTGCACATGGGAATTTTTGAATCTCCCAGGTCCTCGTTTGACACTCTGAATAGTATATGCCACACAGGCAATAAGCAGCAATTAATAACCCCACATTTTGGTATAACTGCTGGGTTATTCAAACCATGACATACAATAAATACTTGGCCTCCCAACCCCTTTAAGACAAGATACTGAGTTATTATTAAGCTACATTTCATAAAGATGAGACTGGCATCCTTCACTAGCTTTCTCACAACGCAGAAGCTTTGTTCTTAAGTCCTACCCTAGTGCTTTTCAGCTAACCTAATGTCTTTCCCGCCATCCTCCAGTTTGCTTTCTGTCAGCGTAATACCATGCATAGAAATGGGTCAGACAGAATGAAGCACAGCTTCTTATCACTTAGCTCTTTTCTTGTCAGTGATTAACCAAAGAAACATCTAGCCCTTTCCGTGTCTTCTTCACTTCATCTATTTTGCTCTAATTCTTTTGCAGAACTCTTAAGATTATTTGCAGTCAGGCTATCTGCAGACTTCAAGTGCCTAAGGAAGATTTCCATATATATATTTTCCTGCGCAACTCCATTAAACATTTAGACATCATTGATGTAAATTAAGTGCTATCTGGAAAAGCTTTTAGACATATGCTTTCAATATTTTAGAATTCACAATTCAAATCACACCACTATATTTACTGAGGTGTCTAAAGTTTTGAACCATGAAACTAAAACACCTGTTGACTGGTTCATCCAATGCCTTTCCATCAGTAAATAGCTTACTTCAAATCTGGAGATACAATAGTTCAAAATAGCAAATGGTCCATCAGTGTTAGAACCTAGATCAGAATGAATGCAGAAGTCTACTCCACTCCTGACATTCAGTCCAAACTAGCATAAATAGCATGACTGCACAATCCTATATTTCAACAAAGAATCTCTAGGAACAGCTTTATTTATAAAATGGACCAGCTGCTTTTTTTTAATGTCCAAGGTTGCATACAAAAATAAAAGCATGCCACATGAACACAAATAAATAGCGAAATACACCAACAGACAGTCACATTTAAATAAAAAGCAGCACATCTTACTCCTAACAAGAACAATTTTTTCCCCCATTTAATATTTGGAGAAGGAAACTAATTCAGAGGAAAAAATACATGACTTGTAAAATATTTACACAAACCCAATAACCCAAACCTTTTCACCTTCAACATTAAGTAATGCTCTGTCATCACTAAACACTTTAGAAAAAGCAATAATTTAAATAACATAAACTAATAGAAACTGTATAGCTTTATCACTGACATAATGATACTTGACGGATGCATGATGTTGATGAGTAAGGGCTAGCAAGTTAAACTTGATCTGTGATAAACAGGTCCATTATGGAAATGAGATTGATTTAAAAACAAACAAACACCTATCCAGGTAAAATCTAATGCTGTCGTTCACCTACAGAATGGGGTAGTTATCCACAGAGGCATCCATTAATGTAAGAGAAGGAAAAGCAGCTTTCTTCAATTTCCCATTCTTCCTATAACTACCAATGTCCCCCTAAAACCAGTGGTGTTCAAACTTTTTCCGAAGAGAGCCAGATTTGATGAAGTGAGGGCCGACCAAAGTTGTTAACCTTTTTTTTAGGATTGAAGTTGGTAAAGTTGAAGTTGGTAAACCTTTTTTTTAGGATTGAAGTTATTCAGCTTACTTTAGGATTTTACCCCAAAGTTGTTGAGCTTTCTTTTTTTTAGGATTGAAGTTGGTAAAGTGTTTTTTTTAGGATTTAACCCCAGGAAATAAACTGCCACAAGGGCCAGATTAAACCGACCAGCTCCCGAAATGGACTTTGGACACGCCTGCCCTAAAACTATTTCAGAGGGTTGAGGGATCGTCTAGAACACTGCAGAGTAAATCACCTCCAGTTTCCTCATGTTAGCAGATGACGCTTCTAGATCAAAAGCCACCCCAAAAATGGAAAGAAAGCTTTGGATTTCATACATTAGATTTGTTTCTATTGCTGTATCTATAGTTGATGTTAACACACTTATGGGAGTATTGCCACTGTCCTGTATACATTACTGTATACATTACTGGCAAAAGATGAGGCATTGACATAAATTGAGGAAAGGCTATAGGGTCTTTCTGTTTTCTATTTGACTGGCTTGTGATTTGTTAGAAATCAAAATCAAACATGAGATATAAAATGATTCGTACTTACTAACTACATTAGCTTGCCCAGTGAAAATGGTATACTGCAACTCATAGGAGACCACACTGAATTCATCATCTGACGTCCAGTGGACTGTGATTGTGTCATAAGAAGCTGTACAAAGCTCTTCTCTAATGGTTGGGGGATTTGGAGCTGTGAAAAATTAAAAGCAACTGTTAACATTTGTCACATAACTTCCCTCCTTCATTCCAATCATTTGTCACATTCACTTCTTCTCTACAGTCTCGCATTATGTTCAAAAAGTTGTCAGCTATGCACAGTGCTTTTTTCTGGGGGGAAAGGGGGAGGGACTCACAGCGAAATAAATAAATGGCTAGATATGTTGTGGGCCCAGTGGCAGTTCTAAATGTAAGATAAGATGAAAAAACAATGATCTGGGTTAGAAACAGCCATAACTTTCTTGATTAGAGATGTAGATGGATTTTTGGCTTGGGCATTGGGTGGGTTAATCAAATAGACAGAGATATATCGATCGATTGATCAATCGATCAATCAATCAATCAATCAATCAATCGATCTATCTATGCATACACATGCACAGACATACACTATACATTCTAGTATCTTACCTGTAAGATAATCAAGGCATTCCAGTAGTTTCTTCTCTCTGGTAAAATCTAGCGCAAAGGTGTCAAAAGTGTCATTGAGATTAATTTCAGGAATTAGAACCTGGGAAGATGCTGTTGCCATGGCGACTCTGCAGTGGAAGAAACAGGGCTTATTTAGAGCCTGGGAAATTATTTTGATGTCTAGGGTACATAACATACATAACACAAGTGGAGGGAAGTGTGCTGAATGCCATTTCTACTGCACCGAATAGCAATAAACATTCCCATGGCCATTGGAACACAGAAAAAGTCCATATTGTACTAGGTCAGACAAATTGTCTGTCTAGTGCAGTATTTCCTACTCTGGTTGGCAGTAGCTCTTCAGGTCTTGGAAAGCGGTCTTTTACACCAACTGTTACCTACTCTTTTTAACTGGAAATGCCAGGGACTTGACTTGAGGCCTCCTGTAGGCAAAGCAGTACTCTACAGTCCCTATTAGCCAACGTGATTGGGGGGGGGGCGCCCTGCTGCTAGTAAGGGAAAAAGGCAAATTTAGAAAGTCTTGAGCCCCAGCTTATCTTATTTTAGAAAGAAAGCACAGGGAAGAAATATTATTTCAGCTCAAACAAACCTGTAGTTGCTCTAAGATTCACTGCAGGGGTCATATTGCCAAGCATCAAAACTACTCAAAGTAATGTTATACTTATGTTGCTTTTGTTAAAAAAAAAAGCATCTCCAGTTAAGACTGGGGCGAATGAGGTGAACAATGGCCCCCTTTTTGGTCATCACAATATCTTTTTGCAACACAGTAAACTGAATGGGGCTTATTTATTCTGCTGAAAATTTGACTGGTATTCAGCTTAAGCATTAAATGTGCTGGAAAGTAACATCAGAATGAGGGTTTTATTTCATACCATTCACGAAACCCTGCAGAAGCATGCAGTATTTATTTCTTGTAGAAAATGATTTTGGCAGGTGTTCTTTTGCACTTTGCACAGCTCCACTAACTAGCATGCTATTCCAGGTGTTCACACATTTTCTTTTTATAAAGAGAGGGGCAGAACACTTCTCCAGCTTATAGCAGCTACACCATTTTAACTCTGCAATCTGCTGGGTGAAGCTAAAGCCGTAATATTTCATTAATGTCAGTGGGGGTGGGAAGCTGTATAGGTTTGTTTGTTTTGTAGCTTGTATTTAGTTTTGGACAAGTCTCAGCACTGTACGAAAGCTTACAAAGCAATGAAGTTTTCAGTCGGCGATCTCAAAGACATGACAGCGCATACCAGAACTGTAAGTGGATTATTGTGTTTTGAGAAGATTCAAAAGAAAATTCACGTTCACTCAGGCATAGAGAATAAGCTTCCTTCTTGTACGGTGGGGAATAAGCCAATCTTGCCTGTTTGGAAGCAGCTACACACTTTCAATCAATTGCACTCATAATATATACTAAATCAAAATGTTTTGATTGCTCCAGTGGTCCGATTCCCCAAAATGAAAGATTTAATTCCCCACCTAGTACTGAAAATTCAAGTTCAAAACTCATGGTAATGACTTCAATCTCAGTTTATGACATCTAAAATTTAGTATGAATTATGCATTTTCATGAATTGGGTAACTTCTTCTGGTTCAGATGAATGCTGAAAAATTGCCACTTATTCCAAACCATGTTCAGTTATTTCCCTAGCTCTAAAAAAAGATATGTAAGGCAAACATGCTGTCTAAATAAAGTAGACATCATGCTGGTAGCTTCTACACAATCATCCTGAGGAGTGCATGTAGCTACTGCCTTATACCGTATTTTTTGCTCCATAGGGTGCACCGGCCCATAGGACGCACCAAGTTTTTTTGGGGGGAAATAAAGAAAATTTTTTTTATTTCCCCCCCCCTGGCACTTGTGGGGCCAGCAGCGGGGAGAAGCGCTCTTCTCCCCACCGCCTGCCTTCAGACCAGGTCCAGGGACAGCGGGAAGACGTGCTGTGCCTCCCTGCTGTCCCCGGAGCTTGCGGGGCAGGCAGCGCGGAGAAGCGCCGTTCTCCCCGCCGCCCGCATGCAGACCAGGTCCGGGGACAGCGGGAAGATGCGCTGCGCCTCCCCGCTGTCCCCGGAGCTTGCGGGGCAGGCAGCGGGGAGAAGCGCTCGTCTCCCCACCGCCTGCCTTCAGACCAGGTCCGGGGACAGTGGGAAGACGTGCTGCGCCTCCCTGCTGTCCCCGGAGCTTGCGGGGCAGGCAGCGCGGAGAAGCGCCCTTCTCCCTGCCGCCCGCATGCAGACCAGGTCCGGGGACAGCGGGAAGACGCGCTGCGCCTCCCCGCTGTCCCCGGAGCTTAAGGGGCTGGCAGCAGGGAGAAGCACGCGTCTCCCCGCCGTCACCCTCCAAACCACATCAGGAGACAGCGGGATGGCGGTGTTCCGCCTCCCCGCTGTCCCCCGACCTTGTAGGGCTGGCCCTGGGGTTCTCCTGAAGTCTGGAGAGCGAGAGGGGTCGGTGCGCACCAACCCCTCTCACTCTCCGGGTTTCAGCGAAAGCCTGCATTCGCTCCATAGGACGCACACACATTTCCCCTTCATTTTTGGAGGGGAAAAAGTGTGTCCTATGGAGCGAAAAATACGGTAATTATGATGAATTCATTTATATACCACTTACTTGCCAAAATGGCTTTGAAGCAGAAGTATATTTTTTTTATTAAATATTGTCTGTACACAGTTTGGTTGGGTGCAACTACTAATAAGATTTCTATGGTGCTTGCAATACTTTCCAAGCAGAAACCATTTTGAATGTCTTGACCCCCATGTATATGGAAGCACAACTTGGTTACAAATGCTCCTGAGGTTAACTAATAGAGCCTACCATCCTTATAACAAAAAAAATCAAAATTGGTCCTTGCATAGCACACAGCTTCTGGGATCTAAGCTTGTGGATCAAACTAGATTTGACATTAACTGTGTATTTGCATTTAACATGCACAGTTTTGTTTTTTGTTTTTTAACGTAACTTTCAGCCAGGGAGTGGGACCCCATTCAGAATCAAAACAGGCATGGAAAGGGAGTTTAATTCTGACAAAAATATATCCTCCATATTGGGAGGAAAGATTCCATTGGAGGAAATGGTTGACCCAAATGAAAACGCAGGAAGTAATACAAGGTTTTCGTTGTACATTTTTATCCTTAAAGAACCTGGAGGTGGAAATGAAGCTTTTGCCCAGTTAAAACAGGATGTGAAATGTAAGTAGTATTTTGTTTTCTGCTTATTACCGTATTTTTCGCCCTATAGGATGCACTTTTTCCCCTCCAAAAATGAAGGGGAAATCTGGGTGTGTCCTATGGGGCGAATGCAGGCTTTCGCTGAAGCTTGGAGAGCGAGAGGGGTCGGTGCGCACTGACCCCTCTCGCTCTCCAGGCTTCAGGAAGACATCCGCAGCCTAGGCAGCCCTGTGGGAGTTCCTGCACTGCTGTCTAGGCTGCGGAGAGCAGCCTGCTTCCCGGAGCGCCGGGCGTGCTGAAAGCAGAGCGCCTGGCGCTTCGGGAACACATCCGCAGCCTGGGCAGCTGTGCGGGAGTTCCCGCAGGGCTGTCTAGGCTGTGGATAGCAGCCTGCCGCCGGCCGCCCTGAAGCAGAGCGCCACGCGCGCTGGGCAGACGTCGCCCAGCCCCACAAGCTGGGGCTCCTGCAGCCAACCAGAAGCCACACTTTAGTTTCTGAACGTTTTTGGAAGTTGAATGGACTTCCGGAATGAATTCCATTTGACTTCCAAGGTACGACTGTACTGGCCACTGGAGACAAGCAAAAGTGGAGGATTAGCCACATTGTACTTTATAAGATCTTCAGAACCACCTGACTGGAATCTGTTAGAACCAGAATGTTTCACTGTCTGGCCTGACCCACCAGGGTTGTCCCCATGTGCTTGTGACACTTACCTTTCCGTTATGTTTTTAGCAGACTGCAAGAAGCGTGCGTGATCATTCTCCTTCAGAGATTGCTCAGCTTGCGAGATCAGAGAAGTGGAGCGCTCAATGCACTGCTTGCAATTAGCTATCTGCTGGGCAAGTTTCCTCAGTCTCACCACCTGCAAAAGGGGAAAGAAGAATATAAGAAAAAAAGTCAGGTGCATGAATTCAAAAACCATGCTTTTCTACGATTTTACCATTCTTCAAGGCCATGGCATAAATTGGGTGCTAATGCGAGTGGCTTAACTAAGAAGCAAAAGTACCATTTACACCTGCTCTCTCTGAGCCTATATTGTTCCAAGTAAAAGCTTTATTTTCCTCACTGGGGAGATCCAAAGTAAGCACAGCTGGCAGATTTTTCCAATGGCAGGAAACGTCACTTCCCATCGGTCTCCGCTTCTCAGATAACAAAAGTCTATTGTGATGGCCAGTTCCTCCAAAATGATGTCTTCAAAGCAGCTTACAAGGTGTGCTACATATTGCTGTAAATTCCTGAGCTTGTTTACAGAAAAAAAGTGACCCTAGAATATAAGCTGACTGAAAGGAGTAATTCATGTGAACTGACAATAAAATAAATGTTAAGCCTCAGATGCTTCTATTTCTTCAGCTTTGTCTTGGGTTGAATTTAGTTAAGTAGGAAACACTGTGATGTTTGTCTGTGATACGGTGGAAAATGTGTATAGTGCACACAACTTTTGCAGCGAGGGCAGGCAGGCACTTACTGAAATGTAAGTGGAAACTATCTGAAGTTGTGAATTTAAAGCTTGCCTATCTACAGCTGATAGAAGATACTGTCCTGCAATGCCCCTGATCACAGGAAGCCCCCCTCAGCAGAGTGTCATTAGCATCAACATTGCTGGATATTCCAAATGGAAATGGAAGAGGAAGAAATCTAATAACTCTGTACCTAAGAAACACATTAAGCTCTGATTACATGTTTAAAAAACAGGAAATTGATAATTAAGTGGACTGGCAGCAAGTTTGGAATTTTATAGTAAAGATAACACAAAAAATACTTGCAGGGTTGCACTTATTAAGCAATAAACATTGCATATCATGACTCTGCTGGCAGACAATTAACTAAGATAAGAGTTATGTATCCTGACTTTAAGGCCACAACAAACATGAGATTTATGTTCGCAGTCCACTATCAGAGTATTTCTTTGAAAGTAAGCTTTAAGTCCAAACCACTTTAATTCTATTTCATTTTAGAAAAATGAGGAATGCCGTTTACATTGACTCCTAAACAAGTTTCCTCAGAAGTGTCATGTAGTATATGGTTCAGCTTGATCCTGTGTGGTGTGTGTGTTAGAATTGGTACCTTAAAGAATCTATAGTTCACCCTGGATTGTACCACAGGAACACCAGGAAGTCAATGTTGGTTAGTTCCTGCCTTCCCTTCTTATAGGTGATGAAGTAACAAACATTTAAAAGGATTATTCTTGCCAACAACACTAGTGTTCTGCAGATTATTTTTTTAAACACCCTTACATTTTTAAATAGTAACTGTTTTTATACTTATATTCTAGCCAGCACCAGAGACTACATTTGTTCCTTAAATCTGTATTTTGGTGGATCAACATTTTAAAGGATTGTGAGGTGATAACTCATTAAGTATTAGCCTAATTGGTTTGAATATCCAAACAGAAAGTGGTGACTGTTTTTAAAATACTCTAATACCAAAAACGGGATAAGCAATGCAGTCACTTAACTGCTAGGGAGTACATGTGACAGTCACAGAGATAAATTCTACATTGCTATTAGCATTTTTGTGGAAATAACTGCATTTTCCCCAGGTACAAAATATAAACAGACCCAGTTCTGGGTGGAAATGCAATAATCCCACAAAGCAAAAGCAACTTCAACAGCAGATATCTGGAAACAGTTGATAAAGCCTATATCTCATTTCCTCCTGTTCTTTGCTGAACCATGCAGACCTTTGATACTCATTTCTGGATATATTTGAGCTTCCATGAAATTATCTAAGAAAAGTTGTGCAGGTTTCAACTTCACCAAAGGCACTATTTCATTTATTCAATAAACTTCTACACTTACTTCATCATAAATAACCCCAGGACAGCTTATATGTTAAAAATATTACAACTATACAAGCTCACAGCAGAACGCTGTCTCCCTTTACAAAAGGGTATCTCAACTCCCCCAATTGCCTTGGTGAGGTGGCATGTCAAAATCCATACAATGTAGATGCCAGCCTACATTTTTAGATTGGAAGAGCACCAGGCGTTTTTCTTTTAGCATTGTGGGCAAACATTCTTATCATTTTTTACTTCTCAGCACATTACCAGAGAAATGTCTTGCGTTACATTTTAAGCTTGCAGTGGGACCACATGAAGGGCTAAAACCTAGAGGCAGAGTATGGCAAATCTGCTGGGTTGCTTAACCATGTGGTCAAACTGCTAATCCAGCTGGTGAAACACCTGCTTAATTTGCTGGAAAAAATGTACTGACACAATGCCCTTCCTTGGAAAATAACTGTGCTTCTGCTGTCAGCAGAAAAAGAGACTTTGGGAATAAGTACAAGCCTTGTTTGAGAAAGCAGCGCCTCAGGCTTGTTAAAGCACTTCTTTCATAGCCCAATGGCATAAAGCAATGAAAAAGAATCACTTCTGTCAATAATAATACTAATAAGCCTTTTCCTTCCCTTCAACACAAACCTTGGGTCTGAGCAGGCCTGTCTGACTCAATGGAAAGTTTGCCATGAACTTTGGTGCAAAAATGTGGGTTTCCACTGCAATCATGTAACCAAGGAGATTATACAGAAGGTTGTCACATGAGATCTTGGAGGGAGCTGTATTTTGCTAATAGCATAAAGAAGTTCAGGGCCTGTCAAACAACAACTTGGGGAATGGTGGTCTTCAAGCATATTTGAGTCAGTTCTTGCCTACAGGGCTTTTTATTTTAAGTTAATTGGAATATCTTGACAGCTAAGTGAACCTTTTAACCTGCCCCTGACTTTTATTTCTTGTCAAAGCCTTTTCCCACACAGGGAGAGTTTATGTTTGACTTCTTCAAGCTACTTTAGCAGTTAAAGATTGAATGGCTTGCACTTAAAAGCAACAGGAATCATGGTCAAACTGATTTCACAGTTAGCTAGGTAACCAATTTAAAGCTTGGGTGAATAACTGATACTTACTTCACACAATGGGCTGACATCAGAAATAGCTGTACTACAGTGATTAAGGAATGGCATTTAACTTGAACTCCTTCTACCTTGCAATGCGTTAAAATATTTTGTTGCCTTCTCCCTTCTGTAACATATAACCTGTAATTTTCCACTACTGTTCTCAGATTCTCCTGGTCTTCCCCAATGATTTCCCTTTTGTTTTGATTTTAAGGTTCATGTCAGCAAAGCTACTTTGTATCCATACATTTAATAAATAATTACATTATCTACAGAATAAATTTTTCCTGAAGATTATGATATCTCAGGTTAGCAATTTCAACAAGACCCTCATATTTTAGTTTGCACACAAAATGTATTTGCTAAAAGCATTACAGCATTAGCAGTTTTGGTAAACTAAAAACATATTTCCCACGATCTTGGTGTAGGGGGTGGGAAACTGTGCATGCATTTTTAAAACAGTAAGACAGCATAACAGCAAAATAAAGATAGCATGAGATACTATCAACATTATAGACATCCAGTAGATTTTAAATGGTGACTGAATGTTTGCTTAATGAGTTGTGACAGCATAGGCACTTCTTTCTACGAAATGCAGTAGCTGCCAAGGAGTTTTCAAGGGCTTGTGTATATTTTGCAGAATACTAAAACAAGAAGTCAGAGAAGTCACAAAGCATAAAGCATTTATCAAGAATGTTAATCTATTTGAGGACTTCCAAGGTAAAATTCTTACCTTCCCTTCCTTGATTTTGGTTCCAATAATCTGACGCCTTTGTTGAATTATTTCAATAAGCAGGTCACATTCCTCCATCAGCTTAGTTTCTTGCCGGGACGCATTCACCTATTTTAAAAATAAAAAATAAAAAAGCATCAGTCTATGATGTAAAACCAAGTTCCATTTCACTGAACTTTTGTCACGTTTTAGACACTTTAATTTTCACAAAGCAACAAATTGAACGACCCGTTCTCATTGAAATTAGCAAAAATAAGAATTATAACATTATTTACTTAGTAGCAACCTACAAAGACACACATGTAAGTTTTGGTAGTAGGAACTGGTGGGTTAGGAACATAGAATGGAATATTGATAATCCTCTCTGCACGAAACTAGTTGCATTAATCTTGACACATGCCACTTGTGGATGTGACTCACATGATGGCAGTGACTTAATAGTGTCTCACCATGACCTCACAAATCGCCATGGGAAGAAGGGCCTGTCAGTTAACTGATAATGAGTCGTAGATTATATCCTCCATATGGCTTCCATGTGGAAGATTTTAGCTAGCTAGTGTGGTGTGACACAACAGCGGACATCCTCAAACATTTCACCACCTGTCGTGGACTGGTTGGGTGCAGAGGAGTGGTGGAAGCCACCAGCTGGGGAACCCTCAAAGGCACACCCAGGGGAAGAAGGCTCAGAGCCAGGGGACTGGTGGTGGGATGACAATGTGTGGCCAGAGGAAGAAGGAGGAGCAGCCTGGGAGGGGGAGGTGTTGGAAGCAGAAGAGGTAACAGGGTTTGGTGAGCAGGAAGAGGCTGTGGCAGAGGGCAGTCCAGACTCAGAGACAAGAGAGGAGGGGGTACCAGGAGACAGAGTTAAGCAGGCTGCGGAAGAAGCTAGGGAGTCTTCTCCTCCTGCTGCGACTAACTCCCCTCCCTCCTGGACTCCTAGATCATGCAGAGAGATGAAGAGGACAGAGCAGTTGTGTGCAGGTGCCGTTTGCGACTGCTTAGGAAAGACCCTGGAGAAGAGGAGCTTTACGAAGCGGGGAGATGATGGGGACCTTCAGTCCTCACAACGGCCTTGTTGGAGCAAGACCTACTGGGAGACGTTTCTACGATCACTGAGCCTGCGCTGGTTTGGTTTCTTGTATAAAAGTTAACTTCACTGACACCGTGTTTTCTTTGACTGCCGACCTATGCTTGACTCCAGCTCCTGACATCACCCTTTATGCACATGTGCCTTTATGTTCTCCCAAGAAAACAGCAGGAAAGGACTGCATGTTGGAACACTGTCCCAAATTTCATCAAATGGTGTGTTCCAGGAAAACCATGGGGAAATTATGGCACAAAACTCCCACAGTTTCCCCAGATAACAGGGTTGAAAACATTTCTTCTTCTTCCTGGAAGCATGTAACACAGAAATGAGTGTTAAAACTGTTGCTAGTTTTCCAGAAGTGGCTTTTACATTGTGCGAAAACACACATAAAAATTAGCAGGTAAAGAAACATTGGGATAATGGACTAATGTGTTGTTTGAATGCTGCCTAACTCTCCTAATCTGCAGCTGCCCCATCTAGCCAGCAGAATCTATCTAATGTTTTTTTCCGCCATGCCACACTAACTTTTCACTATCTTAAAAAACCTGCACTTTGTCAACTATTCTGACAAGCTGACAACTTCCCACTGAGAAGTAAGGCTGTTTGTAAACATTTTCATGTGATAGCACAGCAGCTCAGCTACTGACAGCTAAGTGTGTGTGTGTGTGCGCGCGCGCGTTTTGCTCAGTGATTCCTTAGTATTTTGGAAAGGTAATGGGAAATGTGATCCAGTTCTGACATTTACACAGATAAATCTCTCAAAAACCACTTTGGCTGGAAAGGTAGAGGTCTATGGTCTACTAATTGGCTGCATAATGTGCAACCAAAGCGTTCCTTTTTCAGGGCTCAGGCAGGTCTTATATTAACTGTTTGCAACATTAACCCGCTGCAAAACATAACCTCAAAGGTTGCTCCAGCATAAATACTAGATAAGGATGGCATTGATGTGCTGCTAAGTGAATTGTGTAGTTTTAGGCAAATTTCTCCAACCTTTTTCTGAATGAAGATAATGAATTTGAACAAACAAACAAAGGAGAATAGATACTATTCCGTAAATCTAAACTCTGTTTGCTAAGACTGGCTTGTTAGTTTTGTTTGTGTTTCAATTATTGGGTTACGGCTGCTTTTCTGTTTCCTTCTTATTTGTAAGGTGCTTTGAGTGACTCCTTTGTGCAGGGGAAAACTGGGGCAAAAAAAGATGTCTAAAAGCATAAAGAAATGCACGATTCCCAGAGTATTAGTAAGGAGCTGGAGCACACAAACAACACCATGACAAAGGCAAAAGAAACCATTCATTCTTGTTCCATGTGGAATGTATTTTGCTGCTTCTTATAAACATCTCAGTTTAACTAGGGAAAGTAATATGTGGGCATAAACTGAAAGTATTATGGTGGACATAGAATCCTTAGCAGATCTTAGAATCAAAGGGTTAGAAGGGACCCCAAGGGTCATCTACTCCAAATGTTTGGCAAATCACAAGCAATTGTCTAAATAGGTACCAATGGCTGAGACGTATCTTTCTAAAATCAACCCGGATGCCCTTGCCGAGGCAGCATTTGGTAGGTGTGTGCTACAGCAAGTCCTACCACCATCAACTGTTGAATTTCTCACTCAGGTTGTAGCTAGCTTTAGTATATTCCCTTGAAAACCAAGTTTTGCAAACCAACAACAAACCTGACTTCAGGCTGTGTTTTGCTGGCAGTAAAGCCACAGCCAAGCTGTTGGGACAGGCTCCACCCGTAACACTAAACCATGGTTTGCCTGTAGCTGTCAAACTGCTGTTGTGTGTGATCTCTTAAAATTCTTAATGGAAAATGGGAATCTTATGAATAATGGCATTCTGGATTGCAACTCTCCTGTGGCTCTTTTGCATGAGGTTCAATAGAAGACTAGGGACAAAAGAGTTTAAACAGTTATTTTCTTGGCTCCCAACTGCCTGCCCTCCCCACAGCTGCTTGACCTATAAGAAAGAACTGAATTGCTGAACTGCACAGAATGTGAGGTCCTCCTGATATATGTCTATTTGTGTGTGTGTAAATGCCTATTTCTGGTTCCAGCTGAATTTACAAACTTATATACAATATCTACATTTGTAATAAAACATCTCTTATGAGAAGCACATAATGGCTTGCTTGTACTAAAACCAAATGAAATACATGCCGCATAATTAATCACACCACAATAATTGGCAAAACACCACACGCTATCTCTTTCTCTCATTAGCTTGGTAGATAAACACTCTGAACTCCCTCATAAGGGCTTAGGCACTGTGTAAAGAGATCACTAATTATCACCACATTGGTATGAACTCTATTTCCTTCAAGCCGTTTTCTTCTGCTTATCTTGCCAAAGACTTTAAAAAACAACAACCTCAATTATGCTCGGGGCTAAAGGAAAAGAAGCAAGACAAATGTTTGCTAATTGTTCATATTAAATACACAAGGGAAATGAAGGAGTTAAAGACACATCTGTATGCAGGTGTTTTCATTCTTATTTTATGATATGGTTAGTATGAGAAGGATAATAGATTTTCCATATTACAATAGAAATGCATCAAGGAAAAAAAAATCCCCCAAAATAATTAATCAGCCCTGTTTTGAAGCCCCATATGATTATGCTAAAATTGCACAGGCAATATTAGTGCTCTGTTTACCCTCTTCATATACAAATTAGATTTGTTAATTTGACCAAACATTCTATGTACCTATGCTTTTAAACTCAAATACCTGGCTGGGTTAGGAAGGTAAATAATGTCTCCTTGTGAAATGGGGGTGGGCTCTGTTGGGTTCAAGGAAACAGCACCACTCCTTAAGAAACCTTCCCTGGATTCAGAAAATCTAAGAAATTACTGGCTGGGTGCTAATCTACTCTTTTTTGAAAAGGTTTCTGAACAGGTGGTCATGGCCCGATCCAGGCTTGAATGGATGAAATTGATTTTCAAAATCCATTCCAACCTGGGCTTAGATCCAATTTTTTGCACAGAAACTGCCTTGGTCAACCTGTATGACAACCTCTGTTGGAAGAGAGATGGGCAAGTATGTCCCTGTTAATTCTGCTTGATCTCTCCATGGCTTTTGATACCATTGGCCATGGTATTCTGCTGGTGTGGCTGCTCATGTTGGAATAGCCAGCACCACATTGCAGCGGTTGCAGTCCTTTCTTTGGGTGGTTGTATGTGAGCATTATTTTTTGGCCCTGTGGACACATGGGATGAGCTAGGAAGCCAGCTTGGTTGCCACAGAACCATGGAAAGCTCCTGGTTAGCCACTTGCATTAACAAGAAATGGAAATGAACGAAGGCCTTTTGAGCCCTCACCTCTAGTACACCTCTCCTAAGCTTAGCTCCTTTTTCAAAAACTAGCATCTCTGAAAGGGCCAATCCTCAGGCCTAAAGATAAGCATTTCATAGCTACTGGGACTGGTAGGTTACTGTGGACGATGCTTGGTTTCCTCAGGGGAAAGTGCCTGTATGGGCCCTGGTTCTGGTTCTATGGATCCTGACCTTATGGCATCAAGTTTGGTGGGCTGCTGCATGCCAGCTTAGGAGTCACTGGTTCCCTAAACACCAGCATCAGGCTCAGAGCTAGGAACCTAGTGTAGCTCTTCAGAAGGGGATTCTGTTACCTTAGTTGTGGCTGGACTCTAAGGGTCACGATAGTTCACTTCAATTTGTGGCTATCTGGTTGTTTACTTTACCATTACCCATGATTAAACTGGTTCAGGGATACCTTGAGGCAATTATAAGGTGAAATGGTTATTCCTTCTGAGAATTTGGGCTTATGTTACTGTAGAAATTCTAATAATTTCTTATCTTCCTTCAGTTACTTTCTATGAACTTAAATTCAATCTTCTCCCATCCTTTGCTTTTCTCTTAAGAGACTTGTATTGCACTTATAAACACATGATGTTTTTCAAACTCTAGATGCTGAAAGAGCAAGACTCTGGCATTTCTGTGTTTAGTTTTAAGGTGAACATAAATATTGAAGCACACTGTTGATTACTTTGTCACACTATACAAAGATCCGTCACACATGTTTTGGTACAGTGTGTGCCAAAACAACCTCCAAAGCAACATTCTGGATTTCAAATAATACATGCCAATGATCAGATAATAAAAAGGGATTATTAGTCTATATTCTGATCAACATGACCTATTAACAGGATTACCATCAAATCCTTCCTGCTGGCTGCTTTCTTTTCTGCTTCTAAACTTGCTTCAGATTCTATTAAATTATTCCCAAATTTCAGCTTGTGAATGAAAAAGTAAAAGCTCTGGCACTGGGCCACATAATGAAAACACAGTGTGCATTATTTTTATTGTAGCGAACAAAGGCTTCTTATTGTTTAATGGAGTCTATTGGGTAGAACCCGGCCAGCATAGTTCTAATTTTTGTTAAACCACAAACAAGAAGTTTTCTAAGCCCATTTCATGGAAAACAGAAGGGAGACATACTTAGCCGTGAAACTTAAAAGAACTCTTTGTTGAAGAAGCTGGAGCCTTTTTAAGTATTGGCATTTTCATTATTTGTAATGAAATACTATTTTTCTAAACTTTTTCCATCTCTATTTCAGTCTCTCACATTCCACTGCTCTTTTGGGATTTTTAATTTGGCTGACGGACAAGAAAGAGAAACCCCAGGTACCTCTAAATGCCACTAACATGCCTGGCTCTGGTAATATTATCCTGATCTGAAGATTTGCCTATCTTGGGGATGCTGTCATAGTGAAGGACAGCTTTATGAACATAACCGGCCCTCCTTTGTTTTTGTGGGTTTACAGAATTTGGACATAAAATAAACAACCGTTTTTGACCTACACCTTATATACAGAGTCCAGGCTGAAGCAATTTAAATATATATTTCCATTAGAACTGGCACAGCTGAGTTGAAGAAATACATGAAATGTCTTTCCTGTTCTGTATAATCAAGGGTGGTGGGAGGAAATGACAAAATTCTGTAAGAGCATTCATGGTGTGTGTGTGTGTGTGTGTGTGTGTGTGTGTGTGTGTTTAATTCAGTGTTAGAAAACATTGGCTGAATTGGAAGCATTTAAATCATCTACAGGAAAATATATTCCCTTCCACTCCTCTCCGCTAATTGTTCCAGATTTTTCCACAGCTGTGTTCTGATTACGTTGCTGTGCAACAGACTGAAACAACTCCATTCTATTGGCTAAATAATACATGCTTTTCATAAAACCCTAAAACGTTTAAAAACAGCCCCCCTCACCATCACAAACGAGGCTCCGCAATGAGAAGGAGGAAGGCTGTTAGCAGCATTCAGTTTTCTACCATTCCTTTGACAAATTATATGGGGAATATCTGAGATGTGAGTCACCTCAGGAACTCCCATGTAATAATGAATTCACCCTGATTGTTGTTGCCAGCCTTGAGGGGCAAATAGCTGGCTAACAGATTCAAAAGCAAGGAGGAAATTAGGGCAGAACTACATGTGAAAATAGCAGTCACATTTTGAATTTACCCCTCCGGTGTTTGCTCCCACCCATTAGAAGGTCAATGATGATGGGTAGGGGTGTCAGCAAAGAAATGCGCAGCTTAATGTGCACGATAAGCACACAGGAGGATTTGATACCAGGCTGTCCATGCAAATCATCATGTTATAGTTGCATATGCTGAATATTCACTCAGTGTATGTGCATTTGGAACTGCCACAGATTAACATGTTCACATGGGGTGGTAGGGCTCGGGTACGAGAAACCTAGCCAAGTGCTGCACATGTTTTATTTATGGTTTTCATATATTTCATACGTGGAAGTGTCTTTTTGAAATATATAGTATTCCAAATCATTCTAAGAGTTATTTTCAGTCTGGCATGCACCATACTTAATGGTATCATCCAGATGATCACTCATGGCTTGTAAATCATGGTTTATAAACCATGTTTTATGAAGCTACAGATGAGCATCATGGCCACACACGCCTCCTTTGCCCCTCTCTCTATTGTCATACTTCATGTTGAGTAACAAACCAGGATAATAAAACCAAGTTCTGATTTAACTGGTTTGGATAAAACTGGGAACTCTGGCTTAGTGCAAATCAGGTTCTTCGTGGTTTGTGAAGCCAGGGATGAATACCCAAATGTGGCCACTGCTGTTATTTTCATATTGAGCCAAATGGCAAAAGGAGCTGTTTTAAAATAAAAATTGTCTTCCGGTTAATGTAGCCTTTTCATTTCATCTGCAAAGAGTTGGTGTGCTTTAAAAAAAAATGGCTTAAATATCACTGGTATAAATGGCCAGAGGTTTCTGTCCTCATAGTAGCACGTAAATAAGGTGAATTTAGCTTCCTATTGTGACTTTATGGAGAATAAGATGAAGTGATATATGAGAGATGCAGCTGTTGTGCCTTGGCAATGGAGAGGAATCTGTAAAATTAAGATCAAAGGGAAGCAACACATCTGCTTACAGTATGGCAGCTGTATCTTTATAATGGAAGAATTGCTGGGTCTAGGATAAAATTAAAAGGAAGATTATTTATATTCAGGTCATAAAAGATAAAAATTAAGCCAATGAGAAAAATATTGTTTTTAAAAAACAATAGCCTCACCAGAAATTAGAAAAAGAAAATGGCTACAATCCAGCCCTCAGGCAAGTGCTTTAAAGTCCCACAGATATCAGTAACACTTAAATCAAAGAAGTTCACTCAGAGACAAATTCTATACGAGCACCAGGATTAACATGTGCACCAGAGTTCAATTCTATATGTGCATCAGGATTGATATGATTTTTTTAATATTAATTTAATACGAAGGATGATGTAACTGAAAGCTGTGGCCTTCAGAAATGTGAGCCTCAATGATTCCACAATACCTGCTATTTCAGAAATGCAGCTCTCTGTGTTCTCCAGAGAGGAGCATTTTCAGCTGCTACTAGGCTGCAATAAACACACAAAAACCTGAACTCCCCACTTTGCAGTCAGGACTTCTTAAATGGTTGGTTACATACAACAAACGCTGCTGTCCTTCATAGTAGGCACATATGAGGTTACGCCCTTTGCTGACACATGCTGCAAAGTACTGATATCAACTGAACAATGGCTTCCTGCAATATATATTTATTTAGTTCTTACATGTCGGTTAGTGAAGAATACCAGTCTAATAATAAAATTGCCAGTCCTGGACCAACACTACTTCTATTTTAAAATTTGCTTTTTTCTGTAGTTGCTCCCGGATGCAATTTTTGCCTTGGGATGCAAGCAGAAATCACATGCCAGAGGCAAATTTTCATTGTGCGAGAAGGCATACATCACTAGATGTCCCCTATAGTGTAGGGGTAAGAAGTACAGTTGTATCTTGGAAGTCAAACAGAAGTCCGTTCGACTTCCAAAATGTTCGGAAACCAAAACGCGGCTTCTGATTGGCTGCCAAACGTTCAGGAGCCAAAATGTTCAAGAACTAAGCTGTTCAAAAACCAAGGTACGAATGTATTAACAGCAGGATTTCTGTTTCTTAAAGGAATTGTAATAATAAGAGAGAAGGAGCACAGATGGCAAATAGTTGTGTTTCCCAAATATGGCAACCAGCTCCGTGATTTGAACAGTGGCGAAGTTGTTGGTGAATGTTTACTACACTGAATGCTTACTAAGCTTTTATCGCCAGGGGAATGGCTTGGATCTGATCAAGAACAACCAAATCATTGATCACTGTACTTGTCATTATGGGGCTGAACTGGGATACATGAGTTATTATAGTTAAATTGTTCAGTAAGGACTTTGTTGATGGCAGAAAGTGAGGAGGAATTAAAGAACCTTTTAATGAGGGTGAAAGAGGAGAGCGCAAAATATGGTTTGAAGCTCAACATCAAAAAAATGAAGATCATGGCCACTGGTCCCATCACCTCCTGGCAAACAGAAGGGGAAGAAATGGAGGCAGTGAGACATTTTTACTTTCTTGGGCTCCATGATCACTGCAGATGGTGAGAGCAGCCACGAAATTAAAAGACACCTGCTTCTTGGGAGAAAAGCAATGACAAACCTAGACAGCATCTTAAAAAGCAGAGACAGCACCTTGCCAACAAAGGTCCGTATAGTTAAAGCTATGGTTTTCCCAGTAGTGATGTATGGAAGTGAGAGCTGGGCCATAAAGAAGGCTGATCGCTGAAGAATTGATGCTTTTGAGGTATGGTCTGGAGGAGAGTCCCATGGACTACAAGATCATCAAACACATCCATTCTTAAGGAAATCAGCCCTGAGTGCTCACTGGAAGGACAGATCGTGAAGCTGAGACTCCAATACTTTGGCCACCTCATGAGAAGAGAAGACTCCCTGGAAAAGACCCTGATGCTGGGAAAGATGGAGAGCACAAGGAGAAAGGGACGACAGAGGACGAGATGGTTGGATAGTGTTCTCGAAGCTACCAAACTGCAGGAGGCAGTGGAAGACAGGAGCACCTGGCGTGCTCTGGCCATGGGGTCACGAAGAGTTGGACACGACTAAACAACAACAACAAGGACCTGGTATTTCCTTCTCTCCCTGACACAGCTGCAACATTCTGTAGGTCAAGGCTATCTATCTAGTTTTTCAGGTTTGTACTTTGAACTTGGCCCATTATTTGTTCCTGAATAGCACATTCTGGACCCTCCAGATTAAATAAACTTTCTCCAAGAACGCACCGATTTCTTATAGCAACCTGACCTTTCTCAAGGTTTTCCTGGCTCTCTGACACTAAATGAACCATCAAGGTACTCAAGGGGTCCACACAAAATCAGAAGATATGTGACTCTTTATGAAATACTGCCATAATACAGAACTGGAATGCGACACAACACATGGTAAATATGGAATTCATTTTCCTATTCCCGGGGAGCCCTGTTCACATCAATCCATCTGTTGCAGAACCTTTGTGTACCACCTTCTAGGATACTCATCTCATGTAAGAATCTGGTGAAGCCCCTGGGGCTGACTCACCATTCTGCATGAACTTAGATCAGTGTTTCCCAAACTTGCGTATCCAGCTGTTTTTGAACTGCAGTTCCAACCATGCCTGACCACTGGTCCTGCTAGCTAGGGATGATGGAAGTTGTAGTTCAAAATTAGCACAAGTCTGGGAAATCCTAGACTAGATGATCCTCGTGGTCCCTTCCAAATCTACATTTCCGTGATTCCCTGATGGTTTGGGCATTGCAGGGCCAAAGCCTGCAATGGTACCTTTCATGCTGTTTGTTGCCTATTATTACTTTTGCCCATATAATACCCCTTTAATAATAAATAAATATTATTTTAGGAATGTACAATCTGCCAGGTTCCTTTTCTTGAACGTATGGGTGGGTGCTCTTAGTAGCAAACTTGTGTTTGTCATGTGGAAAGTGTGAAAGTGCCCATCCCCCCATGTAAACATGGTTGTGTGGGCTTTTAAAATTAAAATGTTACAGGAAATGTTGCATTTTCCTGATGGCTCTGTAACTAGAATACCAAAATTCTACTAGGTCCAATTCTGTGTAGCATTTTAATATTGAACCTCAACACATAAATAACATATGTAACTAAAACGAATGCAAACAAGCAAATACTCACCTCCACGTGTTGGCAAGTTTGAATTAATTTCGCCAAAAGTGTTTCCAGTTCGGTATTTCTCTTGATAAGGTTGGTGAGATTACTTTCCAAGTTTTGCTGTTTAAAAAGAAAAAAGATGAAAAAGAAGAGTGATTTATTATCTTGCACCATTCTTAACTGTAATTAAATACAGTACATTCATGGAAATGCATCCAAGATCGCACTAAGGTAAAGGTAAAGGTACCCCTGCCCGTACGGGCCAGTCGTGTCTGACTCTGGGGTTGCGCGCCCATCTCGCTTAAGAGGCCGGGGGCCAGCGCTGTCCGAAGATACTTCCGGGTCACGTGGCCAGCGTGACGAAGCTGCTCTGGCGAGCCAGCACCAGCGCAGCACACGGAAACACCGTTTACCTTCCCGCTAGTTAAGCGGTCCCTATTTATCTACTTGCACTTAGGGGTGCTTTCGAACTGCTAGGTGGGCAGGAGCTGGGACCGAAAGACGGGAACTCACCCAGCCGCGGGGATTCAAACCGCTGACCATACGATCGGCAAGTCCTAGGCACTGAGGTTTTACCCACAGCGCCACCCGTGTCCCAAGATCGCAGTAAATCAGTCTAAAGTTGGGCACTGTTGGATGTAGCACATAAGTGGAGTCAATTTTAGCCAAGAATGTGTAAAATACCGGGCACTAGACATGGTTAGTGACAGAAGGAACACTTCCATTGACTTCAAATTAGTCAAATATGTTGCCCTGTACACAGATGGTAAAAATCTGTGGATAATAAATACATGGAGTTGAGAGTGGGATTCCGCTTGCTGTAGCCACTTCCAACCTCTGCATTTCAATTTGACTATAACTTAGGCATATTCAAGGGATGCAGGTGGCGCTGTGGTCTAAACCACAGAGCCTAGGGCTTGCCAGTCAGAAGGTCGGCGGTTCAAATCCAGGTGACGGGGTGAGCTTCTGTTGCTCGGTTCCAGCTCCTGCCCACCTAGCAGTTCGAAAGCACGTCAAAGTGCAAGTAGCTAAATAGGTCCCGCTCTGGTGGGAAAGGTAAACGGTGTTTCCGTGCACTGCTCTGGTTTGCCAGAAGCAGCTTAGTCATGCTGGCCACATGACCCGGAAGCTGTACGCTGGCTCCCCGGGCCAGTAATGCAAGATGAGCGCCGCAACCCCAGAGTCGTCCGCGACTGGACCTAATGGTCAGGGGTCCCTTTACCTTTAGGCATATTCAGGATACAGGCTCTTTTCTTGAGATCCAAACCAGGGCCTATGATGGTATGTAGTGTCTTCCCAGACTCCCAGATGAATGCATGTATAAGTCAGGAGCAGAAATAGTCTGCACAGCCCCAATTGTTTCCCTCCACATGTTCCCTGAAAAGGGCTATACATCTGAATCATTCGTAGACATACACAATGATCCTTATTAGCTTTCACCTGGGCACATGAATGGGTACGTCACTGCTTGCCATTGTAAGGGACCCTGGCACTAGGAGTCAGAGCAGAGAATACTGAGCCAGGTGGACAAATATTCTAGCCTGGTATCATATGGCGGCTTCCCACATCTCTCTTTATTTTATAAATGCCCTTGAGGTTGAGACCTTTGAAAACTTTTATTTTTGAAGCAGTTCACTGGAAAATCTGCTACAAATGTAATGTGTTTATTGTGTTTCTCTCTGGGAAAGCATAATATCTGCTTATCTGCCAAGGACTGAGGACAATACAAAGTATTAACTAGATTAAATGCCAAAACCACACAATTAAAAAAACACAACCTACCACAAAAATCATGTTTGATTTACACTTGACTTTTTTTTAGAATGCTTTATTGATAATTTATTTCACTTACATTAAATTCAGATGTTTGCTCAATGTTATCATACTGAAGGTACCATTTACCTCGATATATGGATTCTGCCGATAGCAATTTGTGGTATGCATCCTGTTATATCTCATAAAATGGTTTCTTACGCCTCTACATTTAAATTCTCCTATTCTTCAAGGGACTACATACTCATACATCATAGCATAGGAGCCAACTCCTAGTGTCCGAGGGATCTTTGCCCCCCCCCCAGTAAAATATTTGAGGGAGCTGGGCCTTCCCAAATCTGATGGGCATTGCCATTCAAATTGTGTGTGTGCACTCTGTCATGTGATAATTTATTTAAGCCCCCCCCCCACGCTTTTTATCCTCACATTAAGGGTGAGGTAGGTTAGGCTGAGAGATATTGATTAGTTTACTGGCAACTCCCTGATCTGATATTCTAACCATTACACAACACTGACCTTCATTCAATGTTCTTAGTCCAATTCCTTTCAAACATGAAAATAAATGGCTCTGTTGGATTGCTTGGGTGTTGGATTCAGATTTCCCCTTCCCCTTAGAACATGATATTAGAAAACATAAATATCCACCCCAGGGCAATAGTTGTTGCTGTTCTTTATATCTTGCCTACCCCCGCCCCAAACCAAGACTTTGGGCAGCTCATGGAAATTATGCAAAATTAAAGCAAAATAAATAAAACACAATTAGCTAAAAACGTTAAGAATTTACTAATAAAAAAAGCAATTAAACTATCTGTGGAATTAAAACCATGAATAATGCGGTACTAATTTTAAAAAGATTTTTAAAAGATTTAATTTGGATTAATATGACAGCTAGACCACCTTTTTGCAGCATTCCCCTGTTAAATGAAATTATAAGAGGAGGGCTTTTAAAATTCCTAATAAGAAAAAGGATGATACTCATCACACCCAACATTTTTTTCCTACTGAAAGGAGTTCAGTGTCCTTTCAGTTCAATGCTGTATCACCGGTAATTTAATCTGTTTCTTTTACTAATGGAATTCCTTTCTCCCAAGCGCCTATTTTCCTAGATTTTTTATTTTTTTAATTCCTTTATGTCACTCTAGTTCTTTGGCTAGCATTTACTTCTTTTTGTAGAATAGAATTCTTTTGTTTCTTGCTCCATTTTAGGTATACTCTCTGCATATTGCACTGCTAGTACTTGTTTTCTGTTTCCCTTTTGATGGATAGAAGTTTTGGATCTTCTTTGACTCTTATATCAAATAGTACTTGCAAGTGAGGTGCTGCTTTGCACTGACGTGACTCTAACCCACAATCTAAAGCAGCAGTGTGTGTGGAAGAAAGCAAGATACGGTCATAAAGTGTTGAAAGGTTGGGCATACTTTTCCTAAAAGTAAATAAATATATCTGTTAGAGCAATTGTTTGATGTCTGCACCACAGCAAGTGTCCAGTGTGTTTTATAATCACTCTGTATATTTTATTAACTGATGACATGCTTGTCCATTTTTTCATTATGTGTAAATGTGTGGTTTTGTTTTTGCAAACCACTTTGAGCTTTTTAAAAAATAATAATAATCAAACAGTGTATGTTATGAAACAAATATGAAATAAATAAATAAATAATAGTTTTCATTCAACTATTTGTGCACTGATGTGTCAAACAAGTCCACTGTGCCATATCAGCAATGGAGCTGCAATTAACTGCCTAGTCATGGTTAATTCTGTTGTTACCTCCCTCTTAAAGTATGATTTTTAGAATTCTTCGCATACAGATTTTGAAATTTTGCTTATTCCTTGTCCATCCCATTGCTCCCTGCCTCACTCCTAAACCATTTCCTTAGGGAGAGAGAAAGGCATTTATTTTAGTTCTGGAAGAGACTGGGATTATTAGATGCAGAAGTTACCGTATTTTTTGCTCTATAAGACTCACTTTTTCCCTCCTAAAATGTAAGGGGAAATGTGTGTGCGTCTTATGGAGTGAATGCAGGCTGCGCAGCTATCCCAGAAGCCAGAACAGCAAGAGGGATTGCTGCTTTCACTGCGCAGCGATCCCTCTTGCTGTTCTGGCTTCTGAGATTCAGAATATTTTTTTTCTTGTTTTCTTCCTCCAAAAACTAGGTGCGTCTTATGGTCTGGTGCGTCTTATAGAGCGAAAAATACGGTACCTTCTCTATATTTCTTATCTACTATTTTATTTATTTAATACCTCATCTCTCAGTCTGGCAGACCCATGTGGACACTTACAATCCCATTCACTGTTTCACAGCTGCCAACTGCCAATATATAATACTAAACCTCTGGAACAATGAATAGCAAACCAGATTTCAGGAAAAAGTATTTTAGGAGTGATGAGAATGGAAATCAGCAACTGTAGATTCCTTCCATTCCTATCTTCAGTTGATATAATGTGAATCAACCCTGAAGACTTCTGCTTGAGTACCTGTTCACATCTTAACCATCAAAGTCTCCTTCATAATACTCATGTGAAACACCTAGATGAAGAACAGCCAAAATTGTGTGCCCTCCACATGCTGTTGGATTACAATACTCATAATCTCTAACCATAGACCAGGGTTTCCCAGACTTGGGTCTCCAGCTGTTTTTGCACTACAACTCCCATCATCCCTAGCTAGCCTGACCAGTGGTCAGGGATAATGGGAACCGTAGTCCAAAAACAGCTGGAGATCCAAGTTGGGAAAACCCTGCTAGCTGGAGTTCATTGAGTTGTCATCCAAACACATATGGAAGGCGTCACATTGGCTACCCCACACTAGATTTTTGAACGATACCTTCCACAACATGTATATAAAGTTTTGGGCATCATTTATAGATTCTTTGTTTAAACCTTAAGATTAAAATGTTCTGTTGAAGCATCTTCTATTTTTATATGTGAGATTCATAGGACAGAGAAGCTAAATTAGGCCCTGCTTAAGAGATAAGAAGGGTGGCTACCAAGGACTAGAGTGACTAGGTGAACAAATGTTTTTTAAAACTATGATTTATTATATTTTATTCAAGCCCTTTGACTTGGTGAAAATTGGGCCTGGAGGTGTATAGAATTGTAGAATAGAATAACAGAATCATAGAGTTGGAATAGACCACAAGGGCCATTGAGTCCAACCCCCTGCCAAGCATATAATTCGGAAGGATTTTGGCTCTCTCTGTAGTCGTTCTTTTACGGAACAGCTATATTTGCATCTTTTGCAGTGGGTCAATTTAGGCCAAGCCTCAAATGCCTGAAGCTTAATATTAGAGATGGTGAGGGACAATAACACTGTTGATATTGATATGGCTAATAATAGAAGATGCCTTAGCAGTTCAAAGGAAAAACACAATAAGTTCAAAGGAAAAACCATGGAGTGGATTAATTGGCCAGGACTATTTTTAAAAAATTTAAAATGTAATATAAAAGAACCTTCAGTCTCAATGTTTAATATTTTCTGTTTAAATTAATACATATTCTATTCTCCTGATTTTTCTTATTAAAACTTACATGTAAAATTCAAGAGTAGCAGAGGAGATGAAGAGATTAAGCCATGAACAGAACACAGAATTATTTTCCTGGATGTTTCTAGCATGCTTTATAAGTTCTTTAAAGTTACATTATCTTCATCAAAAAAAGACTGTTTCTGCTTAATGTCTTTCCCCTACCCAAAACAGTTATTTCTCTGATCCTTGACCTCAACAGAGAAAAACCAGACAGCAATTTTGAACTGTCCTCAGGCATTTTGCCTGTTTCATTGGTCCTCTGCCTCCTTAATCACATATACAATTCCCCCATCAGTTAATTCATCCGTAACAAGTAATATACATTCATTATCCTATCCTACACAGTCAGATTCTAACACAGGTTAATACCCACATAACTCAGAGCAGACAAATATGTTGTCCATCTAGAAGAAAAGTGTGAAATCACTACAAATCAATAGACACACAGAGAAAAGTTTTAAGTATAATCATTGCTAAAAATTAGCTGTATAGCCCGGCCTATAGTATTTATGCAACATACAATTAATGCCCTTTAAGTGATGAACGAATTGCCTATGTGGTAGCTAAAATTTAATCACACCGCCTTTAAAGTTTAAGCCATAGTGTGGCATTCCAGGGCAATTAAACTGGCACAGGTGTTTGAGGAAGATGCTGGAAGGCTAAACAGATTTTAACAAAGTACTTTTCCTCTACTACTTTTAAAAGCATCAGCATAATCTAGGAACCATCAGAGCACCTAAAATTTTGTCTGCCTCAACATTGCAATTCATGGATCTGGCAAGTGCTCTGAACAAAAACACTCCATTGGGATGGAGGTCTCTGATATGCATGTCACATTTAGGCAACCTCTATCTGACCCCATTGGTATTGACATATTCATTCCTACTGATTTAAATAAATGGGTCTGTTCTAAACCTGACTAGCGGGACGCGGGTGGCGCTGTGGGTAAATCCTCAGTGCCTAGGGCTTGCCGATCGCATGGTCGGCGGTTCGAATCCCCGCGGCGGGGTGAGCTCCCGTCTTTCGGTCCCAGCTCCTGCCCACCTAGCAGTTCGAAAGCACCTCTAAGTGCAAGTAGATAAATATGTACCGCTTTATAGCGGGAAGGTAAACGGCGTTTCCATGTGCTGCGCTGGTGCTGGCTCGCCAGAGCAGCTTCGTCACGCTGGCCACGTGACCCGGAAGTGTCTCCGGACAGCGCTGGCCCCCGGGCTCTTAAGTGAGATGGGCGCACAACCCTAGAGTCGGACACGACTGGCCCGTACGGGCAGGGGTACCTTTTTACCTTAAACTTGACTAATTCTGGATCCAACCTTATAATCTTCCTAAGCTCGGACAGACAATAGGGAGTTGAAGTTCCACTTAAAGCCTGATAACACACATATGCTAAGAAAATAAAAAGCCCCTGCTTCACTACAAATTAATTGCTGTCCAACTCCAGAAGCTTTATTTGAATGATTATGATATATACAGTGAGACTGCACAATCTTTGATGCTGTAGCCTTTTAGTATGACTTCTCACACTCTCAAAAGCACCCCTTTTTTGTAGATTGGGTAATAATGACTTAACTATATACAAAGAGGACAGAAAATTTCACTGAGGATAATTTTCCTTTTAATAAAGTGAGGTTATTAATTCACCAGAGTAGGGTTGGGGTTGGGCAGAAAGGAAGAAGTGAAACCTAAGATTCAGCAGCTAAGATTCTTTGAGTCTTCCTCATTGCCACCAAAACAGTGAATGGAGAAAGGAACTGGGATCCCAAGGCACATATCCTTGGATTCAAAGACACATATCCTTGGATTCCACACAGGATCCTTTTGAGGAGAAAGAGGAAAACCCCCATTTGTTGCCTGAAAAAGACCTGTCATTCTGAAGCTTCAGAAATCAAGCAGGTCAGAATACCCTAGGGAGGCTGCCATCATGCCTTGGGAGAGTCAGGGAGGTGGGAATTTTTTTCCTACCAGAGGTGGGGATGGCCACTAACTTAGAGGGCTTAAAAAGAGAATGAAACAGGGAATCAGTGGCTGACCCTCCAAGTGTCCCTATTTTCCAGGGACGTCCCTGATTTAGGGAAGCCGCCACAGTTTCTGAATTGATCCTGGAATGTTCCGCTTTTCCTCAGTAAACTATTTTCACCGAAGAAATATTGGAAGGTATGGAGTTATCCATCCCTGAGTCGTCTGAGGGCAATCCTGTATAGGGAAGTTTTTAAAAATGTTTTATTATGTTTTTATATATGTTGGAAGCTGCCCAGAGTGCTGGGGCAACTCAGTAAGATATGTGGGGTATAAATAATAAAATTATCTTAATGGAATGGGATGTCCCTATTTTCATTTAATAAATTTTGGAGGCTATTACCTCCATTATTATAGGCCACATGACTATGAATACAAGTTGCTGGGAAACAGGTGTGGGACAGAGGGATATTGAACTCTTGTTCTGTTTAAGCATACCTTACAAGCACCTGGCTGGTCTTTGTGAGAACAGAATGCTAGACTAGATGGGACTTCCTATGTTCTTACATTCCCAGAATGCTCTATGTGTTGGCCAAGGAGGCCCAAGATGCACTTTCTTTCCTTCAGCAAACACAATCTAAACCTCACCTTGTGGTCTCAGGTTTAGTGCAAGTATACTCATTCTGTTGTTAAGGAGATATTTCAGCATGATGAGGGAAGGTCACAGTTGCAATCTTAGTAATGGAAGGTTTTGTGGGGAGGCATGGAAGGTAGTTAAGACCCCTCTATTCCACCCCCCGCAGTAGTAAAGACCCTCAATAATCCTGCATAACCTCCAGTGATTCATTCTTTAGTGTTTTCATATAATGCTTCATATAAACAAAGATGTATAAATATATATATATGAATAGCCATCTATTTATAGGGGGTAATTTGTCACTACCAGCAAATTAAGGACAAGCAGAATAATGCTGAAGAAATGTCAACTTTGTCCAAAGGCTAATACAATCTTTGCATTTGAGAAGATGTACAAGAATTATCTATTTCCTGAATTGGGGTTCTAACAAAGAGAAGTGGTACCTAACTTCTTTGTAGCGGGGGAGATGAAAGATGCCGATCCAAGTACCAGGGCCTCAGATGTCCATATGTGTCCTGTTTTGCAGGTGAGAATTCTCTATTTGAATAAGTCTGAGGTGAAGAAGGGGTGTCCAGTCTGGTTTAAAGATTAATAACTATCAGAAGGGAGATGAAGAGCCTTGACATTGCCCACCAGCAGTTAGCAAACTGAGCAAGTGCATGTTTACTTGTTTACAGTCTTCCGCACAATGGTAAGACATACAGTATTGTAATCATTTGTAAATCTATATATATAAATTAGCAGATGCATATTTTACAGAAATACTGGCTCTCTCTTTCTTGGTGATACATTTCCTCTGCGTAAGTGGCCACACAAGCCTTTCATGCCCTCACATGCTACCACTAAAAACTTAAGATTGCTTCTGATAGCTAAAAAGGCAGTGAGTGTAATTCACTCAATACATGTGCAATATGTTCATGGTTGAGGTGGCGTGGGAGGAAAAATACCTCCCAGCAAATGACCTATAGCACTTTCTACCAGCTTCAACTCTCAACATTAGTCCTGAGGGAAGTTTCACCTGCAGAGTGTCTTAGAAATCCAACTGTACAGTGATAAAACCATGAATTCTTAAGTGTGTGGCGGTCTGGAGACGCAGGTACTTCAGAAGATTTTTAAACAGCACTAAGGCACAATTATCATCTGGTTCCTTGATACCAAGTGATCAGGAATACCTTAATCTTTTTTTCTTCTTTTCTTTTTGTGTGCCTCTCATTATAGCTAGAATTAGAAACTGGGGTATTACAAGGCAGTTTGCAATGGAAACTTCACAGAAGTCGGAGTTTAATCAAGCGACCTGCATTTGTATCTGAACCTCTTAACTTCACACATCACTAATGGAAAGGGGCTTTTGCAGAAGCAGGTAAAAGATTGTTTTCAGAGCCACTGCATTTCTGCAGTGTCTTTGGAAAACCTGGTATATAAAACCATCTGTCTACCCAACTTCATGTATTTTATGACAAAAATGGGAGAAAACTCGCTCTTAAGTCACTCTATACGTAATATTACATACTTGCGATTAAAATACACCAACTTCCCTCATTCCCCTTGGGCCGTACACAAATCAAATAATATAATATTGTGACAAGCACGAAGAGCAGCCAAGAAAGCCTAAGTAGTATATACTCCAGTGAATTCTGCAAGACAGCTGTGCATGTGCTCCAATATTTATTATTTCCCTTTCTAGTATTTTTATGTATTTAATTGTGTTTCTAAAAGAAATATATATCTACATACACATATACTGGAATGTACTGTGGTTTTCCAGAGAAGGAAAAGGAGTTCTAGAACAAACCAGCCAGAAGCTATTTTTTTTAAAAAAAAAAATCTATTCAGGTGACTTTTCAAGTATTATAACCACACTACAAATACAGAATGAGCAGTGGTAGTACTGGGTTCTGATCCAGTGCTACAGGTTCCAGTGACTACACTATGGAGCTTTCAGCACATATTTACCAAATAAAGACCTTATGTTCATTGGGAAATGGAACAGGGACATCAGACCTGTGAGACCTATTTTGCTTTGCACTAGAGGCACACAATCTGCAAACTGGAGCATAGTCCAAAAGAATTAAATACTGTACTTCTAAACCCAGGAATTAGCTTTCAATATCAGAACTGAATGGGGCATGCATTCCTTTCACACAAAAGCCAGTCTTGGTTACCTTCCCCCACATGCCCTGCTTTCTCCTTTTCACTGATATAGTCTTGGGGGGTGTCATTTTTTGCTGTTGCCACAGATAAACAATGGGGACTCAGAAATCCATGTGGTTCCAATTCAAAGCGCCCAGAGATCTACCATCATATCCCGATTTATCTACCTACCTCGTTGTGCATGATACCTAGCAATAATCAGTTAAGATTTAGGAATTAGTTGTGTATGAATTGGTTAGATTCCTTCATTCAAAACCAGATACCAATTAGGCAAATAAACAGCATTGTGCAATGAATAAAAATGTTCAAATGGCTTGGAAGAAATGTAGTAGTTCTCTATATTAGGGATAGGGAATCTCAAGATGTTGTTGGGCTCCAACATCCATCAGCGCCTGCTGGCATGACCAAGAACCTGCTCCACAGGTGGCTGACCACCTGGAACCATGATGAAAGAAAAATGGGATATAAAGGTAAGAAAATAAACAAACATCTGGAGGACCACAGTTCCCCATCCCTACAACACTGAGAACACAGTATTTCCATTTGTTATAAAATGCAGTTTGCATGCAAAGGAGATGGAGACTGCAACCTATATTGGTGCATGTGAATACAAAACCAGGGAGGTGATACAAAAAAGGCTGGTTAAAAAGGGGTGGTTATTTGTATTTGGGGAATCTCTCCCCAAAAGACAAACAAGTTTTATCCAAAATCATACACACATTTGATTGAAAGCCTCTGAAGCCGAAGGAATAATTTATTTCAAATTTTTATTTTTATTTAGATCAGTTCTATAGAAAAGCAAGTACTACACCAAGAATATTATCTAGTTCTTGTTGCCCTTGCAATTTAAGGACACTGTGTTCTCCATCACTATTCTGATTATATGGCCTGCTTTATAACCAGTGCATAATCATTAACAATGCCAAATGCTTCTTATATTTGTGTCTATATACTACTTGTTCGGGCTTCAGGACTCATAGATGTAACTAAACGTTTGGCCATCAGCAGCCTGCAAGAAGCCGACAGCATGAAACAAGCTTATAGGATTGTCTAATCAAGTGCAGCAGATGTGCACTGTGGACAAATAGTTCAAATGTTAGATGTCTAACAGTGGACAGTTGTGTATGCAACATCTGGTTCAGTTGCATAAGACTAAAATCAGATTTGGAATTTTAATAGCTTGGCACAGAGTACTATTTTTAAGACTGAATGACTGGAATATGTAGGTCCTGGTATCGTCTTTAAAATATGACCTACTCATTGGAGTTGCACGGTCTCATTCTTAAATCGGTGCTGTGCTATTATTTATATTAGCGTCTAAATCATATTTTTGAAGTGTCTAAACAGCATAATGCTTGTGAACATGGAAAGAAAGAAGCAAAGTCTAAAACTGATGCTAAAATAACATAAATGGATTGAGCATGTGACATAGCACATTCCTTCTGGAATGAGACCATGCAAAGCCAGTATTATTAGGTTCCATTTTTAGAAAAGGTGCAAGTTTGATTTATTATGGTTAGATGACTCTTAGAAAGCAACAGAAATATTGACAACTGCCATGTATGATTTGCGATATCCAGCATTCTTAAGCTGAGGAAACAGTGTCAACACTAAAGCTATTAAGCAAGAATAACAAATCTTGTAAACACTTTGAGAAAGGCATATGGGTTGTTTTCCTTTCCTTTCTTCCTTTGAACTCTGACTCTTTGATTTTCAAAGAGCAATGCTACATTTGTTCACTTTTCAGCTACTAGCGCACACTTCTTTGCTCCTGTTCTATCACAAAACATCTAAGGTCTTTGACCTAGAGCAGATTTGTCATCATTGGGAAGTAGTTAAGAGGCAGATCTCTCAAGAAGATCAAAACTGTGCCCCTGAGACTTCCTATGAATTTATTTACTTATTTATCACAGATACATGTTTTACAGGCATTATATATTTTAACCCCTAGCAACATACTCTAATGTGGGAAGCCCCAAATCACTGCAGCTTTGACTACTACAAAATGACTAGTATGCAAATGGGAGTTTGCCCCATTAAAAAAAAAAAAAAAAACTTGTGAAAGAATTAATTAGTTGAAGAAAGGTTTATAGGGCTTAAAGAAGGGTGAAAATAAGTATACCTTTAATTAATGTTTTACAGGTAGTATCCACAAAGGAAATGGGGAAAGATTACGAGAGACACTAATGCCATGTAGCCAGACTTAGTCTTGACACTGGTTCCAGGTTTGATAAGACTGTATGTATCCAATTTCGGCATTTAGGCCTGTTGCCAAACTAGCTCCTCCCACCCCTCCCCACCCCATGTTGATGACTGGGTGGTTAGGACAGCATGTAGGCAGGCCCCTCTCTGCCAGCCTAAAAGACCGCCTTCACCACAGTGGAGGGGGCACTTCAGGGGACACTTCACCACATTGGAGGGCCTAAGACCCCCCCCCCCCCCATGGTGGGAATGGAGTTGTTGCAAACAGTAGGTGGCAACAAATACGCAAGCCTCTCGTATCTTCTGCCCTGGCCAGCATGAGCTGGAAAGGTTTCAGATGCAGTGATGGCACTGCCAGTCTAATCCTCCCATTAGAACAGATTTGTCCTTCGTTTTAATTTGAGCTAATCTATACATTACACAGAATGAGGCAGAAGAGTGAAGTGGGGGGTTGTTCCAATGTAAACATACTCTGCAGTAGAAAGCTATCACATCAGAGGGAGTGCTGTGCAAAATCTGTCTGAGCAAACAAAGGGAGCTTTCTTGTACAAATGGAGGAGCATTCAAAAATATGATCTCCCTTTTGCAGCCTGAAGTGAAAAGGGTTTTCACTGCATAATTTACCACCTCAGTGTTGCACTTCATTCTATGTAATGTGTAAAGTGTCTTGTAGTTAGGCAAGATAGATTATAGAAAATGATTTGGGGGGGGAAAGATGTGTTTCTTTCAGAATGTTAACATGAACCTAACTAATATTTCAGAGTATCAGCATGAGCCTGTCTCTGAAATTATATTCCTGTTGTAAATACATTACTAAAAGGAAGACCCACTGGGTTCAAATTGAACCTAAGTGATGCCTATTAGCATATACTTTCCAGGATAACAAAGGCTACATGTATTGTACTTAACAAAATATAGACCAAACCTTGTCCTGTCAAATTACATTAAATCCACAATGTGTTACGGATCTTGTTGCGGCTAGCTCCCATATCCATGTTGCCTAAGCCATTTTACTCTAATCTAGATTCAAATCAATGGGTTGGTGTCATGCCTAAACCAGAGTTTAGCATTTGAAAATGAGATAGAGCAATTCTTGGGTTGCTCTCTCCTTTTTCAGGCACAGTTGCAAATAGGAATTCAGAAATTTGCTTGTGTTTTACATTATTCACAGTTTGCTGGGTCATCGGAGCCTAACAAACTGTGGTTTGCAGTTCATCTAAAATGAAAATGGAGTTTCCAAACTCATACTGATGTCCCATGTCAAAGAACAGGAGCCTGAGGTTCACTGTGGCTCATTTCAAAACACCCAACTATTGTTTCATCTGAACTAGGCCAGTATGTGTTTTGTCCAAAGCAAAGTGGTTCTATGACATTTCCAACCACAGAAGTGAATCACGTCTTGGTCGACATGTGTTCTGAACTTCTGCAATGCTGCAGCAAATGACACTTGGAGACTATGATGTAAGTTTCACAAGACAGCATTGCAAATACAATATCTAAGATAACAGCATTCCAGACGAGAGGAAGCAACCCACCACAAGCAGCATAGCTAAGTGGCCACATTTTGACATAAACTTGCTGTAATTGTAGCTTCTCAGAGATGAGCAGCAACTGCTTCTTCTCATCTCCCAACACTTCAGGCTAGACCACGACAGTAAATGCAAACAGATGCACTGAAATTATACACAGCCTAATTATAAGCATATGCAAACTAGCCTTTATGTGCAAAAATACAAGGGTAGGATGAAGAACACTGAGCAGGAGATGAGGTGGCTTAGTGAAGGACTGGGCTGGCCAATCATATTTAACTCTGCTCCTTCAGGCGGGAGAGTGTCATTTCAGATAACACATTGCTGCCCAGTAGCCACTGCATTCAGAGGAGCTGTTCATCTGTAGATCTTACCATACCTACAGAATGGTATTATGAAGGTAGCAATAAATTCAGCTTTACAGACCCCTGCAGATATACAGTTCTCCACATGGATGCAGTGACTGTTTGTTAAGATTGTGAACCCAAAGTCACATGGCTGCCTATAGTCTTGATCCAATTGTACTGCAGAATGAAAACAAAAGGCAAGTGGGAGAAATTCTCCCCTTAGTAAAACAAATAGCCAATCTTACATTGAACCACTTCAGCAGAAGCAGGGTTCTAGCAATCTCAGTTCCACAGATTACAACCAGCTGAGCTTGAGGCAAGGAAAAGTTTTGACTGCAAAGCCTGGATACAAAGCATTTAATTTGTTTTACATAATTATGTGTTAAATTAGTTGTACCCTACAGAGAATAATAATTACACCACTAGAAAGTTAAAAGGATATGGCATGTGAACTAGTACATATGTGCCTTTTTCTGTCTGCATATATTGCTAATTATCTCAGCACTTAACTTCTATAATGAGTAACTAACTTCTATGTAAAATATAAAGGTCATTCAGCGTAGCTGCTTGGCAGAATTAAACCACAGAATCCCCCGGTCCCTTTGCAAGTGAAGTGACCTCTTTATGCTTCAGTCAGTCTAACAGGGTAATTGTGAATCATATGTACTTCCAGCTCTTGACACACATGCGATGGACAATGTTTGTACAATAGAAGAACTAAGTAGGCTTATTTGAGCTTGTGTACACATTCTGGTTTATCTCTTTATTTCATCAAGACTTAACATCAGTCTTCAGAGATAGACAGGCAAGTCTAAAGCACAAGAGTTCTCAGGCTGAAGGCTACTTGAATTTGGCCCACCATATATATGTGTGTGTATGCTCTGCTTTTTATTATATTTCAGGGTTAAGTCTTGCCATGAAAAACAAGTATGAGGTCGTAAGATACATTTAAGCCATTGGTTGTGATTCAGTAAAGCAAGAAAAATGACCAAGGGACAAGAGGAACTGATAATAGGAGGTCTATGGCAAATTGTACTTATTTTAGAATAGAAATACACAGGATCACCCTGTTAACTGCTATCTCTGCTGAACATGGAGGAGTACTCTACAATGTGAGGTTGAAATACCAAAGTGATAACAGACATGGAAGAGGTTAATTCAAAACAGAAGGATAAGGTAAATATATGTAACTGATTATATTTATCAAGCTGCAAACATTTACTCATTAAAAGCAAGAATCCTAACTCACTTTGCCACTCAAATCTGTCTTAAAACTTCTCATGTCTGCAATAATTGACTAATTATTTCTTTGGAAAAGAATATGATATTCTCAGAAATCTCATATAAGCAGCGTACCAAGCCTAGAAAGCTTGAAAGTAAGTTTAGAGGATGAACTGCTATTGATGTAATGTGTTCCCTGAGTCTTATCACTTTAATGCTAATGGCTATTTTTCATGTGATCTATTATCAAGAGTTGGTCTGCAGTATTTCCTGATTAAAAGACGAAATTAAAAGACGCCTGCTTCTTGGGAGAAAAGTGACGATGAACCTAGACAGCATCTTAAAAAGCAGAGACATCACCTTGCCGACAAAGGTCCGTATAGTTAAAGCTATGGTTTTCCCAGTAATGATGTATGGAAGTGAGAGCTGGACCATAAAGAAGGCTGATTGCTGAAGAATTGATGCTTTTGAATTATGGTGCTGGAGGAGACTCTTGAGAGTCCCATGGACTCAAACCTATCCATTCTTAAGGAAATCAGCCCTGAGTGCTCACTGGAAGGACAGATCCTGAAGCTGAAGCTTCAATACTTTGGCCACCTCATGAGAACAGAAGACTCCCTGGAAAAGACCCTGATGTTGGGAAAGATGGAGGGCACAAGGAGAAGGGGACGACAGAGGACGAGATGACCAAACTGCGGGAGGCAGTGGAAGACAGAAGTGTCTGGCGTGCTCTGGTCCATGGGGTCACGAAGAGTCGGGCATGACTAAACAACAAAATTTCCTGATGGGAAAAGCAGAAATCCATTGTGTTTCTGGTAAAGCAGATCACATTCCTTTAACATAATAACAAGATTGACCCAATCTACAGACTGACAAATCTGAATACATTAAAACAGAATACTATGAATGTTAGTATTCTGAATGTTAATTCATTTATTGCATTGCCTGAGCATTCAGGAAGGTAGTGCAGAGTGCCTTGATGTTTCTTTAACTAAGATCCCATAAGGCTTCTACAGTACTGTGCAGCATCTTCCGATAATCGATAAAAATGTGCTGACTATATATACCAAAGACATCAGTGATCAAGCAGGGATATTAGTCCCTGAGGTATCCTAGACCCAAGCTGTTAATAGCCTTGTAAATTAATGCAAAACTTTGGAGCTGGCCCAGTAACGTATGGGCAAACAGTGAAAATTTTGAGCACTGTCAATAGTCTGTCCATATCAACAATCTAGGCACAGAGTTTTGCACCAACTGGCACCTCCAGACCAGGGCGAGCCCATGTAGAGAACATTGCAAAAATCAAGGCTTGAGGTTACTAATGCATAAATCACCACTTGCAGCATGTACACAGATTAGTGCCCTTGGCTCATATTATATAAAGTGGCTCTGGAGTATACCAATTACCCTGAGGGATAGCTCAGTTGGCATGAGACTCTCAATCTCAGGGTTGTGGGTTCGAGCCCTGCACTGAGCAAAGGATTCCTGCATTGCAGGGGGCTGGACTAGATCCTCACGGCCACTTCCAACTCCTATGATTCTATGAAATACATGCCAAATTCAATGTCAAATTCATCAATGGCCTACTGAGACTGAATTTGGGGTGCACCTAAGCAGGAAACTGTTCTTGTTCTTGGGAGATGGGTAGCCATATTTGCTTTGGGAAAGTCAGGTTTTACACACTTGCCCTCTACTCAACTGCATGTGTATTATTTAAAACCACCAGTCCAGTACCAACAATGCCAGGAGTGAGGCAATCTTAAACTGCATTTTGAGACACGTGAAAATACCCCTGGCCTGATACAGACCAACAAGAAAGCTTTCCACAAGCCAATGAGCTGTTCACCCATTTAAAAGCAGGACACACCAGGCTGCCAAACTGCAAAGGTGCTTTTGTGAAGTCACCTATTATACACCAGCCGCTGATCTGAAACAAGCAGACAAGCTCCAGTTGTTCATCCCCTGCCAAGTCTGCAGACATGAAAGGCTCATGTTTTACCTCGCTACACCGAGCAAAACTTGCCTTTGCCAGCAAATACATATGCTGCGACAGCTTGCAGGTTGCCAAATAAAAAAATAAATGAAAGGGTTTTTATATCCATTCTAGGCATTCAAAGCTAGCCCGGAGGGTGGGGAGGATGACATTTTAGCTCCTCCGCTTTTCATGATGGGAAATAGTATAACAATTGCAGCATTGTTTACCATAATGGCAGCCCTCACCCCACCCCGGGTACCTCAGAGTACATTATACTGCAGAAAAGGCTTATTCCTGAGCCATCTGAGTTCAATAGCAAAGATTCAGTAAACATTCATGGCAGCGAGATCTGAAATGTTTTCCATTCCACTGTACGCATTTTCTAACCAATAGTTCCTAACAACCGACAGCAGAATTTCTTAATTTTTGTGTTTTTTAAAAGATCGTACTTACTTTGATGCCATTAAAACATGCACATCTAAAAATATTTTCCTTCATTCCACCAATATGTGATGCACTAAGCAACAAATTAGGTAGAGGGCCTACTCTAGCCTCCAAACACCCACTAATTTTCGTAGTGGCAACACAAAGAAAAGTACGTAGACACAATGCAAGGAGGGGAAGCCTAGCACCCTGATGGGAGTAAGAACCCTGTAGAAACCTGAGAGTCACACATGCAATACATTGGTAGAAATAGTCTGAAATACTTTCACATCCTGTAGAGCAGTAGCACCACCTTATTTTTTATTAATTTGTTACATTTAGGCATTTGACATGCAACCTTATGTTAACCGAACCAGAAGCATATATAACAGTTATCTCTGCATAATATTTAAAACTAGGAGCACATGTAGTTCTCTCTCTCTCTCTCTCTCTCCCCCCCCCAATCAAAAAGCCCCCAAAGACAGAAAAATGAAATGGGAATTATAAAATAGAAGTGTCCTTTAAAATAGCATTAAACAGAAGTTGTGTTCACATTACCACTTACTGTTCCAGTGCGCTCCCACTGCTCATTTTTGAATCCATGCACACGTGACGTTATCCAGAATTCAGAGCTATCCTGTATAATTACTGTGTAATGATGCAAGCCAGCTTCAACCCAACTTGAGCATGGTATCCTTATTCAATCCTAGGTGTGTACATTTGAGAAGCTTTCCTTTGCTTCCAGATTTCCACAGTTGGAGACAGTGGGGGGAAACCAGCCAGGCAATTCTATCAGGTGAAGACAATGCCTCATCATCACCACCTGTTCATATACAGCAGGTGACTCTGATACACGTCAACTTGTGCTGATGAGGAAACAGGGCTGGCCTGAGACCTTTTGGTTTGTGCCCACATCCCCATGGAGAAGACTAGAAGCAATGCAGCTGCTCTGCAGGGACACCCTGTTTTTGCTGAGAGTCTTGGCAAAAAAAGGGGGGCATTCCATGACGCAGTGTTGCTGCTCTCCCTGGCTTTGACTTACACCAAGCTGAATTGGAAGCCACTGCATCACCAAGGCTAGAAAGGGGAAGCAGCAGTGCAGCAGGAGAGGGATTTGAGATATCCTGACCCAGTGGAGAATGATGCCCAAGGCTTTGCGTTGCCTCATTAGTGCACTGGCTATGTGTGTAAAGCGATGGCCAAATTTTACTTGAAATACAGCAAGAGAAACAATCTCTCTGCTACCAGGATTCCACATCCAGCTTACCACTGGCAAGGTGAGGTATGAGAGCCCCACTGTCTAAGGGAAAATGGTAAAGGTAAAGGACCCCTGGACAGTTAAGTTCAGTCAAAGGCGACTATGGGGTTGAGGTGCTCATCTCACTTTCAGGCTGAGGTAGCTGGCGTTTGTCCACAGTCAGGTTTCCCGGTCATGCGGCCAGCATGACTAAACTGCTTCTGGCACAACGGGACACCATGATGGAAACCAGAGTGCATGGAAATGCCGTTTACATTCCAGCCACTGGTGTGCTTTCAAACTGCTAGGTTGGCAGGAGCTGGGACAGAACAATGCGAGCTCACCCCATCGCGGGGATTCAAACCGCCGACCTTCCAGTCGGCAAGCCCAAGAGGCTCAGTGGTTTAAACTGCAGTGCCACCCGCATCCCTCTGCCCCACTGTCTACACCATGGCCCACTCACTACTCGGGGACCTCAGCTGGCACAACATCTGGCTAAACTGGCTTCACAACATGCATTATGTGTATTTTAATGAACTGAATAGACTGCAAGATTATGAGTTACAGGGTGTGTGTGTGGGTGTGTGTGTGCGTGTGACCTTAACAGTGCTCAGCTTATTTTTTAGTCACTATTCTGTTGTTAATATTGCTTTATAGATTATAAATGCCATACTGATTTGTTAATTGTATTTTACTTTAATTTTACTGTAATTGTGATGTTTAGCTTATTTGAGCCTAATAGTGGTTTTACAGGTTGTAATTGTTTTATTTATGGTTTGTTAATTATTTCACATGACTTATGCTGTAATTTGTGATGTTCTATTATTGTTATTTATTGTTTATAAGTCGCTTTGGGATTCATTTGAATGAAAAGCGGCATATAAATATAAGAAATCAAATCAAATCAAGCAATGCTAGAAAGAGAACTGCCCAGAAAATAGAACACACACCTTTGATTAGTCAAGGGGGAAGGGGCTGCGAGGGTTTTCTTCTTTCAGAAATTAACATTGCTTTGCATCATTTTTCTTAGAATGAAGGCAATTTTAGGGTGCCCTTTATTCCGATATATATAGGAGACACAGCTAAGTTCCAAAACAAAAATAGTAACAAAGAGCAGGATCGGAACAGAAGTTCTCCACCCTGAGCTCTTATATATAGAATTGAATTATTTCCTTCTGGTTCTCCTTGCCAAATCTCAGTATCAAAGAGAAAAGTTAAGGAACTGTTGTTGGCAAACAAACTAGGCATCTGTGACCAACCTGTAAAACTACCGCTATTCCAAGGAACAGAGCAATGTTGGGTCGTGCTGAATCTCCCCATATCTTCCAACATTTCTCCCATGAAAATATGTAAGTTCTAAGGAAAAACAGGGCATTCCAGGATCAAATCATGACGGGGATGGCTTCTGAAAATCCAGGGCTGTCCCTGGAAAATATGGATGCTTGGAGGATCTGAAATTGATGGATTTGGTGTATAAAGATGGGACAGGCATCTACACACTCACTTTTTACACAAGTGAGAATTAAAAAAATTCCACCTTCTACCAGCACCGTCTACCATCAGGACTCTACCACCTCACTGTCCTGAATGGCCTAACATGCCTTCCTAGAAAATGATTACAGTGGTACCTCAGGTTACAGACGCTTCAGGTTACAGACGCTTCAGGATGAGAACAGAAATCACGCAGCGGTGGTGCGGAAGCGGCGGGAGCCCCATTAGCTAAAGTGGTACCTCAGGTTAAGAACAGTTTCAGGTTAAGAACGTACCTCCAGAAAGAATTAAGTTCTTAACCCGAGGTACCACTGTATTTGAATTTTCCTCTTTCTTGCTCTCTCCCAGCTATTTCTGCCATGGTAGAAACTCACTTGGACTGTAGTTACTGAACTGAAGGGCAATTTTCCCATTCGTGTTAACCATTCTAATGATGTCTCATTACACATACACACGTCTCAGAATTCTTGGATAAAGGACAGAGAAAGAGGACATGCTGTCGAAGAAGAGCTATTGTGTTAAAAACAACCACCACCACCAAAAATAGGTGTTCTATGAAAGAAAGGCAGACCTTTATTCATTAATGTTTTATGCTGCTGAAGAATGAGGACACTTCCCAGCCTTAAATTATGCTAGAAAATCCTTAGGTGCTAAACATGGAAGCCCAACATCACTGGCATGAGCAGAGCTTTTTGTGCTAAGCAGTTCGGCTGGATGATTTGCTTTTATGCTTCCTGTAGAATTGCCAGCACAAACATGTCATTTGGAAGAAAAAAAAACTATGATAAATTCATGTTTTCCTCCCAAATCTCAGCCAGATTTGAGTTCATAAAGCTACAAAAGAAAAAGAAACAAATGAATTACACAAAATCCATGACTGACCTATAAACTCACCCTCCTCCTTTCTCTGTTTTTGCTTCCCCTTCTGGCAGGCTGAATTCAAGAGGCCTCAGACTGCTGATACAATAGATTTATGCTGGAAACAAAAGTTTAGCTCGAGGCCAAATGCTATTGCAAATATTTCTTCCAATCCTGCTCAGAATAGGTGTGCTTTCTGAGGACATCTATCTGGATTTTTTTGGACCCACTCTATCTTGAAATATATGGAAAGGCTGCAATTCTATAGCCACTTACCTAGGTGTATGACTTACTGAACCCTAAAGGGCCTACTTCTGAGTAGACAAGTGGCGTGTCCACATTTGAGGATTATTTAGCTGTTAATTTTACAACCCCCCATTCAAATTAGACCAGAATAGTCTATACCTAATAGTCTATACCTGCACACATTTGAATTTGTAAATGAGGAGCTACTTCTGTCTTTCCCAGTTATACCAAGAGGCTGTCCATTTTGTGTCTGTCCCTGCCTTCTGATTTGTTAATTCTGTTATACTGAAAGGTAAGTTACCTATGCACCTTATTAAAAAAAATTATTCCTATATTGGGTAAACATGAATTTACGGGGGGAAGCATCAAGACTGGTGTTGTTTGAAGGTAGTGTCATGTGGCTGACATGTAAATTAAATGGGAATGCAAACAGCTGCAAACACACAGTAAATTCTGGTGAGGACAAGATGCTACATAGGCTTGCACTGTCGACTGAATTGATATAGGGCAACAGGTATTGGGTTAATGGAAATGTTAAGAATCTACTTGTGGGAAATTGTTTCTGAAAGAGACTCAGTCAGTGTTTGATTTCACCACCACCACAACCACTCCACCAAATCACTAAAAGTTCCAACTGAACTGAGTTCTCAGTATATAAATAGTGGGTTGTTGGGGGAAAGTATCTAAATACATCCTGTAAGGAACAGAGATGAGCCCTTAGGGAAGAAGAATCTTTGTAAATCATCACCGCTACCTCCATTATCTCCTTTTGCTTTGAAGTCAGAGGCGCTTCAGTGCTACAGAACTTCATGCGAGAAGAGAAATAACCCTTCTCAAACCTGCTGGTCTTCAGCTAGCTATTATTTCGTTTATTTACCAAGTTGGTAAAGCATTATGTGCAAGATGATCCTATGGCTAGGCAGAGTACTTTGTCATCTTCAGACTTCTGATTTAAACTATTTTTATTAAAGGCTTTAGAAAAGGTACGTTGCATTAAAAATTAAATTAAGCCAATATTCTCCATCTAGTCGTTACACTTTATATAGATCCTAAAATTAGTTGTAGCAACTTACATATCGAAACAAAGCATCCTTTGGTGAGCTAATGGCATGAGTGCATCCCTGGGTAGGATTAAGCAGTATTTCCCTGGGGCAACAAGGATGAAGACAAAAGCAAGTTAAAAACCATCCATTTTTATGCTGTATTCCAAGGACAGTGAGGAAACAACCAATCAGCAAGAGTCCTGAGTTCTCTCACATGTACATAGAATGGCCATGCTGAAAACATCATTAGCCCATGGAAACAGCTTTGGTGTGGCGTAAAAGGAAAGAATCTCCTCCTATGTCACCGTCAGAAACCAGGGGAGATATATTATTTTTGTTATTAGCCTGTGAATACACTTTGCTCATTTCTATCTGATGGGAAGAGGGAGTAAGAAGAAAAGGAATGATCTTTGCTTTGTAACATCTCAGTAAAATGGATGAAAGAGAAAAGGATCCTCACACTGATCTTGGGTTGCTTCCACAAGGTTGATTTTTGTAGACGAGGGAAGTAGAAAATTAAAAGTTTGTTCCTGCATATTACACCCCCGCTTAGGAGGAGAGGCTGCATGTTGGGGAAGTAAAATTTACTCTTGGGACACAGGCTTTCTGTTTTGGGACTCTCGGTGCTGCTATCATGGGGAATTCATGGAAGCAACGTAAGGTGTTGGCCTTGAGTGTATCTTCAAGATATAAAAGATGTAACACAGTCTGACATCATTCACATCCTGACCTTGTTAAGCTCTGCTAACTGAACTGAATGGAACAGCAGGGAGGGCTGCTCAGAGCACATCTGCACACTTACACAGAGATACCTCACCCCCCACATCCCTGGCAACACACAACGCAGCATCAGACTGGCAGGTTGCCTAGGTCAAACTGAACAGGTATCATACAAACACACCATAGAGACATCTCTATGTGTGTTTTGCGGACAGGTCTCATTGTGGCTAACTATTTCACATAATGCTTGACAGATCGGATAATAATAATAATAATATAGAGTTCTTTTTCCAGAAGGTTTTGATTACTTCCTTGTCCTGTTATAATTAAGCCAAACTCTACCACTCGCAGCAGCAGCTGGTGATAATAAGTGCACCATCTGGGCCTTTGGCAATAATTTCTTAGCTTGAAAGAATAGTAGGTAACATCTTTGGCTTGTTCTAGTGAAGTTGTCATTAAGTCTAAATGTCAAATATTCACTTAGGGACACTGTTTCGAGCCCATTTTTGATACAAATGTACAAACTGGGTTCTAAAACTGGATACTTAGTGAAATCAGAAAAACATTACAGTAACTGCATTTGGTCAACATTTCCCACTTAACAGGATGATATCAGTAACTTTGAAGCAAGTTTGTGCGCTATGGAATATAAAAACAAGAGAGAGAAAAACCCCCAGTATATATAATTTCAAGATGCATAAGATGTAAGGGAAACTATGCAATCTATTTTGTAACATTTACTATTTATTATATTTGACTGTATTCACTTATTTAAAATACAGTATACCAATTTTAGCTGCATAACCACTTTAGTTATGTGCAGATATTGATTTTTAATACTTCCATCCCATTTCCTTTCTGCCATTTCGTGGAAAAATTGTGAAAGAGAAAGGAATTTAAATAACTCTATTGATTTCTTGCGGAAAGGGTACAAGATCCAGAAATATCAAGTTCCTACAGTAAAAGAGTGGTTCTACCAAGAACATCCAGGGAGCATTTTTCCCATGTACTAAGTCACAACAACATCAGCCAACATTTTTTTAAAAAAAAATTTAAACATCTCTAGATTCTAGTTTACCTAGTCTCTTACAAAATAAACAACTAACAACTATCTCCAACTACTAAATGCTTATTCAAAACAACAAAGCTAGTAACTGTTTCCAGGTGATGCTCAAGTATGTTTTGGGAAATCTGAAACTGAAGAGAGACCAGCAAGTGCTGTAGACAACACCCCAGGAAGCACGATTGGCTTTGTAGTGACCTTGGGCTCATCCATACCAGCGTTTTACTATGTGTTAGCATCTGTTTGCATTCTCATTAAATTTGTTTATTCTGCATGATTCTACCCTCAAACAATACCTAACACGGTCCCCCACCCCCTTGAAAGTTGGGGTCTACCTGAAACACAGATAATGTGCTTCGATTGGGGGGGGGGGGGAATCGGCTCTACATTACTCCGTTGGGATTTTCATACTATTTGTTCCAGAGTTTTCAGGTGGGTGGTTTGGTTGCTTTGCCCATTTCCACACCTACTACTTCATCCCTGACTTCCCTTTTTATTCAGGCAATGTTCCTAACTACTTCCGATGTGCTCCGAGTGGAAGCCCTGCACTGGTTATACACTGGTATATATTTTCCTTTGGACACCCTCAGATTTGCGCACAGATGTAACATATAGATTTGCAAGCCCACACACCTGGCATTTAAAAAACAACACACACACACAGGGAGGAATGTCACTGATTGTGTGTACAACCAAGGGAAGCCTTGTTCTACCACCAGCTTCACAGCGCAGAAGGTATATTTGCTAGCTCTAAAATCTATGGCTATACAGTGGTTCCTCTGGATGTGAACAGGATCCGTTCCAGAGCCCTGTTCACATCCTGAGCAGAACACAACCCGCATCTGCGCGTGCGCGAGTTACAATTCGCCGTTTCTGCGAATGACGTCATTTTGAGCGCCTGCGCATGCGCGAGCGGTGAAACCCAGAAGTAACCCATTCTGTTACTTCTGGGTTGCTGCGGAATGCAACCTGAAAACGCTCAACCTGAAGCTACTTTAACCTGACGTATGACTGTATTGCTGAGAAGAACTAATAGTCCAGCAATTACACATTATTATTATTTTTAAATGGTGGGTGACAGTATAGGCAATACCAGGTGTGAAAATTGATCTACTGTGCAGGTTGCCCATGTGTAGTCAGCCCACAAATTGTGGGAGTGTGAATATCTAAGGCAGGAAAGCAAATAAGAGGTTTGATCTTACACAGAAAAACACCGACTGGTATGGATGGAAAACACCATACTTGAAGCTGGGGTGGAGCCAAAGTGTGGCAACTGTGTGGACAAACTGAACCAATATCAAAGGTATAAGAAGCATGTTTGCAGTGAAGTAGTGCTCAAATGCAGATGACCCCCCTGGGCTACTCACATCTGGGACACTGAAAATGGTGCTTTTGGCTCATGTTTGAAGGATGAAGATATCTGGCACTTAGGCAGTTCTTTAGACATAAGAGTTTGGCAGTAAAATGAAGTGAATTTAAATTCTCAAGACGTTACATATTGACAGTACATAATAAAACAGGAAACACAGTTCTGAGTCGCAACTGGGTTTCCTTAAAGTTTTCTCGTCTCCGTTTCTTTAAAGAGATTGGCAGTCAAGTTGAGAGCTTCCCAACTCCTGGTATTTACATGACCTTGCAGACCTCCTCAGGAAGGAACCTCATTCCCCCAAGGAAAACACATGACGGCAGATTAATAGTCCACTATGCGAACAGCAATATTCAGCAAGAAAGCCTCCTCCTTGCACTACACCGTAAATTGGTGCTCTGATTAAGTACCTAAGAATTAATCTGTATGCAAAATGGGCCTGCCTCTTGTTTCTTATCCTTCTTGACATTTTCATTACAACTATAAATACACAAGATTTGGAGAAGAATCAATCCCACACTTGAGCCTTAGCCTCTAACGACAATCCAGTTTGTAAGTACTACCAAATATGCAGAGCTTGGCTTGGCTTCTTTATGGAAGACAATGTAGTGCAGGAGACAATCAAAGCAGTGTAATTTGCTAATTTGTTCACAATGGCCTTGATCTATTAGGTTTTCAAGTTCCCAGTGAATTTAACCGCTGTGGCATTAGGCACAATGTACCTCTGACAGCACTGATGACAAGGCTTTTTGTTTATTTGCTTGCATTTGAAGACTTGTAGGGCTGATTGTTCAGCAAACTAAAGTGCACCAGGATTGTGGCCCTACCTAAATAGGAATCTATTCTCAATCCGTTCTTATAAGCAAAAGCATTTGAGGCTAAAAGCTAAAAATGCTAAAGCTAAAAATGGATAAATTGGCTTAGCTTCAACATTAACAATACGTTCCTTTTGGAAGCCTTAATGATTTGAGTAATTTAAGGTACCGTGTTTTTAAAATGGCCACCAGTTTTCATTCAATTTAAATGAAACGAGGAATTAGTTTCACATTGTGGACTATTTCTGAATCTCATTTTGAAGTGACAAAAGTTTGGTTAAGCTACTGACCCTATTAGAGTGCAACACCAACCAATCTTACTTAGGGAAAAAAGGCTAATTCACAAGCTGGGTGGCAAGGTTTTTGTGTATATGGTTTTTTGTTTTTTTGTTTAAAGGGGATCACTATCAGCATAAAAGTGGTGGTTTTTCCAACTATGGGAACTTTTCTGTCTAAGGTCAGGCAACTCACAAGGCCTCATAACCCATGACAGAAGCATCAGGGGAAAAAAGATAAATGTTGAATTAGATCTCATTAATAAATAATACACACTGGAACCTTCTCCTATCTATGATTTGGCAACTGAGAAAACAGAATGTCCACTTTATATTCTACAATTAAGTATAAAATTGAAATACAGAATGGGTTAGAAACTAGAAACAAATAGAACTGCGTATGCTTACAGTTTTAAAACAGCAGTTTTATGGTGCAAAGGAAGAATTTACTTCCAATTCTTCTGGGGTGGATGGGGGCTATTTTCCTTACCACATTTATCTCAAACTGAGTTCTACTGAAGGCAGATAATCCTGCTGCCACAAATCAATATGTTTAAAATTGGGGTATTTTATAACTCCAAAGTGTCTAGAATTATCTAGTTACAATATCCCCCAAAAATGTGGCAGAGAGAAACCAATATATGTATATGTACATTCATCTTCAATTGCCCATTACTTAGGTGAACTGCTTTAAAAAAAAAAAAAAAGCCAATCATTGATGACAGGTGGTCACCATTTTAGAACCTCAAAATGTAATGTCCAATGTGATGTTGATGTCACATTAGGCATTATATTTCAAGGAACTCAAAATGGTGGCTACCTGTCACCAACAGTCTGGAACTAATCTCCCTCTAGGCTTAGTTTTAAAGTGCTACTGCTGGGACATGGTAAGCTGTTGGCTGGACTGGGAAAGTATGTATTTATTCAAGAAATTTACACCCTGCGTTTCACCAAATGTCTCAAAACAGTTTTCCAGGAGCAGGGAAGTGTTGTTCACTGTTTTTCTAAGGAGAAACCATGGCACGTGCTAGCAAAGCACCAATTTATTTTACCAGTAAACAGGATTGTGTTGAATAAGGAGTCATTTGTGCAATCTTATCTTTTTTCCTCCTTAGCTTCTGGAAAACATTTCCTGCAGTTTTCTGACATCATTTCTCTTTCAACCCTAATACGCTGGGCGTGCCTCAGAGGTGACATGGATGGAAGAGTGTGGTATTTTAATCCATTCAAAAATGACTGTGTTTGTTTGCAGTAGGATGAGCCAGAGCTTACTCTGAAGCACGATCAACCATCAATCACTTTAAAACATTAACTGCACTGGCATCGTAAAAGATAAACATCCTACCAAGCCAAGTGTAATCCTAGAAGTCCTCCGATGAAGAACTAACTTCTCACATATATTGCACTATTAATAACAGGATGCAACGTGGGAGTTATGAATCTGCATTCACGATACTTAAAGGGAGCTAATTCCATCAGAAACTCTGGAGAGCTACAAGAACTGACTTAGTGAACTAACGTGACTGACTTAGTATGTTCAACATGTTGATGCAACATGTTGCTCTTTAGAAGAAAGCAGCCAGTCAGGATGAACTCCACAACTGCTGACTGCCACCAAAAGTCTCCTGACAATTTATGTACAGTGGTACCTCTGTTTATGAACTTAATCCGTTCTGGAAGTCTGTTCTTAAACCGAAACCATTCTTAAACCAAGGTGTGCTTTCCATAATGAGGCCTCTGGCCACCGCTGCCCTTCCACCATTCGGCTTCTGTTCTTAGACCGTGGTAAAGTTTGCAAACTGGGACACTACTTCCAGTTTTGCAGAGTTCATAAACCAAATAGTTCGTAAACTGTCTGTTCTTAAACCGAGGTACCACTGTAGACTGAGTGAAGTGGAACTCTAATAATGAATAAGGAGTTTTAGCATTATAAGGTCAACAATAAGATTCACGCTGTATCAGACCATACGTGTACCTAATCTCTCCCCCTACCCTCCCTATTCTATTTAGCAAAAGCATGCAGATCTTGGGTCCCAGCAGTCTCTCAGACCTGAGCCTTTTAGTGATACATCTCATAGTAGAAATCCTTTTAATAATACCATAATTGGCATTTTTGGGATTGACTTAAAACCAGGAATGTGTTTTACAAACCAGAAGTCCACATATTTGTATGTTATAATGGAATCCTTATTAGAACAGTTAGCTACCATTGAAATGCAAATCAAAATTAACACTGCTTGACTATAAATTATTGTCAGAATGGACCAATATTGTTTCTTAATACACCACATTACAATTGAAAATCTAATTGAGCTTTGAAATTTAGGATGATTAAACAAAGAGGGCTCATGTTAATGAATACATAAAGAATAACCTAATAACCTTGCTATTCAAGTTTTCACACACTTGGTTTAGGAAAGTGATGCATTAAAAGACAATGAAAAGCCAGAAGACAATGGCAGTCTGGACTGAAGTCACTGTGAAGCTCAAAAATAATTGAACAGATAAATCATCAGAAGAGAATATTAGTCACAGTTCCTCCTACTGAATCTCCTTTTCTTTTTAACTTTAAAGACCCTTCTGTTATATTAAAGTACTGTTGAAAATGAATTATAGGGGTTTTGCTGTTGGGTGTGCAATCCATTTTTTCTTGACTATGGTCCCTACAAGTCAAAATTTCAAAGTAGTCATGGCTAAATGTACTTATGAACATTTGTCTCATAGTTTTAGAGCAATATCAGCATTTTTCAACCATGAGAAATGAAGAAAAGAAGAAGCCTTTGAAAGTTAATCCTTGGAAAAAAAAGAATGTATGAAGTTGTACAATGTGCTTATTACACTCCCATTAAACAAAAAAATATGATAATAAGATTCATGCTGAATCAGACCAATGGTCCACCTAGTCTCTCCCAGTACAAATATTTCACATTACTATGACAGTTGTCTCCTCTTCCCCCAGGGTTAAAGACCCAAAGGGTTGAAGCAGAGATCAATATTTACCAGAAATGAAAGCCTATTCTTTTCAGGGATGCTTAATTGTGATTTCTGCATTGGACTACATGACTCTCAGGGTACCTTCCAACAGTTCTATGAGTATTGTATGCTACAGAAATAAAAGGCTATAAACTCAAAGAGTTTGTTTAAGTGTGTTTCAAGGACCAGGTCTTTATTTATCAGCTTACCTTGCTTAATTGCAAACATATACCAGTACAGCTACCTTAATTGTCCATCTAGCCTTGCAATAGCTCTCTAAGGTCTCCAAGGGCTTTTCCCATCACCTGGCACTTCCTCCTTCTCTGGTTTTTAACTTAGGGCTTCCTGCATGCCAAGCATTTGCTCTAAGCCCTTATAGTTCTTTTCTTTTCTTATCAGGCAGCGGAGAACAACAGACCCTCCAAGTGTCCCTATTTTCTAGGGACATCCCTGATTTAGAGAAGCTGTCCCGGATTCCAATTTGATCCTGAAATGTCCCATTTTTCCTTAGGATGCCCCTATTTTCATTGGACAAATGTTGGAGGGTATGGAGTTATCTGACGCCTGAGCCGTCTGAAGGCAATCCTGTACAGGGAAGTTTCTTTTAATGTTTTATTATGTTTTTATATATGTTGGAAGCTGCCCAGAGTGGCTGGGGCAACCAAGTAAGACGTGTGGGGTGTAAATAGTAAAATTATCATTATGGAATGGGACGTCCCTATTTTCATTGGAGAAATGGTGGAGGGTATGGAACAGCAACGTTGTGTTAGGCCCAAATTCTCTATGCTTTGTTGTGCCCCGGTGCCACAGAGCCTTAACTCCTGAGTAAATCAAATTATTCTAAATCATTCAACATGACATCAAATCATGCTACCAAACTGAATCATATACTCTGGGGACTTCTGTGGGGAATGAGGAAGAGAGAACAGTTGCCTGCCTAATGCTACCTAATGAACTGACAAACAGAGGCTATATATGAATCAGATAGACTTTGTGGCTCACAGCTCACTCTTGGCTACTACACTGTAAGCACACATGAAGGAAGTTAAGAAATTTTGAGGATAAAAATTCATGCACAGTATACAAGGGCCTCTGTTTTCTTCATTTCATGAATTTCTTATCTCTTCAGGCATCTTCAATTATTCATTCTCTATTGCTACAGTATGATTGAAACGCCATCCTTTTGTACTTGGCCTTCCTCTCCTTTTATCTCTTTTAGGATGTGATTGGTTGAGTGTCAGGGTGGCGACAGGGGTGAGATGGGAAAGGATTATAGATAAAGTTGCACCCCTGGATAAAATGCATAAACATAAGCTAAGTGGTTTAAGTCTATGTGCCTTAATTTTAAAAAAATGGTTTAATTATATCAGACTATGGAATCTAAATTTCAATATGAGTAATTTTACAATATTCAATTATGTTACACAATCGGTGTGTGTTGGCCCAGTTCACATTCCGGTGATTTTTTTAGCTTTCTTAAGTCACCTATTTAAAAAAGTGAAGCAAGTGTCAACTAATATAAGACACACATGAAAAGGGCTATAGGGGGAAATTCCCTTGGGATTTATCTGCTGGCCATCTTACCTTGCTCAATGTTTAAGCTAAGACTGTGAATCTAAAATAATAAATTCCTGTCATCATATCTTCAGATCCTCATAAAAACTTTTTAAAAATTGTGCTAGAGGGATATTCCCTATTAGTGCAAAGCCTATTAAAGTAATAACTAACAGCTGCAACCCAGTCCATGGATTTGAATGGAACCTCTATAAAATAAAGATATAATTTAGACGTTCATAATTTAGATGTTGATAGACTGTCATCCTATGCGCACTCAGAAGTAAATACCACTAAGTTCAAGGAGACTTATTCCCAAGTAAGGGTACATAAGATATGGCATGAGGAGTTTTTCAGTGGTTTAAGTTGAAATACTTTACTGTGGTTGTCAATTTATTTTTATAGTCTCTATATTTGATGAAGGAATTGAGAGGATGCTCATCAAATTTGCTGATCAAACCAAACTGGGATGGGTAGCCAATGCTGCTGAAGACAGAATTGGGATTTCAGATGACCTTGACAGACTGGAGAACTGGACCCAAACTAAAATAAAAAATAAAATAAAATGAATTTCAATAGGGACAAATGTTAGGTTCTACACTTTGGCAGGCATTCTAATACCTAAGATGGGGCACTTGAATTGCCAGAAGTATATACTTGAAAAGGATCTAGAGGTCTTATTGGCTTCAAGCTTAAGATGAGCCCGCAGTGTGATGCAGCAGCAATTTTTTTTATCCTATTCTAGGCTGCATCAACAGAAGTACAGTGTCCTGATCAAGCGAAGTAATAGTTCCACTCTATTCTGTCTTAGTCAGAGCACATCTGGAGTACTGTGTCCAGTTCTGCGCACCACAATTTAAGAAGGATATTGACAAGCTGGAATGTGTGAAGAGGAAGGTAATCAAGATGATAAAGGGTTTGGAAACCAAGCCTTATGAGGAACAGTTGAGGGAGTTGGGTATGAGAAGAGATAGGATAACGTTTAGATATTAGAAGATGGCTGTCACATGGTGCAAGCTGGTTTTCTCCTGCTCCAGAGGGTAGGACTCTATCCAACGGATCAGAAAGAACGTTCTGACAGTAAGAGCTGTTGAACAATGGAATGGACTCCCATGAGAGGTGGTGGACTCTCCCTCCCTGGAGGTTTTAAAGCAGAGGCTAGATGGTCATCTGTCATGGATGCTTTAGCTGAGATTCCTTCATTGGATTAGATAACCCTCGGGATCCCTTCCAACACTACAATTCTATGATTCTATGACATTAGTCTGTATATGCTATTATACTGTGAAATTTATACAATATTATGCTGTCGATATGATTAATATCTGACGAATAAAACCAGAAATATATTGAGCAGGGGGCGGGAAATCAATCTCCATACACAGAGCTGTGTGCTGGAGTGCATTCAGTTGCTGGCGTAAGCTAGAAAGTTGTATTAGTAGTTCTTCATATGATTAAGCTAAAGCACACCCACAATACATTTCACACTTTCTGGGATAGTCCCAATAATAGGGAAACATTAATTATATAGATAGAGCTGAATTCCATTCCAGTTAGAAGCAACAGCCTTGGCCAAGACAGATATTTTGTTTTCTTTTTTTAAAATCCAGACAGTAGGCTTAAGTGCTAGGAAGAACACACAGCCTATACTGAACGAGAAAGCAAAGGACAAGTTAAAATTGCAATGCACTGTTGAGGAACAAGGTAAGGCTAACCCTGAGCATGTTAGCATTGTTCTAATACCTATGAAGCTGTCTAGTAGTGTTTTAGAAGATGAATCTTTAGTCCCTGCGTTTTAATTTAATTTCTTTTTTTCTTTACAGAATGTTATGGTCACCTACAGAGACTTCATTACCACTAGGCATCAATCGCTGGAATGTAGAGTTTAAAAGGGCCTTAATTTAGAAACAATTACTAGCTTAGGTGTCCTCTAAATACTGCAGCTACCTTTTACCTTACCACAACTACATATATAATATCTTTCAAGTGACATAAACTCGGATCATATTACCGTTTGATGATGTCTGTGTTTAAATAGCATAGCATTGGAAAGGGGTAGTCCATCAATTCACTAAGAAAGTATCCCACTTCTATTTTAAGGTCATTCAGGATTCAGTCTAAGCCTTATACCTTTGTCTAGTGTTGCACAGAAGAGCAAAACTGACCCATCTGATCTAACAAACAAGGAAGTGATCTCAAGAGTGGCTTTTGCCACACTGTGCAAATACAGCCTCAGTATGTTACTATGCAAGGAACAATTCATTCCACACAGTAGTAAAAAGACCAACTCCACAGATTTCAATGATTCAACTCTAACTAGCATCTCCTTGGAAGGTGGCCGCAAGAGTTGTTTTGATTAAGTAAGGATTAAATACAGCACGCAATTAAAGCATACAAGACGTTTGCTGCACACCAGCATTATTTTTGTCCCACATTTCTTCTCCCTAAAGAATGAATCAATCTACGAAGAAATTTTTGTACTACATGAATTAACATTTATTTGGATAGCCAAATAATTATTTGGATAACTATTATTTGGATAACTGGCTCTGAATAACACATTAATTTAATTCTCTCAAGGATAAAATAAGGCACATGACGTGCTATGTATATATTCCCAGAATCTCAGGACATCTGTTAGACATATCTGGCATAATTAAAATCTTACTTATTTAAGAGAGGGTACTGCTAAGCAACTTTCACAATTAATATACGGAATGTATATGGCACATGGAGAGATTACTTTCACGAGGTTCCAACACTACGTTTATAAAAAGTAGGATTTTCTTTGCTGATCACTATGACTTCCAAGGCCATTTTTCTCTTTAAAGCACAGAGTTGGCAAGAGCTGAAGTTGATTCAGGATTTCCAGTATTGTAAACCTAACCATTAAAGGTGAAAATGCATTCTCCTTTTGGTACTCATTTCCAGATTTTCACAATGACTATTACATTCACCGTTAAACTCAGCGTAGCATGCATGCTTCAGTTAGACAAGCGCACAAGAACTCTTAATTAAACGGTTTCATTTTTGCCACAAAAGGAGCTAGATTGTAATGGCATCTTTTGTCCACTGGTTAATGAAGTATGAAATATTGTTTAAATAATTAGCAACACTGCTGGGAGAGAATGCAAGTAATTAGCATAGCTTGACACCCAAAGCTGCTCCTCAAGAGGCACCAGTTGCTATGTGGTTAGGATGTGGGAGACACAGTTTTTGGCAATTTCTGAAGACAAACGCACTATTTAAGTGTGTGGGGTGGTTTAAAGGGGATTGATTACATTCTCAGAAACTTACCCCACACTACACAACACTATCCTAAGCATTTTTTTACTCAGAAGTAGTTTGCTGTGTACGCAATAGGGTTTACTATAATAACTAAATTCAAGATTGCAATCACAAACTATCACATGCGTTTCCCCTCCCATTAGTTGCTGCTACATTAACACTTGCATTTTCTTAAGTAGTAATTGTAAGCGAAACCAACCCTTGCAGTCTATATATATATATATATATATATATATATAATACTGTTGAAAATGACTTCTAAATTGGCTTAAAATTAAAATAATGGTACTTTCTACTTTAATGTCACCCCAACGAGGCACAAACACAACAACATTTGATAACTTGTACATAGCTAGCCATCTCTAAACAGCACACAGAAGGCAATTTCTAGAGGGGTAGCCATGTTAAGAGCAAACTTAAACGAAACGTTATTCACAAAATTAGCAATTGCTTGCATGGCTTTTAAAAATACATAGCAGGAATGGGGCCCCTGATGGGAATCAGAATCCTAGCTGTTGTTTGGGGCTCAATTTCCACTTCCTGCGATCCTGACCTGAATTGAGCTCTTTATGTCTGCTATTTGCACGGGGTGGGAGTGGGGTGGGGAGATTTCTACTCATACCAATGGAAACTACTATTCCAATGAAAGTATGATTCCTCTATCTATATAAGGCCCACAGCAGGAGATGAAGGTTTCAACACCACACCCTTCCTAACAACAACAACAAAATCCACAAAAGGTTGCGCTATAATACATCTGATAGTCTTCAACATGCTACAAGTCTCCATAACATAAAAGATAATTGTTATAAGAGAAGCCATGAGTACTCATACTCATGATGTTGCTAAGGCGACTTTAAAATCATGTCGCATCATTGTATTTTCAATATTATTTTAGGCGGTATTTTAACACTAACTATGGTTAGAATGGAACTATTAATGTATAATCCAGAAAGCAACGGTCACAGGTGCATTCTGAAACGAGTAGCAGACATATTCTGAATTACACCAGTAAATATTTAAGATGCTATTGTTAGAAATGTGCTGTTGCTTCTTTTAAAAAACGAAATGTTCAGAATGAAATGTGTACAGAGAGATAATGTGATGAAATGTGTACAGAGAGATATGTGCTGGTATGTCTAATATGTCTGTCTGATCCAGTAGGTACAGAACACATGGTGGAAAGGCCACAGAATTCTGCGCATGAAATCAATGGGATCATTTAAGGCAGCGGTTCTCAACCTGCGGGTCCCCAGATGTTGTTGGACTACAACTCCCATCATCCCTGAGCTCTGGCCTTGCTAGATAGGGGTGATGGGAGTTGTAGTTCAATAACATCTGGGGACCCACAGGTTGAGAAAAGCTGATTTAAGGGGTTATGGGTAGGTCTGTGCGGCTTTGAACTGAAATGGTCCTACTTCAATATTACCTTCTCTTCAACTTGACTATATTTATTCAAATGCATTTAATCTCTCTCTCTCTGTCCATAAAAGAATGACTAGAGTCGCTAGCAAAAAACAATGAAACACACCAAGATCAATACGCAATGTACCAAAACCTCACCCAGCCATAAAAGTAGCACAATGGAGTAGCTTCAAACACAGGCAATAAAAGATCAAAGTAGCGAGAACTATGCAGCTGTTCCCATTGAGTTTGCACAGAACAAGCCATAGGACTACACCATAAACGGAAGCAAGTCCTGCTATTCTCTAAAGCGGGTAAGGGAACCTTTGGGCCTCTAAATGTCACTCGTGTGCAACTCTAATCACCCTTGAGACCATCAGCCATTGTGGGCTGGGGCTGATGGGTGTTGGGCCCAACACCACCTTGAGGGCTACAGAATTCCCATCTTTACTCTAAAGGTTAAGTGTGGAAGGCATCTTCTAAAAGAAAACAAACAATAACTTTGCAGTTCAAAGCAAGCGGAGATTAAACAAGTGCGTATACACATTTTGCAAATATGTATTAAAACAGCTTTCCCTCTCCCAAGGAAATTTTCACGACATCACATTTTTAATGTGATGCAACAGATGACTTCTTGGTAAAATTGCTATATTAACAAAAATGAAGCAATATTTTTGAGGTAGTATCTTTCAATAAACCCAGTTGTGCGCCAGAAAACCTCTGTTAGACATAATGAGACCCAAAATATAGTACTCTCTCCTTTGCTTTCAACTCATGAGCCGTCTGCTGTAATTTTCTATAAGCAATTTCTCTAAAGGAATCTGTAAGGGGGCTTTTGCTTCTTCCATCTCCTTCCTCTAGTCTACTGCTCTACATCCTTTGCGGCAGCTAAAAGAACATGGCTTACACAAATACGACACGCCTCTCTCTCCATAGCTGCTGCTATCTGGGTTCCTTAAATCAGCCCCAAGTTAAATCTGGAGAAACAGAATACTAAGGACATTTTAGAAGAGAGCCCAAAGAATATCAGGCAGCCTGGTCAGGCGATATAAGATGCAATTTGCAGTATAGATGTATAGAGTCCATAAAAATGCTTTTTCAAAAATCGCTTTTATGTATGTGTGACTGAAAACCGGTAGCACAAATTTGTAAGTCATTTTGTCTGATTAGAAGAATATGTGCCTTCCTTGAAGACAGTACATACAAAAATGCTTTTTTGGGTGTGTAACAGAGAAAAACAATGGGATTAAACACAATTTTTCATTTAGGCTGAAAATTCTCAATAAACTTGCTACAGAATAAGCCACACTGTACACAGTGGGACTTGCTTCCAAGTACACATACACAGGAATTTGCGAAGATCTAACAGTTATTTTAACAATCTTGTGCTCATGGTTGTGATCCTGAGGCTTTGAAGTGTGCACAAAGTTCTGCAAAATCTTGTTCTCTCATGCAACAAATGGAGCTCCTGCAAATCTGGAGCTCCAGGGTATGCCAAACACACTCCATCATATCCCTGTACACAATCCATGCAGGGAAATTGTTACTGGAAGAAGCTGAGATATATGCATAAATATACTGATTTTTCTGCATAGGCTTGGCCATTTCCTAATGCAAAACCCAAGTCTATTTCACATTCAAAATTTGCATCCAATTCAAAAATATATATTTTGCACAGTGACCAGTGCCTGCAAGTGTTCGCACACAAGTTTAATATATGAATTGTAAATGACACGCTTGCATATATCAGCGACACAACAAACGAGGTGAGAATATATTGTTTCAGGATGCCACACTCGTTAGTGTAAACAAATAAAGCATTAAGATAAAACTAACCTTTAATTTGTCATAGCGTTCACTGAGAGCTGCCACCTGGTGATCACGATGCCTCCCAACCAGTTTACACAAGGCACAGATTAACTGGTCATCAGTCACACAATACATGTTAACTTTCTCGTCCTCGTGCTCCAGACACATTAATCCTCTGATATGAGAGTCGGGAATAGGTTCAATCAAACGGTGGCCAGTAAATGGCTTCTTGTTTGGGTGAGTTGCTTTTAAGCACTCCTCACAGTAGGAAACCTCACACGTTACACAGGTCTTTACTGCTTCCTGAGCAGGATCCTGGTCACAGAACTGGCAGAGAACTTTTTCACTGGAGGACATGCTGTTGCTATCGAAAGCTCGCTCTCGGCGAGTTTCACTTGGAGAATTGGGCCCGCTCACCGAAGCTTTCTGAAACCTGTCGATGATATTCTGCAGCGTGACGTTGCGCTTGAGTCCGTCTAGACCACGTTGATTAAGGGTGATGACATAACGACAAGTAGGGCACTGGAAGGCGGTGATAGATTCCACTGATTCGTTGGTGGCACAGTGGGAGACCAAGATGCGATGCGCACAATTGAAGCAGAGGCTGTGAGCGCAAGGCAGCAGCAGCGGATCTTCAAACAGCTCCAGACAGATAGGGCAGGTCAGTTCCGACTCCAGTGTTTCCATCTTCAGGCAAAGCTCTCCTGTGTCATCAGCAAAATCCAGGGAAGCTGATCAGCTATCTGAAAGCACAACATAAAATTCGATTAGGCGAGACAGAGCAGAGGGGTCAGCCATGGGGGGTTGTCAACTTTCACCACTTTCCTGACCACCTCTCCAGACCGGAACGCTACACGATGTTTGGAATCTGCCTATGCACCAGCAATCAAGGTACTTAAAATTCTATTTCCCTTTTGTGCTTCCCTCATCCTCAAGTGTTGTTGTTGTTTTTAACTATCCATTTTCTCTCTCTCTCCAGAAGAGACAAAGAGCAAGAGCAGATGTTTGGAATGCATTCATATTAGCATTACTTAAAAACAAACAAACCAGTAACAATGTTTTAAAATACACACATCCATCACAATGCTGTTGCAAAAGCTTTTCACAGTTACACTATATAATGAGTTACCATGTCTTAACGTGTGTTAACTTTTAAGATCAACAGTGGCAGCAGAGAACATCTGATTTATTGCATAGAACACCCAAATTTCTTTGCTGTTTCTCAACATTAACACAATCTCATTTTGAGGATTCCAGGTTTTATTTACATTTACAATAGAGCACTTGGACATATGCAGTGTGTGTGTATGTGTGTGTGTGTGTGTGTGTGTGTGTATGTATGTATTGTATGTGTCTAACTATATGAAAAGTTATCTGTGATTAGATGAACAGCAAATACATAAATATATACAAATTATAAGAGCAAATACAGTGTAAAATACCTCAAAGTCATATGCAGTGAGGTGTGCATATGCATATGCTGTTCAACAGCACAGATCAGAAAAGAAAGAAAAATATTTACAACAGGAAGTGGTGCTTCAGTGCTACTTGTCAAAAATTTGGTGGGGGTGACACAGTATTTGCTGAATCGAGAATGGATGGAATTAAAACATCCTGTTCTCTCTTTTTGTTTTTATTATAATATGTGAAGGTGTCAGGCATTTCTGTTGTTTTAAGCCAAGAGGGTCAAAAGCTGTTCTACTGTACAAATATTCGTGTTAATAGACTTGGAGCTTAGCTGGAAATGCAGCACACAATTCGACGATGACTTTTTTCCAGCGTGGGATTCAAGAACAGTCAGCAGCTCCCTCCTCCTCCCCTGCCCAAAGAAATCAACCCTAAAAATGACCGAAACTTCATTTTGTTTCCTCTTTCACTAATCATGTTGCATGGAATGATTTTGAAAGAGTCGCTCTACGTGGCGCTCCTTCCCTCAGCTCTTGTCAAGGCCCTATCACTGTTATAAGCAGACAGGTCAGTGAAGCAGAAGCAAAAGCTATGCTTCACACTCACCGAAATGTACCTCTTCACAGTACAATCTATTTAAGCTTTGTTGCTCATAACCGAGGACAGCTTCAGATGGCCCAGCTGCATGCCCTGCACACTGTAAAGTCGTTGTTCCGTTGTGTTAACTCTCTGCCTCCCCTCTCTTTCACCTCCCCTCCTGCCCCCCAAATTCACATAGAAATCTTGGTTCATTAAGGGTGAATGGAGCCTTATGCTCATTAGCAAGCTTGGGAACCAAATCTCTTTGAACCTTCTGCCATTTCCCCACAATTAAACCAGGGGCTGCAGTTACGACGACAGGAAGGCGATGTATAACCTCAGCCCAAACCATAATAGCACAGAAAAGTTCGACAAATGGAGGTGAAGTTCAAGTCAACTTCTAATTCTTATTCATACTTGCTTTGTGCCGAGGGGAGAAAAACATTTGTCCCACAGAGACTGAGAACAATGTACCATTTGGTTTCACACTTATTTGCCAAAAATCTGTGGAACTTTCAGAACTTGCCAACCCAATCACAAATAAGAGTTTGCTTGGTCCCCCTGCCCCCATTGCATCTACTATATAATAGGATAACTGAAAATGGATTAGATCACCATTAACACAGTGATTTTGCAGGCACCTCTGGTGGCACCTCTGGTAATGGAAGAGGAAGGGTGACAGGTTTTGCTGATTCAAGCTCCATGTATCCCCAGCGGAAGTTGGCATTGGAGGTTGCAGGGGGAATGGACAAAAATGGCCTCTCTTCTGTCCATCCATTGGATCAAAAACCTTCCTTCCATAAGTGCAAGGCCACCAATTGGATTCCACCACCAACACGGTATGTAGTAGGGTAAACATTGTTCTCAGTTGCCTAAAAGGAGTCCATGGCATGATGTCCCCTCTCAGCAACCAAGATATTTGTAAATTGTTTGAAGTTTGGTGTGATAAGAGATCACCAAACGCTGCAAACAAAGCCTACAAAGGTACACAAGAATAGAAAGCAATGTTCACCTGGCTCTTCCCTAAGGAAGGATCACACTTTAGGTTTCAGCTGAGAAACTGCCACTATCCATTTGCTTTACAGACAAATACTGAGGGCAAAGGACAGAGCATCACATTCATGGGCTTTTTTCCCTCTTAAAAGGTGCATTTTTGTGATAGACAGAAGTTCTTACAGGAAGTCAGATAAATTTCGGTTGACACTCCATTACAGAAAATAGCATTACACATTATTCTGAGCCCATGATTTTAAACTCCGGTTCAGACTAGTATGTTTGGTGTGCATAAAACCAGCAGAACCAGCAATCTACAAATACAACCAGGGTTAAGGATCCGTGTCTTAAGACACACATGCCAAGAACCAATCTTTATCTAATCCCTTTACCCATTTTGGTTAAAGACAAAACATGTATGGAATTCAGAAAATAACTGAAAGACAGGAATGACCAATAGGAACAACCTCATTATCAGTAGGTAACAACATCAGGCAGCTGCCAAGGCCCTGGCAGCCCCCCCCCCCCCCCATGTCTTAGAATGTCTGCAATTAAATTATTTCCCACAATGCCATGGGACAATGGAAACATTGTGGAAAATGATAAATGGCTGCTTCAAGTCACTTGGTGCTTACTTCAGTACTTCTGCTGGTTTCCCTATCCACCAGATAAACCAGCTGGGTCTATCAACATAGCAGAGGGCCACTGACAGCAACACAGAGAAGTCTCCCTTGCTAGGAGATGATCTGTAATTACACATTGCCTCGTGGCATCAAGTAACAGAAGGTTTTCATGATTTCATTCCTACCCTAGTGCACTTAATGTGCACCATTTATCGGAAGAGCACTGCTGGTATAGCTCAGTATGAGACTTAGTATCAGGGTTGGAGGGCTTGAGCCCCACATTGGGCAAAAGGATTCCTGCATTGCAGGGGGTTGGACTAGACAGATATACCCTCATGGTCCTGTCCAACTCTATAATTCTATGATTATGCTTTGATGACTTAAGAAATTAGTAGCACAGTGGGTGATGCTGTGGTCTAAACTACTGAGCCTAGGGATTGCCGATCGGAAGGTCCGCGGTTCAAATCCCTGCAACAGGGTGAGCTCCTGTTGCTCGGTCCCAGCTCCTGCCAATCTAGCAGTTCGAAAGCATGCCAAAAAGTGCAAGTAGATAAATAGGTACCGCTCCAGCGGCAAGGTAAACGGTGTTTCCGTGCGCTGCTCTGGTTTCCCCAGATGCAGCTTAGTCATGCTGGCCACATGACCAGGAAAAACTGTCTGTGGACAAACATCGGCTCCCTTGGCCAGTAAACCAAGATGAGCGCCACAACCCCAGAGTTGTCAGTGACTGGACTTAACTGTCAGGGGTCTTTTACCTTTTAGCACATTATGGTAACAAATGTCAATCCTTCCATTATCACTAACCATGGGTGGGGTATAAATAAAATTATTATTATTATTATTATTATTATTATTATTATTATTATTATTATTTATTATTATTATGCAGGAAAACAACTTTCTCCTATAAAGGAAAGGCTGCAATCCAGAAACCATTAAGGTCAATTTTTCAACATATTTTTGATGAAGTCATTCGAAGCATGTAGTGAGTAAACCAGTGTGAAGAGGAACTAAGAAAACCATGGAACAGTACCGTATTTAGCAGAATGAACCCAAGTCAAAAGATACAGATCAAACGGGAAAACTAACTGAAGTGCTACCTTATTCAAGCATAAAATGCATTTTTAAGCATTTTCCCCACTAAAGCCCAGTGATCTCTAACTTCAAGCCATTGATTACTAGCAGACAAAAAATAACCACCATGCCATATACTGCACCTGAGCTGTTGAACATATTTGACCAGGAATATTTAAGGCACAAACTACACTGAATGTAGCTCCTATTCAATTCACTAGGCCAGATGTGGGAGATTATCAGTGTACAGAACCACAGAATTAGTCTAGTCAAGGAATTTATTATATTTGATCTCAGAATTTAATACTGCTATATTAAAGTATGCTTATTTTATACCTCAAAAACTAAAAAATAAAAATAGTATTATAGGATTCAGTTGCAAAATATAGAACTATGCTTTTCATCAGCTAGTATACGGACATCACATACAAAGTTAAAGCCTAGCTATTAAGTATTCCTTGCTTCTGTTGGATGGGTGATGGTCAAGCAATTGGTCAGCCTACAGGTATGGGGAAAAGAATTAATGAGAGATACACTGATTAAATAAATTTCTAGGTCAGTTGGATCACTAATACCGGGACGCCCACCACAACTGAAGTCAAAAAGCTCAAGAAAACATACAGCACCGAAATTGCTCCTGGTCCTAGTCTTACTGATACATTGGCCAGCATGACTGACTTAGACGAAAAAAGATACAATGATGTTAAACACCAAAACATAGTGCTGTTTGCCAGTGTTAACATTATGACCACGTGTGAGGTCTGGGGCAATTGCTCTCCCCTAAAAAAAGGACCTTGTGTCCAAATAAATACTTTTAGGACTGCAGCTGTGGTTAGACAGACAGACATTTATTTAATAAAATTTATATATATTATATAGGCATGGTTCATCAATTACAAAAACAATAATAGAAAACAACAACAAAGCATTAAAAAAGAATCCATACATTTTACAACTAGCCCTTCTTTTTCTAAACCATTGATACATCTAGCCCAGCCATGTCTACTTTGAATGGCACAATTCTCTTTCTCATCACCTGCTGCTTGGTTGCTGAGACATATCTAATGCTGGGATCGTAGATTAGAAATCAAATTACTCAGAACTCAGATATTACAAAATCTGCATGGCAATGGGGAGACTCTGTTTAAAATTTTATTTTTAACTCAAATGCCTCCTGACATGAACAAGCATCTGTATAAACTATTGAACATATATCACATGTTTGAAGACATATACATGAAATAAAACATTAGGGCAGCGCTGCAAAGCATGCCAAGGCACCAGAAATAAACACAAGTAATGTTTGCGGACAAGTTTGCTAACCATAAAGTTGAACAGTATAGCCTATGACAGGTCTACATTTAAAACCTCTTCAAAGAAATATACCAACCAGTATACACACCAGTGGATTTAGGCCCTACCTGTTTTTGCTGAAACATTGCTGTTAAATGATCACGCAGATCCCCCCCAGTAGATTGTAAAAAGCCAAAGAGGCCTGTGGAAGCCTCTGCTAAGCTACATGAATCCTGGACCTTTAGTGCGGCAACAGTGTACTTTGTGAGACAGCTGATACTGAAAGCACAACAGGAAAATCTACCCTACAATTCCAGGAAAGCCAGCTCCACCTAATCACCTCCGCCAGAGTTTAAGGACTAGAAAATGCCTCCGCAATTGGGTTGCCTTTTGTCACTGACACTAAAGCAAACTTTATCCTTTCTCTTTCAGCATTCAGCAGTTTGGAGTGAGAAAGCAGCGAGGATCAGATTCTCTCACAGTACGTCCATGTAACCCACCCCGACAATGATGGCTTGTAATAAGGGCATTGGGCTTTGCTGCCACATTATTTGAACAAGTGGAAGCTCAGCCTGCTGTGTAATTAATCCAGGGCTGAATAATGGATTTCAGTTCCCATGCCTGTAAGGGGAGACTGACCTGAACCAGCAAAACCTGTCACGCCACCAAGAGTTCAAAACTCGATTACTTTCTCATGGAAGATTGAGGCCTACTGGACAAATATCACACGGTCCAGCATTTGACTATTATATTTCTGCTAGTGTATATTTGAAACATTCCTTGTGCAAGTTCATCAGCCAAATGGCACCACAGTAATAAACTGTTAATATAAAAAAATAGACTTCTTTTCTCAGTGGTGCCATTTAGGAAAGACTACATCTGACTCTCTCTTAAAAGCACTATAGTAAAGCAGAATATTCTTAAAATTACATTACCCTGGGTTTTTTTGCATTTAATTTTGAATCTATCCAGGAGGGGGGCCTTTAAACTTTGCTGTGAACACCCCCCCCCCCGTGAAACAGTGTCCCTTCATTTACAAAAAGGAATGGCTAACCTGTGACCCTTCAAATATTGTTGAACCACAATCATCGTCCTTGACCATTGGCCATGTTTTCTGAGGGGAGTTAGAATCCAACAACATATGAAGGACCACAGATTCCTTACCTCTAATATATGACAATGGGGCATATGGGGTGTTATGGGAGGGGAACACATCGTGCTCCTTCTGGCATAGTTTGTCCAACGCTTTGGTCCCCAACGCTGCACTCGGCTCTTACCTGTGGTTCCTAGAAGCTGTCAGCATGCAACAGCGGCCACAGCCCGAGAACAGCTTCCACTGGCCAACTAAACCAGGTGAGGTAGCTGATCAGTCTCAGAGCCCTGCATATGAGCAAGACCAATAGTGGGCCCAACAGTCAAGAAGGTGGTTACTGTGACGAGCAGGTGGGGCTCGTCCATCTGGAAAGGTAGCCCATCCAAGAGAAGGAAAACTCTGATCCTATACCTTCACTGCCTTGTGGGACATCTCTGGGAGAAGAAAAGGCTAAGGAGCAAACCCTACAAAAATCCAGAGTGGAATCCTTAAGACAGTTGGATGGCGTATTTTACACCTCCTTCCAGCAATTCCTGTAGTCAAACTCTGCTTTCCTTTGGAGGCCAAGAGGGCTTTTTTGTCATCTGGGTAGCCCAGGACCTCCATATACACTGCCCAGGCTTGTGCCCCAGGGAGATCTCTTCAGTGCTGCTAATGCAGTGGTTTAACTTCACCCCCAGAGGCACACTCCATTGTCTCTCAAAACAGATGGATACCAACAACAATATATGACATAGCCTTGACAGTCCAAGAACTACATGAAAATGTCCCTATATCCCTATATATTTTCTTGCGTATCTTCCTGAGCATTATAATACAGACCAGACGGCTTTCAATGGATGTGTTAAAAGATTCATGTGAAAGTGGAAGCAGCAGGAATGAATTGCTTCCTTGTGTTCCACTTTTCATCTTCCAATGTCTCCTTTTTAAATTGTTGTCACAAAATTAAAAATGCATTAAATGCTTGGAAGAATGGATCCAAAGCAATGTTCCATTTGCTCTTCATTCCAGCAACAAGCTTGCATTTCATTTGTGTTACGGAGTAATTGAATTTCCTTCATTATTTCCTCTCTTATGAGAAAGGCCGGAATAGTGTGACATTGAGACTGCTACAGTTCTCCAGGCTAGATCTCATCATAGATGCACAATTTAAAAATAGCCAGTTAAATGAAGTAGCGAAAATAAAAACAAATAGGGGACAATCAGCAGTAACCTAAACTGTCTGGGTAATAGTAAGAATTGAGACTTAGTCCACCGTTTTTATTCACATTGCATGCACATATAAGGAGTGCAGTGTGAGCCAATTTCTCATAGTGCAATCCCATGCCACTATGAGGAACGTGTGAATTAAATGATCATGGGGCAATTTAATGGGCATCTATATACAGAGATCCTTTTCTAGCAGAGTGCTAACAGGATGGGGAAAATACAGCATTATCACCCTCCTCATCTTGTTGTTGCCTGTTTCAGGCACACTCCCCAAAGATGTGGGCTCAAAGCCCTATACAGCTCGAGACCAGGATACCTAGAAGGTCTTCTCACCCTTTATATACTCAGTGGCAGTGCTTTTTTTCCTTAAAAAATGTTTAGGGGCACTCTCTTTTTGACTCAAGAAAATCACCGTTTTATAGTTCAAATCAGGGAAAATAAATACAGTAAATGGACAAAAGCACCAAGATTAACAAAACTTTTAGGGGTATGAGTACCCCCAGGAAAAAAGCACTGCTCTGTAGTTTACTACACTCCACAAGAGACGGCCTCCTACAGATACCATGAGGTCTGCTCTGCACAATATAGAAATTGGGCCTTCAGTGTGGTGGCACCTACCCTTTCCATATGAAGAGGTAGGGTCTGTTGTCTGTCTGGCTCTTACTGAAGACCGTTCTCTTTCAGCAAACGTTTTAAGTGGAGATCTTTATTTCGGTCTGCATCTGTACTGGAACTATTTTTAACTGCCTTCAAAAAACATCTGGAACTGCTTTTAATTATTTTCACACCTTTTTGCTTTAGTTACAGTCATATTCTATAACCACGTACTTTATAGTTGTAACCCACCCTGGGACCTTATGGAAATCCAATAAATTATTATAAATAAAGTACAAATGCTTCTACAGTATACAGTTGGAAAAGGGTCAGGGGGTTTTCACCGAAGGGCTGATTTCACCTGCTACTTTTTTGGTGTGAACCTAAAATGTTTAAAGTGTAGGGGTGGCCAACATTTGTTTGTGAACATTTATTTAACTACAGATACACTTACCAACAGATCCAAGCACTGATTGGCTACAGCTATACGTCACATATAAAACTGATAGAAAATCCAGATTTCCCTTTGCATAGTGTGCAAAGCAGCACAAAATGAATTCAAACGAAAGCAATATGGGAAAAAGAAGCCCATAAAAAAGGAACTCTGTTGTAAATAATACTGTATTAAAGTTCCCAAAATAATCCAAAACCCAGATTTTCTATAGAATTACACATACTTATTAATTTTGCTGAAGAAACCTGTGCATTATATCTGATGCAGAAAGATACATTAGTGATCGTGCCAGAAAACACTAGATTTTCTTTGTTTAGGAGACAACGATCTTTCAAAGTTAGCCAATAAAAAGCCCCATTTCCTTACAAAATATTAAATGAAGCCACTCATCTTCTTTAAAAAAGAAAAGAACTACACACAACCTCCTTTTAACTTATTGTATAAGCTTTGTTTTTCTACATTTCTGTCTGCTGACTGCAGCTATTTGTTCAGTAACTGGGTTTTCCTTACTACTTAGGAACAAAACCAAAACAGTGTTAACTCTTTTGTACTTTGCTATTAAGGCCTAAATTCTAGTTTGACCGCTTGAAAGGTAGGGAAGTGATCAGAGCATTACCGTTGAACAGGATAACAGGCTGCTCATCTGCAAAAAGGATATGAGGAAAAGCATTGTGCTTCTGAAGGACTCTAAGAAGCAAGGTGATTCATATTCCTGACTCATTTACAGTTGACCATGAATTATAAGAAAGGTACTAGGATTCTAATTTAGCTTGACATTTGTACACAGAAGAGATTCCTGTGAACTTGTGCAAATAAAGCACATTCAGAATTGAGGCATTCTATGTCATTTCAATTATTCATTTAATTTATATTCACCTTTCTATGAAAATGTACCCAAAGCAACTAACAGCAGCAACACACATACAAAATGGCAATTGTAAAAATAGCACAATATAAAAGCAGAGAAAGTAAGAACAAGTGAAAAAAATATGCCAACATTGGCTAGCACCAATACACGCAAAACTACAGCAGGGATACATAACTACATTTGCAGGATCTCATTTGGCCCCTAAAATTGGCAGGCACCTCCTCCCTGTTAAATATAACATACATTTTATCCCATGATGTCGAGTCATGGCCAAAGGGTTCTTCTCACATGTGAATAGCAGCATAATCCTACTAGAGGTCTTTGTCAAAGCCTTGGTTGATATTTAGACTGGGAGAGATGGGCTCAGGACTTGACACTGAGAATGAGTTGACAGTGCCAACATTGCTGGCCCTTCAACACTTGATGAGTTCAAAACATTAACTACTAAAACAGGGGTGGGAAACATTTATTTTTTAACCCACTAAGTGTCACATTCGCTTGGGGAAAATCTGTTAGGGTCCACATGCCAGTGGTGGGTAGGAACACAGCCAAAAAGTAGACACAGCAACTCTGTCTCACCCTCCCTTCCAGACCATCATGCTCCTGGGAAAGGGTCAATCTGCTGTTACTAGAGGTCTGGACGTAGGATCTACCCCCATGTTGCATCTGTTTTGGTGCCTCTTCCCTATCACTCCTCTTCCCAGACTCCAGGTTCCCCCCTCTCCTGCAACCCACATGAAATTAGGCTGAGGGCTGTATGTTACTCACCACAAAGAAAATTTGTTGCCAGGGATCTAGCATTTTCCAAAGACAGGCTTTGGGCCTCTCCCCAAGTATATGTAATGAGAACCCAGTGGTCATGATCAAGTTCAATAAATATCTTGTACTATAAGTAGAAGGAAAATGGAACTGGAGTACATAGCCTGTTAATTGACATCCCATGAGAAGCTTTGGCATAACCGGCAAAAGACTGTTAAACTATTTAATTTATTTAAGGAATTTATGCCCTACTCTTTAGCCAAAATGGCTCTCTGAGCAGCTTAAAAAAAACAGTATGAAGATGGTCCCTTTCCTCAGGCTCACATTCTAAAAAGACATTTGCCACTGTGTATTGTGGCATATGGGACGCGGGTGGCGCTGTGGGTAAAACCTCAGTGCCTAGGACTTGCCGATCGCATGGTCGGTGGTTTGAATCCCCGCAGCAGGGTGAGCTCCCATCGTTCGGTCCCAGCTCCTGCCCACCTAGCAGTTCGAAAGCACCCCTAAGTGCAAGTAGATAAATAGGTACCACTTTATAGCGGGAAGGTAAACGGCGTTTCCGTGTGCTGCTCTGGTGCCGGTTCGCCAGAGCAGCTTCGTCACGCTGGCCACATGACCCGGAAGTGTCTGCGGACAGCGCTGGCTCCTGGCCTCTAGAGTGAGATGAGCGCACAACCCTAGAGTCTGTCAAGACTGGCCCGTACGGGCAGGGGTACCTTTACCTTTACCTATTGTGGCATATAAAAAGGCTAATAGATTTATTGTGACATAAGCTTTCATTGGCTAGACACCACTATCAGATACAAGATGGAGGGCTCTAAATTACAAAAAAGTTTATGCCACAATTACTCAGTTTATTTCTAAGGTGCCACAAGCCTCTTTCTGGTTTTTGCTGCAATCAACTAACACCACACCTTCTGGAAGTTGCAATTCCTTTGTTTTTGTTCACAGTCCTTGGGATTTCAAAGAATATGAAATATTAACAACTGAGAGACAGCTAGTGTGATGTTGTGAAGAATGGTAGATCAGACCCAGAAGACTGTCTTAAAAATCAACACCACTGTGTTGTCCCGATGTCTGAAGGGAGCTCCGAAATCAGTGATGGCCTGGGGCGGTATGAGCTACAAGACAGAGGTGATATTAGTCAGAAGCACTGCTGTGGTGTCCTAGGTGGAAGTTTCATTCAGATGGGGTTTCAACACAAGTGTGTGGGTTCTACCCAAGAAGAGCCAGGCAAGGCAAAGCTTAGTTCAATGTAGGAACCTAGATAGCTCCTTGCAGTTGTTCAGGCTGGGATGGCATATGAGCATATTCAAAACGATGCTTCAGGCAACCCCAGACTGAGACTTAAAAGGGGTTTTCAGCTCTGTCTGGGTGATTAGCTCCACTTTTGCTGGAACAGCCCTTTGCAGGGCCAAACTTTCAGTTTGGTTCCAACTGCATGGGGAAGATCATGACTCCACTTGAGTTTCTGGGCCAAAATTATTGGACTTGGAAGATAGCAATGTAACGTCCTAAGGTTGAGGAGGTGGTAGCAAAATGGGGGCCTGTTACAGAGAGGGTTCTGGTAAGGTGGAGTTATCCAAGGCTGGCACTGAAGACAACTATGTATCTCATTCCCCAAACCTAGAGTCTTGACTCCAGGTTCCTAGGTAGCAGATGTTGCTTGGAGTGCTTTTCCACATCTTAGGCAGGTGCATTGACAGCACTCATTACTGGCTCTCGATTATTTAATGCTGCTATTGTTTTTCATATATTGGTTTATGGTTCATTGTTTATCTTTGGTTTTTATCATTTTATTTTTTCCACTACAGTTGTGAACGGCCTTGAGTGCTTTCTTGGAATTGGAACCTCAGGATAAAAATTATGAATCAAATAAACAACATGTTCAGCAATAAAATTCAGCAGTCATGGATGGCACTTGTCTAGTATATGTGGTAGGCTTCGGTATTCTTGGGCGGTTTAAAAACAACATACAAATTTGTAACGCAAGTGGTTGTCCTTTCTGGTTAGTAAGAACTAGCTGACTGATTTCAGACCCAAGAGCAGGCATAGGCAAACTCGGCCCTCCAGATGTTTTGGGACTACAACTCCCATCATCCCTGACCACTGGTCCTGTTAGCTAGGGATGATGGGAGTTGCAGTCCCAAAACATCTGGAGGGCCGAGTTTGCCTATGCCTGCCCAAGAGGGACCCAAGAAAATTAGGCACACAAATAAGGCCCTTCTCTCTCTCTCTCTCTCTCTCTCTCTCTCTCTCTCTCACACACACACACACACATGTTTTCCCATTACAATATACAGCAAAAAAAGTGCCTGAATACACTTGCATTTCCATTTTCCACATCACCCTTCCCCTGCACTTGAATACCTCCATCCTCCTCAAAGAGAAAGGCATGGACTCCAAATGGCTGGGCAGCTGTACAAGTTCCTTCTTCAGATGTGACATCATAGAAAGAAGATCCTTTCCTCACCATATGTTATATGGTGTGAAACCATGTTTCAAGCTAGAGGGTCATTTCCAAGGGAGCGAGGAACTATTTGGAGTAAACATTGTGAGTTCAAAAAAAGCCAGAGAAGACACCCAGGCTTAGAATTAAAGCATTAAAGAAAAGAAAAAAGTGCACATCACTACAGCACTGAATGTGATTATTCATTAAATGTATATGGTGTTCGGGCAATAAAATCCCTCAATTATTAAAACAACAACAAGATACAGCTTTCCTTCTAGTGAAAGCCTATGGGAAAACTAGCCCAGAACTGAAGCCACTCATTTGTAGCAAGAACACTGGGTTAGAGAGCCACAACTTTGCAATGTGAGAGGGCATGTGGAACCTGCAACAAAAGTGGTGCAGTGTATCCTTCAGCCCACAAAAGTAGCGTTAGTGGTGGAGGGGTAAGGAGATGGGGAGGGGGAAAGGGAACACTCACCCTTTTGCTTTATAGCTTGGGTGAAGAATTCTGGAGAAGGGAAAAGGTGCACTTTCCCTTTCTTCTTCCTGAAACATCTCCACACAGTTCAAGGAGATTTAAAAAACAAACAAACCACAGCATGTACAGCCCCAAGCCAAATTTCCCCCTTCAGGACCCCTTCCATTTTCCTTTTAAAAACAAACAAACAAACAAAAAGTTTAAAACTTGCAGGGCATGTATTTTGGAAATATTTTGTTCTCCTGCATACCTTAGGATTCATGAGCCTGTTTCATTGGCCTTCTTGTTTCTCAGTGGCCCTGTTTCACTTCCACCCCTGTTGCCACTTAACAACCTGAAGGAGCTTGCCAAGAACGAAGCCAACACCTCAGCTTCGGGAATAGAGGTGAAGGGTCAGATACAATTCAGGAGATTCAGGAAGACTACCTGGGAACTTCTGACCTCTCCTTTCCAGGGATGCTTGCAAAGACCACGCCTGCAAGGTGATAAGCAAGCCACAAACAGAAGAAGGGGTACCAGAAGCAACACAGAACAGTACAGCTGGATGATTGTATTATCATAAGCAACGATTCACAAGTGCCATTTATGGGTACTGGTGGCGGGTAAATCAGAAATATCAAAATCTTGGAACTTCTTTAACTGAATAATGGCTTGTCATGGAAAATAACAAAATTAATGAAATAAACCAATTTGGTCAGAATTAGAGAAGACTTTCCAAGAAATTGCATCCCCATTCCCACCAGTAAAAGTGAACTAAATGTTAATTATTTTATTTATCCTTTCGGTGATATTTGCTTTCTGCAGAAAATACCTCACTTTTCATGGGAATGGCATTAACTATATGTACAAGTAAGAAATCATACACTTAAACAAAAATTTGTACTCTTCAGGCATGTAAAGCAAATCTAAGAAAACAAAGGCATGATAATCTAAACCAAGGATGAGGAACCTGCGGCACTCCTGGAGTTGCCGTACTATAAGTCCCATTACCTCTGGCAATGCACTGGCTATGCAGGTGGGGACTGATGGGAGTTGGAGGGTCACAAGTTCACTATCCCTGATCTAAGCAAAGGCACTCTGGTCCAGAGCAGTGTCCTGATACTGATATCACCTGCAGATTGCATAAAGTAACCAGCAATTGAGGGCATGGTAATTGCTACATTCTGGAAGTACTATATGAGTTCAGCAAGAACAGAAACTTCTTTCATGATGGCTGAGCAGATAACAAATCTTGGAAAAAGTACAAATCATATCAAATAAATCCCATCACAACAACAACAACAGAATGTCCCCTCAACTTCTCATTGCAATGCCAGCTGGGGTGGGGAGTCCATACTCTAAAGACAGGGCAAGTAATGCTTATCAAACTGCAGCTGGATGGAAAGAAAGTTCTCTTTTAGGAATTAAACTCAAGTGGCAAACTGTTCTCCACACAACTAGCTTGCTTATTCCTTGTGAGGAGCATAAGTGCCACTAGGGCAGCACACTGATGTAAATATCATTTACACATCATATTCTCACAAAACCTGCGGCTAGGAACCTTTTGAAGTTTACAACTCCCTTCTACAATACAGTTGCAGATCTTGTTACCCATGCGCTTCTAATGTCACCTCGCTTCATTTTACTTTTTTTTTATTTTAAGGAATAAGGGTCTACTCAGCTTGCTTTTTCCTTGCACACTTTGTGATCAGAATAAATGTATTAAGTGCTTCAGTTTGCAGATGCATAAAAAAGATCAATATGTGTTTCATTAATGCAAGAAGTGGGTAAGGGAAAAACTAGGCTGCAAAGTATGATCTTCACCTCGAAGCTACAGAAAGCACTCGATGTGCCTTGCAGAAAATTACAAGTTGAGGGCACAATTGTGCCCTCTGATACATAACATGCCCCATTTCATAATACCTCTGCATCTTTATGCACATGTTCAGGAGATGCAGCTGTGACAGTATGCCCAAGGCAATGATTTAGAAAACACTTGCACCTAATGGAAGCCCCAATTCAACTTACTCCGGTGCAATATAAATAATTCATTTGTGGATTGCTGACTGAAAAAACATGGCGGCTGGCCCTCTTGTGTCATGATTCCATGAAGCCCAGCGGGGTTCAATCTATAAGAATTCTGGCTGCCCCAACAGTGAAAGGCAGTGCCCTTTACAGACACCTGAATGGCTTGGGGAAAATCTTATCAGTTGTGTGCAACATGGGAAAGTCTTTTTTCCCGTGCCCAAGGCAGGATGCCACTTTAGCTCTTGTGATATTAGCTGCTGCTTGCATAGGATAAGGATTCCCGAGTAATTCCTGTGGCTCAGTTCCCATGTTCCCCTTCTAAGTAAGACGCTGATGTGAATCCTCCTCTGCACATTCAATATTCTGACGAATGAAGAAAGTTCCTTGCTCCACACTCCTCAAAGCTCCCCAGCAGGGCTGGCCCTATCATTAGGCAAACTGAAGCAGGCAACTGATTTTGAATGCCATAAAAACACACACAAATGGTTAATAATAATAATAGTTGTTGTTGTGTCTGGAAAAGGCAAAGACACTTAGGGAACTTCTCTGCCTCAGGTGTTAACATAACTTGACAGGGCTTGGGTACTCAACACCTTGAATTGGGAGGTTGACATTTGCTCTTCTGCTTCAGGTAGCAAAATGTCTTGGACTGGCCCTGTAACACAGCTCCAAAAGAGGTGCTGAAGACAAGTGCATTTCCATTTCAGCTTGTGCTCTTGGAGAGCAGAAAGATGCAAGAACCACCACACACTGCAGTACCAAAAAACTAATTCCTCAGAGCTATTGCAGCTGTCTTTTAAAAGCAGCAGTTCCACATTTGCTCTGAGAGCAGCCAAGCTCCTCTGACTAGTAAAGGTGGCTTCTAACGGAAGAAATATGGAACTGGATAGTAAATTGAAGTGTATAGATTAGGGGTTGGCAGTGCCCTCTGCAACTTTCTCCAAGAGCACAAGACACTGTCCCAGTCCCAAAAGCCCCACCTGCCATCACCCACTGTTTTCACCCTTGTGGAAAGACTTCGTAAGAACATGCAGAAGAGGTCTCTTCTCTACATTCCAGCATAGGCCTGCCCATGCTTGCAGATAGTATGAAGTAAATCTACCAAACTGTTCTGTCAGCAAAATGTTATCAGAAGATGTTGTGAGTGCTTAAAGCTTAAGGGCATAATGCTATTACGGAGCAGCTGCATCATCCATTTTATACAAAACGCTGAAGAAATGCTTTTTAAGGATGGGCAGTAAATATGGTGATCATGCCATGATCACGAAGAAGACATTTTCGCTTCTCATTAGCATGGGTGAGTTACGTAAGAAAGTTTGGCAAGCAAACAATAGAAGCACTAAGCGCTAACTTAAATTAGACAGCTGCATAGCCACTGCAAAAAAGTTAAGTGCTTAACGGGACTTGATGCTAGAGGCAATCATGATTTGAGAAAGTTGACTTAAAGAAGAACTATAGGCACTTTAGCATACTTTAAAACAGAATGGAAGAAGTCTTTCTATGTTTGTTGGTTATATAAACAAAGTAACAGCCTGAAACAGCCTGAACAACTGAATTTACCTGTATTTTACTACAATAATAACAAAGTCTAGCTTTTCCTTTCCTAACGCTATCCACGTACCAGTGCATAAGCAATATTGCTGAACTTAAGAATGATAAACTTTGCATTCCAGAAATTAGAGTTGAAAAATGACTATTTTATAAAATCACAAACACAGAGGGGCGTGTGTGCGTGCGTGCGCACACACACATGCATACAACACACAACATGTTTCATGATCACAAACTGGCATTTCCTTTCATTGACCTGCACTTCCTTTGGCAACCATATAGTGATGTGTGACTCATTAGGAATACAGAAATTGTTCCTTTGTGGCTGCTTCAGCTTTCTTGATCAATTGATTTTCACCAACCCTCGTTTTCTTTTGAGATTTCTTTTTTTTTGATAAAAGAACTGCTCAGATGCCATCTATCTGTGCACAGCTCCCCCTATTTCTCCTCTTCTTTTGTTCCTCTGCTTGTGACCTGATAAATCAGCATGCATAAGTAATTCTGGGGATGGGAGAGTATTAAGCACTATCCTGACTGGCAGCACCACAAATTAATCTGCGGACAATTCCAGCAATAGCTCCATGAACTTTAGACCTCCCGGGTTACCGGACCCTAAAGCCCCCTTCTTATGCTCTACATCACATTAAAGCCTTCTTTAGTTTGTGGGAAACATCTTTTTATCTATATGTTTAGATGCACAGATAAAATGAGCTGCCATAATGCAGTCCTAAAAGCACAAAGACAAGCTTTTCCTCAAAAATAATTTAGCAACACAAGCCCGGGTGCTTCTTCACTGAAAACCATTAAATCTTCCGAAGTGTCCCCAAACGGCAGCCTAAATAAATATTCAATAAATATATGAATAAATGCACAAACTAGCATTTAATAGTATCTACAGAAAGTGATATAGTAGAAATAGCCTATTGAGAAACAAGCTTTTTTGGCTTGTTCTACATTTACTTTTTTGCACTGATTCAACTAAGAAAGTCTGTAGCATTTGGCAAACTGTTCCAAAGCAGAATAATTATGTTCAGCTAAAATGACCTAGCTTAACAGATCCCACAATATGACTACTTCAGGCAGTGGCTTTAATTTTTCCATACTGGCTTTATCTTTGATGCCATGTTAAGCTGAGGTGGTCCTGCAACTGATACCACCATTTGGACTGCTCAATGAGCTGCAGGATCTTGTCTAATTTTTCTGTGTTGCAATTTCAATGAGACCCATTCCCATGAAAGCATCCTTAAGATTTCAGTTTCCACGCTAAGTCCAAAACCAAATTTTATTTGCAGGACTTTTTGAAGACTTTCTCTGATGAGATTTGAAGCTTCAGGTATGGTCAGAAAGAACTTTATAGTGTTCACAAGTTAGTCTTCAAGAGCATAAATCAATAGGTGCTTTTGCAATGGTGCTAAATCAGATTTGTCTAAATGGGGTGTTTTGAGTGGCTACACAGGATAGTCTATCGTTTACGCATTATCTCATTGTTTAAGTTATGTATAGCAGCATCTGAGTTTGCCAAATGTCTACTGTTTGCATCTCTTATTACAATGCCATGCCATTTCAATGTTCAGTAAACCTCAACTTCCTTCCTGGAACTATGACCTTGTTTTCTACTCTCTTTTATCTCTTATTCTCAGCTGAATAAATCATAATATGTTATGATAATAAGATTCTCTCTAAGTGATAGACTTCAAAGCATTAAAATTGTTCTTCTTTCCTTCCCATGCTACCACAGACTTTATTAGTTTTCCCTTAGAGTGTGTAGACACACACACACACACACACACACACACACACACACACACAGCTTAAGCAAAACATAAAATAACCTAATTGTTGCAGATAACTAACATCTAACATTTTGAAACACGGTAGCGTAAGAAAGGGAAATTTTTGGACATAAATTGCACCCTTAGATGTTCAAATGACATCTGAGTGTGTCATATCCTGACTGAAAGACAGGATTAATCTACTACCATGCCAGCCCTCCCAGACAAGTAAACTCTTCCTACAGCTTGGTCAGCCATATTCTATAGTGCTTCAGAAACCTATAAAGCCATGCTAAATGTCCTCCTTAGTCCTGCAAGTACTAAGTCCAAGCTGCGTTCGTAGGGCTGACACCTTTTTCTTTACCCTTTTAGGGACAAGAAAAAGGTACATTGGATGGTTTAACCACATTAATGTCACATGTACACATCCCTTCTTTTACCCAATGCTATCTTTTTCCTTACCTCCCAGCATACTGTAGTCCTGATAAGGCCCAGAAGTAGCTATTTCTAATATTATTTTTTAAGAGCCACATTTGCACCCATATACGTATACCAGTTTATCCCTTATGGCAGAGCTTTCCGAAAACCGTATTGTATAAAAAGCCAAGCATCCTTGCCCTCAGTCTAAAGGTGTGTGTGTGTGTATTCCTTGCTGCTTAGACTCTAGGCTGCTAGCTCTCATAGATTTGCTTGCAGATATGCTGCTGGATCTTGACTGACAGAGGGAAGGAGGAAGGTGATATTGCTTGCATCTACAGTGGAAGTTCTGCTGGGCAAAATGGTTCACCTAATAGCAACGCCAGGTTGATAAAGTTGTGTCGCTGGGTGCCCTTAGCAACACAGCAGTAGTTGGCATCTGTAGGACCACAGTGGCGCTTTATCTAGTTTGTTAAAAATAATACAGTGGGGCAGTTCTCAGCCTTTACTGATAGCTGCACGGTTTAGACAGCTTCAGTAAAAATGCAATGATCAAAAACATGAGCAAAAGCTAGACAGGTGACCAATTCTCAGCTGTCTGTTCCAAATACTGCACACTCAGAACCCGGCTGATCTCCAATCCACATTTGCCATGAAACAAATATAACAAGAGTCACTGTTGCAAGCAAATGTAAACTTTAGTGTAATTATACATCAGCACTGGATAACAGGCAAAACCTCTTAATACTTTTTAACTCTGCAGCTTTCCCAGCATCAGACTACTGTATACTGAGGCCTTCACTCTGCAATTCAATTTTGTGATTCCCCTCTCCCCATAGCCATTCTGTTCCTAATAGTAAGGTTAACTGAAGTCTGTTGTCGCTGTGAGAAAAAACATGCTCTTTATTAGCATGGGTTTATATCAAAGTTTTGATAATTCCCAGTGATCTAATCCTATGGGCTTTTCATTATGCTGTAAGAAAGAAAATTTTTAGCTGTCACTTTGTCTAGTCATTAACAAAATTCTTTCAAGTGTTGGGATTCCCACTGAAACCAATTTAAATTTCTTTTACAAGATTTTCCTGGTGCTTGCTTTCAGGTGTGACATGACAGGTGTATTGCTTTCATGTTTACAGCATTAGATCAGCAAGAAATTTTCAGGCTAGCAAACAGCCAGCACAGTATTCTCCCAGCCCGGGTGCAAGGATATGGATGGGATTCTTTATCTTACTGATCACATTTATATGCTGCCTTTCTTCAATAGAGCAAAAGGTGTCGTGAATCCCAGCTGATCTCCTGTCCAGGCACTGACCAGACCTTGGACCTGCTTAGCTTCAGCAGTGGGGTTGCATCATGGTCCTTCAGGCTGAAGGTGGACCACCAATGCTGGTCACTAGAGCTGCACTGTGCTCTGCACTTTTTGGACCCCCAAAATACTCCCCCCTCCACAAAGGGCTAGGCCCCAAGGAGCTGGCATCCCTGACTGTATCTCTCTTCCAGCCTACCAAGATGGCATGGCCTCTGCCTGGAGTTCTGGCTCTACCCTTCTCCTTCCCAAGAACCCTTGCTCCAAGCAACTCCTCCCAGCTGTCTGCTTGCTCCCAATGCCTTATCCAGCCCTCTATTTTTCAAAAAAGGGCACATTTTCCTTGTGCAATATCATGCCTCCTGTAACTTCTCCCTCTCAATTCTGCTATTGTCTTCTGCTAATTAATACAGAACTGGGGAGGAGGACAGCACCTGCATGGTCAATTGTTCTTTAATGGCCTGGTAGGGGGAATGGGTGTTGTTGTGATTTAAACCACTGAGCCTCTTAGGCTTGTTGGAAGGTCAGTGATTTGAATCCCTGCGACGGGGTGAGCTCCCATTGCTCGGTCCCTGCTCCTGCCAACCTAGCAGATCGAAAGCATACTAGCACAAGTAGATAAATAGGTACTGCTGTGGCAGGAAGGTAAACAGCATTTCCGTGCACTCTGGCACTTGTCATGGTGTCCCATTGTGACAGAAGCAGTTTAGTCATGCTGGCCACATGACCTGGAAAGCTGTCTGTGGACAAACGGTGGCTCCCTCGGCCTGAAGCGAAATGAGCACCACACCCCATAGTCACCTTTGACTGGACTTAACTGCCCAGGGGTCCTTTACCTTTACACAATGGCTCGGTACTTAGTTCTCCTTGTGCTCTTAGCAGCATCACTATCCGTGATCTGAACATGGGATCTAGTTCAGCCTGTATGTTAAATCTACCGCTTGGCATCTTCCCTTCAATGCTTCAAATATCATCAAAATTCTACTCCCTTTCCTGATTTATAACATTCAATAACTCTCACAGCTATGGGTGCCCTTGCACCCTCAACCTCTGTTACCCCAGATCTGTAACAGTTATTTTTGGCTTTAAGATGTTGCTTAGCCCACTTTTATTGGACCAAGACGTGTAATGTCAAATTGTCACTCACTCAGTAGGTTTTCTTTTGTGTCAGTCATTAACTGTGCTGGGCCTAATGGGAAAATCTCACCTTTCCTCAGACCTCTTAAAAACTTTCATGGAGTGCTGGAACATGCATATTTGCAACCCCATACTTTCTCTCTGGTCTGCCTGTTCCTGGAAAGGGGGGGGGGGGAGTCAGCTATATTACTAGAAAATTGCTGGAAGACTTTTATGGATGCTTATTACAACAAGAATTAGTTTGGGAAAGCGATAGACAACTGTTGCAGGAATTCTCTCAAACTTGCACCACTATCATAAAGCTTTAGTTGTTGTCAGGAATGTGATGTGGGATACTGAATGAAGAAAATGGATCCAGAATTCAGCATCCTGAGCATCACAGCTTTATTTGACCTTTAAAAAATAATGCTACTAATCCTCAAAATTTAAAGATATACCTGAAAGTGTGAGCGCAATGCCAGGTAAACTCTCAAAAGCCAGAATAGGTATTGTGTGCCAAACACATTTTTCAGTCCCTGATAGTAATTGTGGTGCACTGACAGCTTACAATAGCACAGTACAGAGGAAGCATAATCTCATTTGTCCCAATGGCTTGTAATGACCTTCAGGATGATGCTAGACACTGCTCTTTACAAAGACGAATGATTAATTCAAACTCAGCTCATACCACCCAGTGCCCATATTTTGAAATAAATCTTCAAGACTCACTAACTACTTTAACTTAATGTGATTTTTTTACTTGCCGATAGTCTATTTACAAGAGTTGACAAGCAGAGAAAATGTGTGGCCGATGAGTGTCAGACTTCAAAACTGCAATTAGTTATTGACATGCAAGCTGGCGCATCACCAGCAAAGGGAGCTTGCCATTATAAACCAGCCAACATAAACTTGAACAACTTTCTTTTGATTAATTCTCAAGGACTTGGCAAAAAAAGTCTCGGAACTACTTACCCAATGTCAACACAAATATTAGTTAAGCAACTGTCCATGTTAGTTTGAGGCAATTACCAACCTCATGACCCCCCCATAAAAACAGCAAACACAAAACTGTTGAAAGATTGATTGATTAAATTTCTAACGTGTGTTGACATAGCATGGTTTCCTAAAAAACAACAACACCATGCACAGGCACACACACCACAACCACAACCAGCGTTAATTTTACTTGTTACTCCTTAAACCAGTGAGAAACATTTTGTGTTTTAAATAGTAACTTAATGCAATTAAAGTTGCATATTCCCTAAATTACTATTCAGGGGATATGTAACTTTTAAGGTAGTCTGGACTGCAAGATTCAGGTGCAATCTCAAGTACACCCTAAAATTTGACCTTGTGTGCATAATTTGCGGTGCATTCAATTTTATTCTCTTTATGAACTGATTTAGTGGATATGGCCATTTTGTTTTCTTTTCTCTCAACAAGGTTTTGTTTTTCATACAATATAATAATAAAATTAATATTTTAAAATCATTATTTTTTATTTATATGCCACCCATCTGACTGGGTAACATCAACCATTAAAAGCTTCCCTGAACAGGGCTGCCTTTAGATGTATTCTAAAAGTCAGCTAGTAGTTGCAACTAATGATGGGAGCTCTAGTTCATGAAAGCTTATGCTTTAAATAAAATTTGTTAGCATTTAAGACTGTTTCAGTGCATTCAGGAGTTTGAAGGAAAACTCAAGAGATAACTATTCTCACACTCAGCATAAATGTCAAAAATAATAATATAGGATGGAAGACATCATAGCAATAGCAGGATCAGTTCACATCCCAATTGCACCCATGGCCTTATTCATTATTTAATCTTCATAAGGATTATATGGAGGGATGCAGGAGAGGATTTTAGAATTTCAAAGGTGATTTTCTATATATTTTTAAGACAAATAAATGGTTCTTTTCACCAAAAGCAAGGACATGTTTCAAAACAAAGCCTAGTGGCTTTTTCTTGTCCTATATCCAGATTGCAATATTTTGCCTGAAGGATCATACGACAGAATAAGTAAACATATAGAGTATTAGGAGAATACTGCAATGCAAAAAAGGATGTTAAATTGCTCATCCAAGGGAGTGACATAAGTAATACTGACATAATTTCTAAGTAGCAAAGCAAAACTAGGTCAAATCACATTGACCTATCTAACGTAAGAAGCCATCCCCCCCCATCCCCCGTTAGAATTCACTATGTAGATTGTGGCTGCAGGCATTAATGTCCTCTGTTATCAATGTGTATAATGTTGTCGCTCTCCTTTAATATCTTATCACCATATTGGTTTAATCAAACCAAACACAACCACAGCCCACTTTTTAGAATTTTAAACTGGAGAAGAAATCCTTAGCTGAATTGCTTTGTTTGGCTTCTTTCATCACAATACAAAACATAACATTAAAAACCCTTTTAATAAAGGGTTTAACCCATTTTTTAAAACCATAAATCTCAAAGTGAAATTAATGCAGTGAATGGGTTTCATAGGTCTGATACACATTAAAGTTACATCATTTACCACTGTCTCTGACATTGCCACCCCACCTCCCCAATTATTAACGTTGCTTTTAAAAGGAAGGGATAAACTGATTAATTGGTCTAGCAAAAGCAGACTAGTTTGGGCATTGTGAACTGAAATCAGGGCCCAAGAGGGAGGTGGACCAGAATGCACATATCTTGGGATAATCACCCCAGAGCCTACCATTTGTTTAACTGTTCAAGACAAGAAAGCAAAGGTTGAAGTGAAGCTCATGGAGAATCAGCAGCCCATGGCAAGATCAGGCATTCTTGGTTCACCTCTCTTTCACCTAGGATAAGTGACTGTGTCAACAATAGGAAGGCAGCATTCTCTAGTAAGTGGAGTTCACATTCCATAGAGAAATTGACTGGCCTTTGAATGACCTAGGACAGCTAGCAAGTGAGCACAGCTGCAGCACCCAGGAAATTTTTTGAATGAGAGATTGTCATCTCAGGACAAAAGCCCTGGGATAGCAGTTTTCACCTACCATTGTGCACAAGGGCTTCTTGAGGTTCAACAAGGTGAGACATAAATGGAAGATGCTGCTCTTTATTTCGCAAGTTTTCAATGACTGCCATGCAAGGATGTACTGTCTTTGTAAGCACATTTGCGTAGTAACCAGCCAAATGTTGCCTACAATCTAGCAGTGCGATTCACTTCTCCTTCACACACACAATACTGTGTATAAAGCTAGAAATATTTTCCTGTGCTAGCTGTGTGTGTGTGTGTGTGTGTGTGTTGTCTTCTCATGTTGCATATGTAATTCCTGACCAACTGCCTGGTTTTTTTTAAGGCTGATTCTCAAACTTTGTCATAGTGAGTCTAACTAAGATTGTCATCCTTATGCCTTTCATAGTCAGCTGCTATTGCGTAGAAACTGTATAGCTTGAAGATACTGTCAACTTCAACTTCAACTAGAAGCTTCCCTTTACAGGAGGGACGTATAATGGCTCTGATTTAGTGTTTTACTCTCTGTTCTTATTATATCTGTTGGTGGGCTTCTTTATGGAACCAGAAGGTGGACTATAAATATTTTAGGGCAGACCAACAGAAATTTTTAAACAAATAACCTTTGTTTGAGGTCGTACTCTACAATTCTGTGATTTAGTTGCAAGTATTACATAGCAAACTACTTAATGCTGAGTCAAATTGGGGCTCCGTCTTAATATTATCTACTATCACAGTGACCCTCCAATGGAACCTTCTTAGACTTGAGAACCAAGGCATGCTGTCTGCCTAAGGAAAGAGGGACTATCACCTTCGAAGCCAGTCTGTTACATTGTAAGATAACACATAACCATTATGAAATTCTTCCTAATATTCAATTGAAATCCCCATTCTTATACTACAAACCCGTTGTTTGGGTTCTACACTCTGGTGCAAATGGTAACAAATTTGCTCCGTGAACTATGTTAAAACCCTGCAAATTTTAAATATTGCCTTTTAATAGTCTTATATCCGGACTTTCATCATAGGACCTGATCACCATCTTTGTTTTCTTCCTCTGAACCCCACTGAAACTCAGTGTAACTCACTAACAAATAAGGATTCAGCTGTCAACAGGAAAGAAACCACTCAGGTTTGTTCCCCAGTTATGATGAAATCAAGTTTGAAAAGAGCCACAGCAGGAAACAAAAATGCCTCCCTTTTTTGTGCAGGCAGGCCAGAAGAAAAGATGGATTGCAGAATAACAAAAGCCCACAGACTGCCCAATAAAAGTAATACATGGGAATAGCAAAAATAAATTGTCCACAGATGGATAGTCCATATTGCACTGTGCCTAGAAGTCATCTCCTCACACTTTCAATGTAATATTGTAAGATGTTCTAAGGCAAAAGTCAAGTATAGTTTAAAAAGAGAGCTTAAAGCTTGTTTTTCAGCAGCACTACAAACCTCTCTCCACAACTGAACTGCCAGGTGAGCAAATCAAGCACTGAGTTAAGCCCCTCAAAACTCATCGCTCCCACTGTGGTCTCAATCTAGAGCCAGCCACAGCACAGCTGTCAACTTTCCCCTTTTTACAAGGGAAATCCTATTCGGAATAAGGGAATTTACCTTAAAAAAATGGGAAACTTTGACAGCTTTGACCCACAGCCATTTTTTAAAACAGCAAGAGACTAGATCATGGATTTTCCAATGTTGCTTCTAGCAGGACACTTGCTCTCCATCACAAAACACTGGCTCTATACTGTACTGACTAATACTGATGCTTTAAAAAGTTGATGATGTTGATGCTTTAAAATGAGTATGCCAACAGCGTTTAAACATATAAACTATGTTCTTTGGACACTGATTTGTATTTATTTTTTTATTTCCAGGCACCTTCCAATAAAATAATAGGACATTTTAGAATTCTATTTAAATAGCAAACAATCGAATGTCTGAAACAACACAAGCAGTAAAAATAATCAAGCTCAAAAACTGCAAAGGAATTCATGGGCACAAGAAGACAGCTGGGCTTTCGCCTTTAAAAGTATTTACCTTACAGCGCATGATACCACAGTGATCTCCAGAAAGGGTAGCCTTGTTAGTTTCCTGCAGCAAAAACAACCAAGAGTCTTGTGGCACCTTAAAAACTAAAGTTGAGATCCAACATAACAGGGCTTTTCTGGCTTTTCCTCCCCCAGGCTGCATATGCTCAACATCTGTTCCAGAGGTTTGGACTGGAGGTGAGAAACTGGAAGTCCCATCACGCTAGCGGAAATCCTTTTGTGCAAGCAGGCAGGTGTAATTGAACCTCACTCTAACAAATTCATTATGGCTTGGCCACTGTGATTCACAATGTCACAACTGGACACTATGTGGGGCCTGCTCCAGCAGTTGCAGAATACTGTGGCTAGACGGCTAAGTGGCACACCTGGATGTGTTGAGGAAACTGCACTGGATGCCGGCTGCCTACAGGGCCATGCAAAAGGTCTTCTAAGTAACACATAAAGCCCAGAACAACTTGGGACTAGGTTACCTAAAGGATCAAGCTGCCTACACCTGCGTAGACCTGTAAGATCACACAGATGGTCATCTGGGGAAATTTTGCTTGCGGCACCGAACCCTATAGAATACCACAGGGCAGTGACTCAAAAACAGGGAGTTTCTCCCATTGCCCCTGCACTCTGGAATTCCTTCCCCTCCATCATTCATAAACCATCATTCATCAGTTGTTTCATGTGTCTTGGAAAGACCTAACTCTTCCCCCTGGTGTACACTGAATTTCTAGTTCTGTAATGCTGCTTTAATGTTGTTGCTTTTTAGTACAGTTTAGAAAGTAGTCTGGAAATGATTTAAGATGAGATCAATAAGGTTTTATAGACTCAAGCCCACTTCATCTGATCAAGTGGGCTTGTGTTCATGGACGCTTATGCCATGGTGGGGAACCTCAGCCCCAGGGGATAGTCCTCCAGCTTTCTCTATCTGGCCTCAGGGATGGTGCCCAAGCCACACTCCTCACCAACCTCCTCAAGTACTTTTGTCCTGCCGGAATGTGTCCGAACTGTGATGATGCCTCTGGCCTGCCAGGATGGATGACGGAAAGATGTGTCTGAGAGAAACCACTTTGATGTGGCCTAATGGACAATGTGAGAGGCACATATGTTGCTTGGTCTTTTTTGCCTCTGGCGCCACTGGCACCTGGAAGGCTGCCCATGAGGCAATGTGGTCCTCAAAGTGGAAAAGGTCTCTGACCCTTGCTCATACCATAACAATTTTTTAGTCTTTAAGTTGCCAGAAACTTCTTAGTGTGCATACTGCAATGAATATGTATCCCATAGATAAACCATGTGCAGTACATCATTTTCTACAGTCCCTCTGGGCCAGAAACTTTCAGATATATTTTATTGAGGATTTTAAATTGATGTTGCTATTTGAGTTTTCTTGTAACATGATGGCTAGTGTTCAAAGGACAGGGATTGACCAACTGAAGCAATCATCATAGATTATCCTCTACTCAAAAACCAAGTTTGGATGTGATGTCAAGCCATAGATAACCATGTGCATGAACTTGAGAGTTTGAGCTCAAGTCTTTACTTCCTTCCCACCAGTGCACAGCGGAGGAGGAGACTAGACACAACTGTTTTCTGGCTTAAACTAACCACATTTTGATGTTGTGTTTGAATAGGAAACTTTAGTTACTTTAAACTATGGTTTATTTGAAAGAGCCAAGATCAGAAACCATGGTTTGCTTGTGGCTCGCTTCAATAAACCATTGTTTAAACTCTGTCCTTCTCAAATGTAACAACAAAGTAGTTAATTTGAACTGTAGGTGCTTCCATCTTCTTTCCTGTATGCACCCAAGGCTTGGCCAGGCTCATTCAGGTTGTGCTAAAAGATGGTTTAGTGTTAAAACCAAATTGGGCCATAGGGTTAAATGGGAATTAATAGTGCCTTGAGTAAGTATATGTATGAGGCAGCACTTCGAATGGTAAATAGTTTTTAACCAACACATTAATTTGTATTTTGATTACAATCTCTGGAATGATGATTTAACCTGAATCCAAAAATCCCCTCCTTGCCTGTATAGCGTCCTACTGTCACAAAAGCTTTCTGCTGGCAGAACAACTAAAAGTCTATTGGGGATCATCTGGAGCCATACAAGTAAATAATTTAAAAGCATATAAAATGTGTATATTTAGTGAGGACGCAAGAAGATATATTCACCAAGCGATTTTGCACCAATCCATTTTGCAATATAATTATGGAATTAAAACTATACAAACAAACTATATTAATGAGCATTTCTATGTAAGACTAATACAGAAAGTGGCGTTCCCTTTCATTCCTTCCCATGGCTTTGCCTTAAAAGGATTTGGAGGAAGCAATTCAATTTCAAGTCTGACCTCTACAGGCAGGTAACAGGAATAGGTACTTTATTTTCACAAGTTTAAGAAAGCATGTACAGTACAGAAATGCTTGTGGGTTTGCAGAAAGCTGTTCTTCCAAGCTAACCCTCCCTGCCTATGCCATTATCATGACCTCTCGGTTTGATTTCAGTGCAATACTTAAAGCCTCCACAAATGTTAGCCCATTTAATTTTATGAAAGGGTCAATTTTTTTAAAAAAATTAAATCAAGTCCCATATTTCTTTCTGCTTTCCTTTTACACCAAAGCAACCCTTTGTAGTTACAGAAACATATTTTGCTTTTAAATTGGTAACATAAATGTGCATTTTCCTCCCAGAACGCATGTTTTTAAATAGCCTGATTGTTACCACCTTTTTGTAATCATAACCAACTATTCTAACAAACTATCCTTTGTTGAGTGATTGAGTCTCCCCTGTTCCCACAAACCTACAGCACATGTTGCCATAGTTACTCTGCATGTCTATTTACCACACAAGTGATCAAAGAAAGCAGACAACACACACATACACAAAAACCTTTCCCAGACTTCCTACTGGGTAATGTCCAGCCACTAATTAACTGATACACAGCCTATGGACTCCATCTACTTTTTCTTCCCTTATTATCCATCAGATACAACAGCAACATTCTCAGACACGAAGTACATTTGTCTTTCAGTCAGAGAAGCAGTACAAAAAGATGGGGAAACTCTCACTAAAAGCTGAGGTCAACGCTTTAAAGGAGATTTTCTTCTTCTTCTAAGCAATAATTACGGTAAGCTACGGAATAGAAACAGTTCAGTAGGGAAACTGGAGGATATTAAAAGAATATACACAAAAGGGGGCAGACAATTGTAGGGGTGTGTGTAGTTAGGTTGCGTTCTTAGGCACACCTGTCTGTAAGTCCCAGTACACTTCATACGACTTCTGCTAGCCACCCATAGAACTAAGTTAATCTAAGCTAAGTGCTAAGTTTTAGATGAATTTCTTCCTAATCCCCCACCTCCCCTCTCTGTTCAGTTCTCAGAATATTCTAGTCCTAAATACATCCACTTGCTAACAACCAAATTTTCTTCCATCTACTTGGAATCAGAGTGCTGGCTGGCTTCTTCCCACTTTCTGTCAAAGTCCATCGCAAAATACTGCTGAAATGCATCTCCAGTGCTGAAGGAGTTTGTAGAAGGTGGTGGGGATTTGTGCAAGCAAGCAACTCCCAACTTGCAATGAAATACTGTACCTAGTGTATAAGGTAAAGAGTAAGGGAGTCTTTAGAAGATCCCACACTGCCCTCTCCAGTTTTCAAGTAAACCGCTCCTGCTAGCATCCTTACTAAGCCTTGCGAATTCTTAACCCAAAGTTTGTGCTTTTAAATCTGTAACCTGCTTTTCCTCAAAAATGACACGGAAGATAAATATTAAAACAGAATATAATCCTGAAAGAGGCACAGAGTTAACTGAGCATGCTATACGTGCTGCTTCAACTGCAGAAAACATCCTCCTGCCATTTCCTTAAATGACAAAAAGCAGGTTAGAGATTAGATGACCGTGTGGAAGCCTGACACATCTTCAAAGGAGCAAAAGTAGTTTTTCAAATGCCACATAGGTAGTTGAGTTTTCCATCACTGCCCACAGAGATATCATTCCTCCTATGTTTACAATTATTCCTGTAATAAATGTTGGTTCTTGCAGCCTTTCATAGCACAGCATACGCATAACACATCAATCAATATTTTTAATATATTTAATGACTTGTGCCTTGCTTTTCCAATAATGTCCCAGGCAGTTGTTTAATCAAGGCTATATAGTTAGTTCTCTATAGAACCTCCTGGCTTGCTTCTGCTTTAGTGAAGGCTGAATCTTATCAGTATGGCTGGCAGCATATTACATTTCTGTAGCTAATTCTTGCTCTTCCAGACAGCACCCAGACACAGATCTATGCCTTTCTGTCATTCTTGAGAATTTATATTTTGCATTGGTCAAGATCATTTATCAGGGCAATATAGGGGCTCCATTTCATAGTAAGACACATCACTGTGCCTCAAAGTTAATAAATCCAAACTGTAGCATCATTGTTATGAGAAACTGGCTGGAAGATAACAGATAGCCTGTTTTTGTCCAAGTGTCATTTTATTTATTATACTTTTAATTTAAATTCAGGATTAGTTTTCAGTTTGCTCACATCTCTGGCTTTTGGTCACATTCATCTCATTGTATTCAACTCTCAGTTTTTGAATCCCTGTTAGTTCTTCAGCTCTGCAAACCTCCAATAAACATTAGAAGAAATGTCAGTCTCTGTCTGGATGTGCATGAACTGTTCCATCTGCTAAAGAATGCTAGCTGATTGATCTGCTGGTTTGATGGAATTTTGTTCAGTACACGAAGATAAACAGATATTTCACTAAAGGCTACTATAAGAAGAAATAGGGCACAGAAATGTGTCCATCACAGTTCACTTCTAAGGCTGGTACACACCAAAGTTCAGTTAACCATACTTTGATACCACAGCCTTACTTCTGAGTAAACATGCTTAGGACTGCGTTGCACACATTTACGTAGAAGTAATTCATGTTCTGAATGAGATCCCTAGAAACTGTACTGAGGACTCCCAACATAGGATTGGAACAAGTCCCAAAGAGCATTGGGGTGTGTGTGTTTACTTCTAAGTACAGAGCAAGTAAAAACGTAAGTCTCAGGAGCCCTCTCTTGACAGCCTTAATAAGGAACTAATTTAAGTGGAGTATCCGCACTGCTGATTCAGAACAGGGTCTGTTTCCTATACTGCAATCTTAAGATACAGGAGCACGCTGTGGTGCTGCAAAAATATATAATCAGGATCCCTAATACATGCAACTGACTCCTGCTCAGACATGTGCACTGCAAATACACATCAAGATTCTCACGGCGCATGCCAGAAGTGCGAATTACACAATCAGATGAAACACTTCGTATCCCTTTGCCATTCTGAGACCACTCTTGGGTCTTGTAATGTGAGATACGGCTCCAAGTGACAGGCATAGAAGGGACAGGTGCATCCGTGACTAGGGTGTTAATGAAGAAGCACATAAAGAGGGTCGTAAGTGTCTCTTTTTGCACAATTGACAAATACGAGCAATGTCAAGTGTACACAGGAAAGATACAATAGCTGTTTAGAATAGCTAAATTATCACCAGGCCAAAACAAACAAAAAACCAACCCTGAGCAGGGGAGTTAAGTGTATGTTGAGGTGGACAAGTCTAATGAGGTTTCCTTTTGTGCTCATCAATACCACTTACGTGCATTTCATTACCACCATCAACCATTTCTTTTTAAACATCTTCCCTTCCTTATTACATTTTTTTTTTTTGGCCTCCCTCTCCCTCAAACATTTGTCATTTGCTTTTTAAAGGTCACCTGGAACTTCATTTTAACCAGAAGTACCTTACTCAACATTTATGTAGAATGGAGTCCTGACTACTTTCGAAAGAGTACACATGAAATCTTTTTTAAAGTATCTTTAAGCTTCTTTCTTGAAAACTTCTCTTAGCCAAGCTCCCTCTGGTGGTTATAATGAATCCCAGGATGCTCCAGGCACTGCACGGAAAATGATCTGATTGAACACAAGTAAATAAATTGCTTTCCTACAAGGCGAGCCAGCTCCACAAGTAGGCATCTCAAGGAAGCAATATTCCCTGAATTTCCCTCTCATTCTTGTTTGTGAAATTACTCTGATCACCATTAAAATACTCCTCCAATCTTGTTTTCTGAAAATGGAAAGAATATGAGGAGTTTTATTGTCCATACAGGTGCAAACTGTCTCTATTCTTTACTCTTCGTGATTACAGAGTTAAGCAGATTCACAGTGCAATCCTAACAGTGTCGAAGCAACTCCTGCTGAATGTAATGGGACTTACTCCCAGGTAAGTAGGATTGCAGCCTCTGTCTTTCTCTCCACCCCACCTCCACCTGCAACCCGCAAACAAAAAATACCTTCCAGGTATTGGCATCGTCCCAGTCAGTTGTTAATTAAATATGTAATAATCAAAAAGGAATCTTTAAAGAACAGGGTTCCCCACCCCCAAATGAAAACTAAGAAACAACAAAAATCTGCCATGGCACACATATATATATGGAATATTTTGAAATATATATATTTCAAAAATCATCAACCATTTATCTGCCAGTACTGAAAACTTCACAAATTACAACAACAGACTCTTTTGTTAGCCCTTACATGTGCTAAACTGGAATGTGAATAGATAGCATTTCCCTTCGTTTAATAAATAAAAGAACTGCAAGAGCTTAACGAGCAAAAGGTGTTGAAATATTAAAATAATGACGTTTTGGTTATAAATGCTATATACGCTCAGCATTTGATGGCATGCTTGCAGGAGCCCAGCAACTTATGCTACTGTGGATTGTCACGAACAAAAGGTAGGAGCGCAAGAGATGCGATGCCACCCATTTAAAGCTGAGCAAACGGGAGCTGAGAAGGCAAATCCCGGGAAGGGATCCTTTGCCATCACCCCCCCCCCAAAAAAGCCCGATCGCCCTTGCCAATGACGTCACCAACTACCAGCTTTTTTGCCCGGGGGGGGGGGGGTTTGCAAAACTTGCAAAATCAGCTTCCAACTCAAAAAGGAACCACAGCTCTACAGAATCAAGTAATTAAATGCGAATGATCAGCACCACCCAGTCCCCCTAACCCACCTCTCTGGGTTTCCCCCTTCGCCTCCTGCCGCCAGAGCAGCTTTTGCCGCGTGTGTCTTACCTGCCTCATGTTTAGAATCCCATTATCCATCCAGCCAGAAACAGGAGAGTTTCAGGAGGAAACGAAATCCCATGCGCAGTTCCCAACAAGCCGGCAACTTTCCGCCTCCCTGCTCCTTCCGTATGTGTCCCCCGCTCGAGAGAGAGCGCGCTCGTCAAGACAATGTCAAGTTTTTCCACCTTGTTGTGCCCTCTCCCTGCTAGCCTATTGCAAGTCAGGAGAAGCGAGCCAACTGTCCGCCGAGCTCCTATTTCAAATCACAGCTCAGATATGTCGTAGTTGGCTGAATTAGGCCATGAAATAGCCTCACCAATCAGGAGAAGGGGGAGGGAGGAATCACACATAAAGGGCTGCCTACACGAGGATTAGGAAAGCTTTCAAGGATTTAAGAGGCTGAAAAGCAGCTGGAAACAGTGTCTCAGGCTACAAAGGGGGAAGTCAATTTGTGGTATGAGAGATTATTTTCATTCTTATCTAACTTCTCCGTGTCCACTCTGAACCTGAAAGGCTCCTGGGATACGCCAATGAAATATTTGATTAAAAATAAAATGTTAAGCTGAAACTCAAGTGACAATCTCTCTCCTACATAACTGTGGCTATGAAAGGCGGAATTGCTTAACAAGCTCGAACAATGTTAATAAGAATGTGCATTGCATTTGCATAGCTACACCCTTCCCCGATAGCGATGCAGAGTGCTACACAAAAGAACGGGCACGTTTTACGACTCTAAAGTTTTCACCAGCAGATTATATACTTTCTCATATCCAGGACTCATACTAAATGGCAATAGCCTTGAGTAGCATTTTTAAAAGGTGTTTTAAAAAGAAAGGAACGAAAGTAATGCCCATAATTTATCCCCACATCTGTAGCAATAGATTCACACATTAAACAATCTAGAGAAAATTACTAGGGGATTTTATGCCCTTCTTGAAATGGGGTCTGTCTGCTCATTTTGTTTAGTCTCTCTGACCCCTGCTTTGAAGCTGAGTCTAGTATATGGCCTTTGGGTTGTTTACACTGTTCTTTTTTTAAAAAAGAAGAAGAGTGCACATAAATGTACACATTTAAACAAAAGTACTAAAACCCTCATCTCCCTTTTTACACTTCTCAGCTTTTAAGATCAGCTAAGAAATAGGCTGTTACGGTTCCACTCTAAATGGAAATCTGTCTTTTGATCTCTAGGTACAATCAAGCAAAACTGAAGTCTGAATAAAGGCTCATAATCATGGATTTGCTACAGCAATGACTGTACTTATCTAGCTGAGTAGTAAATCACTACCCAGAAAATGCCTCACAAGTTAGAAATCGCTTGCAGCTGAACAAAAATGTGTTAGAAGTATACTATCAACACTGAAATACCAGAGCCCAATAAATCTATTCCCTTTCTCTATCTCTTCTTCAAGGTGCCTAAGCATGCAAAAATATGGAGAAACCCAGACAATTTATTAGTATTCCTATATATTATCCAGAGTTCTGGGTGGGTGAGAAGATATGATGAAACTTTCCTGTTTACTAAGGTTTTGACAGATGACACACAAGCTTACCACTCACAGCACAATATTTGACTCTGATAACCTGGACATAACATAGATTTCCAGAGATGTAGGTCAGGTTTGATATCCTGCAATAAAAGCCACTGTAAGAACGTAAGAACATAAAAAGAAGCCTACTGGATCAGCCCAAAAGTTCACCTAATCCAGCATTCTGTTCCTACAGTTGCAAACAAGATGCCTACAGGAATCCCAGAAACTGAACTTGAGCACAACTCTCCCACTTGTGTTCCCTCATCGACTGGTACCCAGAAGCGTAAAGGCAAAGGGACCCCTGACCGTTAGGTCCAGTCATGGATGACTCTGGGGTTGCTGCGCTCATCTCGTTTTATTGGCTGAGGGAGCCGGCGTACAGCTTCCAGGTCATGTGGCCAGCATGACTAAGCCGCTTCTGGCGAACCATAGCAGCGCATGGAAACGCCGATTACCTTCCCGCCGGAGCGGTACCTATTTATCTACTTGCACTGCGTGCTTTCAAACTGCTAGGTGGGCAGGAGCAGAGACCAAGCAATGGGAGCTCACCCCGTCGCGGGGATTTGAACCACCAACCTTCTGATCGGCAAGCCCTAGGCTCTGTGGTTTAACCCACAGCGCCACCCGTGTCCCACCCAGAGGCATACTAAGACCTAAATGGCCTCAGACCTGTTTATCTGAAGGAGTGTCTCCACCATCGTTCAGACTGGACACTGAGGTCTAGTTCCAAGGGCCTAATGGCAGTTCCCTCACTGCAAGAATTGTAAATTCCCAAGTTCAAGAAATAGCAATCATATCATGCTGATTTACAAGATGAATGGGGCAAATCAAGAGTCCCTGGCCTTGTCAGGAGTTATTGACTCTTTCAGCACATTTCCACCAGAGATTCCTGCCCTAGCTTCAAAAGTCTGAAGTGAGCACAGGGGTGGCTATCTGAGGACTAATCATTTGAACAGGCTCTTAGTGAAAAGGGGGGGGGCAGGGAGGGGCAGATGCCACCCCAATCAATAAAATTCAATAGATACATAGCAAACTGAGGTTCTACTCCCCCTAAGAAAGGCCTGCCTCCCCTAACAAAAATCCTGGTTACACCCATGTGTGTTTACCAGTCTTATTACTCTTCCTGCCACAAACTTATAATGCTGCCTTTCAAGGAAAAGGGAGACTAGGAGCTGATGAAGTCAAAAGAGAATCTTTACATTAAACAGATACTCTTATTCCCAGGAATAATCTGCAGCACCTTCCAGTCTGAAAATGACTTAAAGAAAGCTGTATCTCTTGCCTTCTTCCTCTCTTTTTTCTCTTAGGAAAAATGGACTTCCCTTCCTTTCATGCAGTCAGAATAGAAATAAAATTCTCTAGAGAAAACTAGAGCCTTTGAGATGACATGTGTATCCTATTTTCTGCATGGTTCCTCTGCCTTTACTTTTCCCTCCTTCTTGCCTTTTCACTGTGCTGTATCCATTAAGGTTCACTGAACTTTGGAAAGCTGCAAGCTATTGCATGTCATGCAGGGTAAAACTGCTGAGGCAGCTATTTGTATGTGGCAAACCAAGTCTCAGCACTTTGATGCGACAGTATTTAGATGTAGGTGGCATACTTGAAAGCATACGTTTAGCCATTATAATTACTCTGTTTATCCTTGGTCACAGAAGGAAACATATCTACAATATATTTGCATGTGCCTAATCATCAGTATTAGTCAGCACTGTTTTTCCATGTTAAAATTACCATTCACTGATGTCAATAATGGAGTAGTTCTAAGAGGTTGGGGGTAAAAGATGTGGGTTTGCGTCAGCAGTTGTTGAACAGTAAAACACCTGGTGTCAGTGAAGTTAACTTTTTATTCAAATAAACCAAAACAGCACAGAGTTAGTAATCACAGCAACTCTCCCCAGCAGGACTTTCCTCAGTGAGGCAGTTGTGAGGATTGAAAGTCCCCGTCTTCCCCCTGCTCTCTCAGACTCCTCCCCTGGGGTCCTCACAGTGGCGTAGCGTGGGGGGTGCAAGGGGGGCCGGCCGCACCGGGCGCAACATCTGGGGGGGCGCGCTCACACTCGCAGTTCTCTGCCCCTACCTGGCTCTCTCTCTCACTGCAGTGCTGGCTGTGAGAATCCGATCCGAGCCGCCGGGTCGCCGCCCACTGTGGAGGGGAGGGTGCCAGGCGTGCGGTGCAGAGAGAGAGCAAGGGACTATCTGGGGGAAGGACAGTGCAGCGGGGGGGGGGCGCAAATTACTTGCCTTGCCCCGGGTTAGGGGGCGCAAATTACTTGCCTTGCCCCGGGTGCTGACAACCCACGCTACGCCACTGGGTCCTCAATCAGCAGCCTAAGGCTTCTTTGCCTGGCCTCTCTTTGTTCTGCCCTCGTCATTTCTCTGCATGTTCTGGGAGAGCAGGGTTGGGGAGCTAGTCACAGCAGGTGGGAGAGACTCCCTTCTTCTGCAGCCTGCCTCATCTCGGTCTCCTGCCACCCCCTCCTCTCCTGTCTCCGAGTCTGGACTGCCCTCTGTCACAGCTCTTCCTGTTCACTAAACCCTGTTACCTCTTTTCAGTTTCCTACCACTCCTCTGCATCCAGCCAGTCCCGGACAGCTGGAGGGAATTATAAAATTAGATGAGAATGTGGCAGATCCACTGCCTGCTGCGGCTGCCACTGCTCAGTGATTGCTTAATTATACAGGTATTTCTGTATTTCCTGCCTGGTGCTTATGCATTACTCAGGGTGGCCTTACGACAATTTAAATGTGACAATGTTGTAAAATAAAAGACGTTAGAAATGTCTGACAAAGGTGGACACCGCCGATAAAACATTACTTTTACAACAGCTGCTTAGCACACAAAAGTTTGCCAGGATGTCTTTGCCACCTGGCAAAAGGCAGCCAGAGAGGGAGTATCCATGCTTTAGGGAACAAGCTGTTCCAAAGTATTGGTGCAACGAGTGTTTCTGACATTGTTTCAGTTCCCTCCCACAGGATTTTCTTTTTTTTACCCAGCAGATTGGCTGTATCCTTCCTCTGCCCTCTTTTTCTATTGAGACTACCAACTAAAGGATCAATCTATGGAAAATTCACAGAATCGTATTGGATGGGTGACATTTTATTGTCCTTCTCCAAAACTTAAGCTTTCATAGTGCCCTCTTATGGTCAAATTCATGTCTGACCATTCTTAGAAGAGGGATTTGTTATTTTTTTCTTCGCAGCTCAGAGTTTAAGTTTACTTTCACAAGGGGGATTTAATTACAGAATGATGGAGGAGAAATATACCTCTGTGGTGACTTCACTGGAAATAATTGTGCAAATTCTCCCTCGGAATTGGAAGAAATTATGCTATTTATTCATCCATTCACTATATTCAGCTAGCCAGTGCACAAAGCAATACAATGTTAATTAAAAATACAATATAAAGCAATGCAAAATTAACTGAAATGCAATTTAAAACTGAGAGGGCCAGGCTGTGAAGCATACATTGTTTAAATGGCCTAGGATAATAGAAAAGTCTTCAGCTGGTTGTTTGTATTTAACAAAACTTATATACCACTTGGTTGTAACAAAAACTCTAAGTGGAGATGATTTCCTAGTATACCAAGTACTACATGTGCTGTGATATGTACTCCTTTGTGTGCAGGCTTTAGTGACAAGAGCACATCTGTACTCAACAAGCAGAGCTGTCCTCCCATCAGTAAAATGAATGAGGATGCCCTTGTGGATAAGGGGCATTGTGCACAGCAGATTTTGCCTGCCAAGGAGCTGCTGGATCTGGGCCTTATCAAACAGGACCTTGAATTCAGTAGATTGCAGCAGGGGCTTAACTTATGATTTATCAAGGTATCGTTGAATTGCTTTCCAAAATAACACGGTTGTTGTCATAGGGCTAGGGAAATGGAGATGAGAATTTCCAATTCTCAGGGCAGCCACTAAAGCAAAAAGCACAACCGCCATAAATTAGCACTTAAGGATCAGAGGAGAATCTTGCCTCCCCCTCCTGAGCTATGCCAGATGTATAACGACTGGAGCTCAGGATGTGAGAGTGGGGAGCGAGAATTTTTTTCACCTGACTTACATTTGTTCCATCTCATATTTTTAAAAGAAAGTGTGTGTTTTAAAAGCAGAAATGGGGGAGAACCTGACAAACCTTTCCAAAGTGTAAAAACTGTGAGTGGTGGGGAGTAAGGAGCGGAAACAGAAATATTTCCACTGACCATTCTATTTACATCTAGTGACTTAAAAAAATAAAAAACTTTCCATTTGCATTTCTACCATTGAAACTAGACTGAATGAAATACATTATAAACTGACTTTATTCTCTTCATCTGTGATTTTGGAAATAGCACCCTGAAGAAAAGGATATTCTTGCTGCAGTCCTATATCTACTTACCCACTGAATGCGCTCATTTGACTTCCGAGTAGATATGCACAAGACTGCACTCTCATTTCTCAAGCAGCAATAATATGAGCAGAATATGTAAGTTGTTTTAAAAGAGAAGATAATTAATATTTGAATTATAATTTGAAAGCATGATGAGAGCATGGATTTTGTAAGGAGATTAAAGTAAAACTTGGACAAATGTAACCCATAAAGTAACAGAATGTTCCTAAACGGGGTTAGGGGAAGTTAAATGACACTCACTGCTTCCAATGCCCTCCTGGCTCTCTTCAGCTAGGGTGGGAGTTAGGGACAGGTTTTCTTAACTTAAGCAAAATCGGCTGTTCCTAAAATAGGGACCCTATGGAATCTTGCTAAATTTAAATTCAAGCTCACTGTTCAGTATTGGCATCCACCTGTCTCAAGAGAGAATGCAGTGTGCCTCTGGGAGTGAAGTCAAACTGCTGTGTTAGCAGCATGGAAGTGACCTTTCTGGGGTGCAAGCCTGAACAGTGTTTTATGGAAGTTCTGGGCTGCCCTGATGACAACCCCCCTTTCAACTTCGCTGACATGGTCCAAAGGAAAGCTGAGCAATATGTTTTGCACCAGTTGGACTTCAGGAATTGCTGGAAGGAGCCACCCAACCATCTTAGGGAATTCACTTTGGATCTGTGTAGGGTTTACTTCCCCCCACTCCACTCCCAAAGATACCCCACAAGGCAGCGTAGGTTTGGGATCAGAGTTTCCCTTCTCTTAGATGGGCCACCTTTCCAGGTTGATGAGCCCCATCTGCCTCACACTTCCCTCTGCAGCAGCATTTCTCAACCTGTGTGTCCCCAGATGTTGTTGAACTACAACTCCCATCACCCCTAGCTAGCAAAGCCAGAGCTCAGGGATGATGGGAGTTGTAGTCCAACAACATCTGGGTACACATAGGTTGAGAACCACTGCTCTACAGCATGTACAGAAACTGCCTTCTTGACCATTTGACCCACTATTGGTCTTATCCACGCAATCTGCCAGAGCCTGGCTTTGCATGCAGGATAAATCCCTAATTCACTGAGGGTTTGAGATCCATCAGATAACCCATCTGGTTTAGCCAGCCAGCCAAAGCTGTTCCTGGGGTGTGGTCACTGTCATATGCTGACAGATTCTAGGAGCCACATGTGAGAGCTGAGTGCAAGGTGGACACCAAAGGTGGATAAACTACCCTAGAAGGAGCATGACGTATCCTTCACCAGAGGTACTACCTCTGTCCTAACATCCCAAGGTTGCAAATACATAAGAGCACCAGAAATATAGCACTTGAGCTCATTCACACTTGAACCAATGGTTTCTTGGAATGACAACATAAGAATACAGTCCTGAAATCATGTCTGAAAATACATGAAGTATGGTTGAATATGCGGGAGTGGTCCTAGGATTATCAATATTAATTTACATAATGCTGTTCCAATTTGTTTACCTAACATTACTGAGAAAAGTTCTTACCCTACTTACATTAATGCATCTATTTTCTTTAAAAATAAATCTGTGCTAGTACCAGCAAAAAAATATTTTTGGCATTTTTATTAAAAGGTTTTTAACACATGGAAGTGTTGGCTACATTTCCTTTCATTGCCTGTGTTTCTCTGGACAGATATCCAATCCTTAAGATTCCAGAGTCTGGTTAAAATTCATGTGGATTAAATTAGGCACAGGAAGTTTCTGATATTATATTCCCACAGCGTAATGAAATGGAGTGCATTAAATTTAAGCAAACCAATAAAAACACACACAACATGATAGAGTTCAAACCATATTGCCTAATCTCATGGTTTCCAAAGGGTGAGAAAAGCCATTTAATGTCACCCTAGGTCTTTGCTAATAGATGCGTAGGTATTAAGTAAAAGTAAAGAATAAAAACAGACCATTCTTAAAATAATTAGGATAAACAGAAATGGAAAAAGAGGGGGGCATAGAAAATACACTGGAAATATTACTATTCTTCAAGGAATCTAAAATGGTCATGAGGGTCTCTTTTGCTTTCCCCTTCACCTGAAGTCCTAACATGTACAGTCCTATCAAACAAATAAAAAGGTTTTCATAGTAAGACTTAATAGTAATAACATGTTCACAAATAGGCTTCCTCATCTGACAGAATAACAAGAAAATCAAGAAATGCCATTGCATCCCCTTATAACTTCAAGCAATCCTGGAAAAGGAGGAAGTGTAGTATTTTTGTTTTATTGTGTTCTCAGGCTAATAAACTGGCAGTGCCTTTTGCAACAAAAACATTCAACATCCTGCTCTGCTTAATTTGTTTTGAAATACTAGGAAATAGTGGTACAGACAATCCAGGCTATAGGTGCAACTTCCAAACTGTGGGAAAATGGCTTTGTTCCAGGCAGTTTACTCTTTTCCTGAGCCCTTCACCCATCTAGACATCCCATAGTTTGGTCACCCATTGTGGCAGTTGGATCCGTATCCCAGCACAGTGGACAAGTAAGACACATGATAGAAGGGACATGTAAACTTTAGATAGTATGGTAGTCATCCAGTCATCTATTTTTTCTCATCTACTTGGTCAAACCACCAACATCAAACTCACATTCTCTATTATGTAAAAGCAATCCTTGTTTTTATGCCCAGCTTTGGGGAACGCCGGGGGTGGGGAGGCAGGGAGAAGAAATTCAGCACCAGCAGCAATATAGATTTTGATTTCACAACCACATAATATTGCAAATCAACCTATTTTAATAACCTGAGGATGAAGTATTTATATCATATCATCATCATCATTCTTATCATCATCATAACCTAAGTAACTTGCTCAGAATTTTACCATCTCTGTTCTTTTTTCCTTTTACAGCTGCTCTTCCCACACTGCTTAATAAACTTTCTGTTCCCAAGAATAGACATCTTTTGCAAGCCTGATCTTGCATTCCTTATATCAACAAAACTCTTTATTGACTGACCTCTGTGTGCATTATGAGGGCACTCTCAAGACGTGGCATACACAATCTTGTGTGCCTTTCCGTGAATGTGTAAACATGCACATTTAAACAATCTGCCTTTCCGCCCCCCTTCATAGGACTTATCAACAGATCCAGTGAATGGGACAGTTACTACAATGCAAGAAGTACGTGATCATCCCTAATGCACAAGGATAAGAAATAGCGCCGTAACAATGCAAAGCATTATAATATTCCAGTGTGAATAGAGTGCAAATTATTTCACCTGTACAGTATACTACCCAACATTATTATAAGCAGGACACCACAGTACAAAAAAGAGGTGGTTGGTAATGGGGAGGAGGAAGCAGGTCTTAGAAAAGTAACTTGTCATACTGCAACAACATAAAATTAAGCAATTATAGCCATACCTGGACACATGGCTCATTGATTTCAATAGGCATCCACCTTCATATAAATGCCTTGGGCTTAGCTGCTGAGAAGATTGCTAGGATATTTCTCCACTACATTTACAAATGAAGGTAGGTCAGGAGGAAGAAAGAGGCCAAAACGCTACCGCAGGCGCACAAGGGTTTATGGCACAGCCAGTAAAAATTTCAAGTAGAGATAAATGATGTTTGGAGATCCAAGCCAGAATTAGTTGCTATGCTTTAGAGTTTAGGATTTGATGGAGCTTGTTGCTGTTAACTACTTTCAAAATGTGGAAGACAAAGCAGGTAAATGTTTTCAAGTTAGGTATCCAAATCTACCAGACTCATTCATTCACAAGTTAGTTGCTTAAGCTATTACAATCTGGAACACATTTTTATGAATCCCCAGCTTTGGGGAACGCCGGGGGTGGGGAGGCAGGGAGAAGAAATTCAACACCAGCAGCAATATAGATTTTGATTTCACAACCACATAATATTGCAAATCAACCTATTTTAATAACCTGAGGATGAAGTATTTATATAATATCATCATCATCCTCATTAAGGATTCTTAATAATGTCATATCATTTCCTGTTGTGCTGTTATCCACCTCAAATTCTAAGCACTACTTTTAAAACTGTTGTGGCATTTTGATGCACATTTCATTAAGATGTTGCTGTTTTTCAAGCACATTCATATCCCTTGGTACAGAGGTTGCTATAGTTACTATGTTCTATATGACACCATATACTTAGCAGATGTACAAAGCCTATGTGAATATCCATTTTCATTATAAATTAATTCTTTAACTACTGGCTCCAAAAGGCTCCACTCTCTTCTTCTTCTCCCCACCCCTGAAAGAATTTCCAGAACTTTTAGGTCTTCTTTCTGAATGTCACTTTTTAACATTGCTTATCCATTAAGTCAAGGGAGAATTCTGTGGCTTCTTTTGTACGTAGAAAAAAAAGTAGGGAAGCTAGTGAACTCATTATCAAGAGAGTTTATAATTAAATTGAAGAATGAGTGAATCACTGGCTGCACTGAAAAAGCTCCTTCTTTTTCCAAAGGGTTTAATGAATCATAGAAAGATGTTTACAAGGCCCTATTCTGAACAAAGTGCTCCATGTTAGCATGGCAATGGACCATGTCACTTTTAATAGCTTGAACCTTTCTTCTTCTCTTTTTAAACGAACCATTATGGCTGTTCTACGTTGCTCATCCAGCCAACAACTGATTCACCTGGTTTGCATTTTAAATCGCTGGACCTGAAGGTGATATTTAGGAAATCTACTGTCAGACGTGCAAACTGTGAGGAAAGAAAAAATGTCACACTAAATCATGACAGATTAATATGGTATTATTCATGGGCATATGCTTTCATACCGTCGGAAAGTCATGCTTAAGTAAGTTGCTTTTACACTAACAATATGTGGCAATTGTTCTCCTTGCCATCGTTAGGAGCCATTGAAGCTACATACTTTTCAGTACCATTGATTTTAAATAGAAGGGGAATTTGAGTAGGAAATGAGGTTTCATATGTGGGTTTAGATCATGAGTAGGCAAACTAAGGACCGGGGGCCGGATGCAGCCCAATCGCCTTCTAAATCTGGCCCGCGGACAATCCGGGAATAAGTGTGTTTTTACATGAGTAGAATGTGTCCTTTTGTTTAAAATGTATCTCTGGGTTATTTGTGGGGCACAGGAATTCGTTCATCCCCCCCCCTCAAAATCTAGACCGGCCCCCCACAAGGTCTGAGGGACAGTAGACCGTCCCCCTGCTGAAAAATTTGCTGACCCCTGGTTTAGATGCAGTTGTTCAAATGTTGGCTTGGTCCTCTGGTGAATAACCACTTCCTAAATCCTGCTGAGCTTGCACTGACCAGAACAGATGGTCTGGGCATCATCTTGCTTCCCCCTTCTATTTTTATTTCTTTTTTTAAAAAAATCGCTCTCATCATTTAAGTGGGAAGAAAATAACTACGCCAACTCCCCAACCGCCATAGTTTCTCTCCCATGTGGTGTGTCTGGCGAATGGAAGACCTCTCTCAATCTGCTCCTAGGTGCCCCTTTTCTTCTCAGATACATTAGGAGTTATGATGGTGGAGCTTTCCACCACTCCACTCAGGAGGTCTCCAGCAGTGGACCTCCTTCTCCACCAATGGACCTCCCACTCCACTGGCAGAGATGGAGAAACTCATTATTCCTCATTCACCCTCCTGAGGAGACTTTGGATTGCTCTCTGTGTCAATAAAAATGTGTATTTCATTAGGTTTGTTAAAAATATGAACAAAAATATGAAACATTTCACTTAATCTCTGTCAGTCTCCATTGCGTAATTAATACCTGTAGCATTCATTTCATACATTTATTCTGTTATGAATATTAACCGGTGTTGATATCTTTAAATAATTATTTTGCATCGCTTCCTTTTGTCATGCAGAAATGTAGACGACTGCATTCGCCAAACAAAGAAACAATTTCTAAACAGTGAAATTTAATTTAACTAAGAATCAAAACTATGCAATTCTAGCAATTGGTGACTGACTACTCACATAAATTAACCCACTGAAGTATATGAGCCTGATGCCATGAATACAAATATAATCATCTTTCAATATTCAAAGGATCATTTTCCAAATTTGTATAAAATAATTGCACAACATATCCTAAAATGGGACAAGTTTTATGTTAAACAAATTACTTTTAAAAAAGCATTAACCAGCAGCCCAAGAGGATTATATGCTTAACAGAAATGAGTAGTAAACATGCAACCACTTTATTTAAAACCCAAAATAGCCAGTATATTTCTTGCATTAAAATTAAAGTTTAAAATATTTTTGTGATACAGTGAACCATGTTAAAAATGGCCATGTGTTCAAATATTTTATTTTATTTTAAAGTGAATATTTGTCATTTACTAACAATTAACCCCTCTGTACTGATCTCTTTTTAAAAACTCTCTCCTGCAGAGAGAGGGTTTGTCATCCTTCCTCCTATCAGTTTCTTCCTGTGGCTCACAGAGTGTTTTGAGGTTGCTACTGAAATTGTCAACGGTAGTCCTAGGCGACAAAAGTGCAGAATGAGGAATGCAGCCTATAGCTTACAAAAGACTTTCCGTTTCACAACACATAGATTGGCTATCATTCTGCTGCTTATGTTTCTAGTGTTAGCATCCATTTTCTTCCAAGTCATTGTGAAGCGAAGCTGTGCAGAGACAAGAAATAAGACTACTCTGGAGGAAAAACTTGTAAAAGTAGCCACAAATACTCATAAAACAAAAATGGCTATAGAATCATTGAAGGGGGGAATTTATAAAATGTACTTTATAAAAGAGGTTTTATATCCGGAAGGAGGTCAGTTTTCAAAGATCATTTACAAGAATGTAAGAAAAATATGAGACTGCAAACAAGGTGAATTGGATAGTTGGGTCTGCCGTTGTTCCTTTATGCCTCTTTATACAAGATAATTAATGACCGCAAAGAGAAGACCACCAAGGACTGCACTGCTGTTTTATAGGAGAAATAATTCAAAAAAGTGGCAGAACATCCTATCTTTATTCTTTTACCACACAGATTTTAATCCTCAGGGAGCTGAGTCTGGTGGTGTCTGAGCAGCCTCTGGTGGCCATTAATAAATATCATCTGTTCTTATGACAGCTCTCGACCAGAAGGTCTTTCAAAATTGAAGCTATTAACTGGCTTTGCTGAAATGCAATTCAGAAATAAGATTAAAACAAACACATACCAAATTTGCTATTCCAAGGCACAGATGACTTAGAAAGGTAATTTTAGCATAAATTTTATTTGTTGCAATTAGTTTTTGTTTTCTCTTTTGTATATATTAAAATACATTTTATTTTTCTGTACGCTAAAAATCAAATGATTATTTTTAAAAAATAAAATGTTAAGTATATATGAAATATTAGATTCACAGTAGTATTCATCTATTAGTACCTTCTAAATGTTGCTTTTTTAAACTGAACACTGGAAAGGTTAAACAGGAAAAAGAGCTCTCCCCTAGAACTTTGGGATCAGGTAAGTCGCTTCTTTCAGGGGTCAAAGTCAGGCTGTACTTGGATCTGGTGTGAACCACTGCTCCATTTTTGTCCAAGAGAGTTAGAGTTGCATATAGCACTTGAAATCACAACTGACAATTTAGACCGACACATAGGCATGTGCACACCCCAGACCGGCAGCCTTTCCAATGCTCTCTTTGTATTAACTTGAAAAATTACAGTATTTGACTTCCCCCTTATTGAGTAGGAAAAAACTTGGATAATTTTCCCAAGCCAATCTGAGGGCTTGGGAAAATACCCGCTCAGCTTCTTTGCTCTTGTTTACAGCCCTTCAGCAGCTTCCCAGCCTGTCTCCCATTTCCTCAAAACCTTTCCCCACTTTCCCTACAGTTAACAAATGCTGGAGATGATAGAAGCAGCAAAGGAGGAAATGAGGGACTCCCTCACAATTCTCCTGCTTTTCATCGTGCTGATTAGTTAGCTGTGTGCTGTGACACCACAGCTGAAGGGGACATAGGAGACATTTATCCATGCTTGATGCTGTGGCATGCCTGCTATCCAGAAGCTCAGAGCAATAAAAAGGGAGAAAACGGGAAGCCTCCCTCCGTTCCCCACATGGCCACCTCTACTGCTCCCACCAGCCACTGGCCTTGAAGTAGCTGCCACAGGCAGTGGCTGTCAGAGTACAGGCAGGTTCACATAATTGTTCCCCTCTGCTGATGGGGGACATCTGCCTTGAAGTCCCTAAGGTGGACTGCTTCACTATGGATTAGCTTAAAGACACTGTCCCCTGTGTTTAAGATTCAGCTTCCAGTCCAGTTGGCTTCTGTGAGTAGAACGAGGAAGTCACCATCTTGTCATTTGTCTCAGGTAGCAAAATGCCTTGGGACTGCTTTGCTCCCACCAGATGATGTATACACTCTCAAAAAATATTCTATACAGTGGTACCTCGGGTTAAGTACTTAATTCGTTCCGGAGGTTCATTCTTAACCTGAAACTGTTCTTAACTGGAAGCACCACTTTAGCTAATGGGGCCTTCTACTGCTGCCGCGCCGCTGGAGCACGATTTCTGTTCTCATCCTGAAGCAAAGTTCTTAACCTGAAGCACTATTTCTGGGTTAGCGGAGTCTGTAACCTGAAGCGTATGTAACCTGAGGTACCACTGTATTGTGCTGTATTTAAAATACACCATCCTGTTTCCTGGATAACTTGAGAATTGATAGGCTGATTACTATCTTTCGCTGCTCCTACAAGTATCTGCTCCTGGATCCAAATGTGGATAATAAGCATCCTGTCCTTGTTGGATCAATACATTTGGATCAAACTCAAGAGTCATTTCACAGTTATTGAATAATTTTTAAGTCATAAAAATTCAGTATACACACACACACACACACACACACACACACACAGAATTCTCTTCTGGAGAAGAATCACCAGCTTCTTTCTTCCCACAGATCTTGCTTATCACAAACTAGAATGTGCCAACACATCTGCTACAATAAATCAGCAGATAACTCTAGCAGCTTTACGCTGGGCTCTGATTTTTGTAAACACAGTGTTTCAGAAGGCCTGCAGCACAACTGGAAGGCATAGTAGAAAGACTTCCTAATGCTTATTAGCTTGAAATAATCAGCTAAAACTTCTTGCCTCAGAAATGGTTGATCACATATTCACACAGCACTGAGGAAGTGAAGAGATTCCCTCTATGATCAATTGCTCTGCTGCAGAGCTGTGTGTGTGATTGGTGCATGGGAGCCTCTGCCATGATGTCACCTCTAGGGACCCACATCCACATATGCAAGGGGAATGCACAAGGAGAACTGCACCTGGCATATAAATCAATGGTGGAATCCATTACTCTCATAGGAGTTGTGTGTACACTGGCTGGACCACACAAGTAATATCCTTGATTTAGATAAAGATACTTCCTGCATTTTATTTCCCCCAAGATGTGGTTTTTAATATTTTCAGATAGCAATCAATTCCTTTGAAATTCCATGAACACTTTTTTGCTTAAACTCTTTTAGGCTTTGGAAACTAGTGGACACTTTTTGCAATTACGGCCAGTACAGTGGAACCTTGGCTCACGAACGCCTTAGGAGCCAAACGTTCCGGCTCCCGAACAATTGAAAACCAGAAGTGATTGTTCCAGTTTTTGAATGTTCTTTGGAAGCTCCTGCAGCCAATTAGAAGCTGAGCATTGGTTCCCAAACTGTTTTGGGAGTCGGACTCCTGGAACGGATTAAGTTCAGGAACCCAGGTTCCACTGTATAGCATAGGTAAAGGTAAAGGTACCCCTGTCCGTACGGGCCAGTCTTGACAGACTCCAGGGTTGTGCGCTCATCTCACTCTAGAGGCCGGGAGCCAGCGCTGTCCGCAGACACTTCCGGGTCACGTGGTCAGCGTGACGAAGCTGCTCTGGCGAACCGGCACCAGAGCAGCACACGGAAACTCCGTTTAGCTTCCCGCTGGTAAGCGGTCCCTATTTATCTACTTGCACCCGGAGGTGCTTTCGAACTGCTAGGTTGGCAGGCGCTGGGACCGAGCGATGGGAGCTCACCCCACCACGGGGATTCGAACCGCCGACCTTTCGTTCGGCAAGTCCTAGGCGCTGAGGCTTTCACCCACAGCACCACCCGCGTCCCACACTGTATAGCATAGGAGTCAGCAATTCATAGATTGGGGTAACCGCTACAAAGGTGGCCAGCTCAAATGATACGAATGTCGCAGGAGCAACAAGGGGTCCAAGTTAAAGTGAGAACTGTTCTGAAGATCTGTTTATTGCTTTGCTGAATCCTCATATAGCAGATTCACAAAACGGTTCTTATGGAATCAGCCAGCATCTGAGAACGTGGACAATATATGTAGAAATGGATGAGGATGAACACACTAAGAACTCACCATTGGCCCCACCAATAAATAAGTGGAACAATTCCAATTCCAACCAGTTCCAAAGTTGTTTGGCTGTAAGTTGCTTGGGGTTGCCTTTGGCATGATAAAGCAACTAACAAATTTAATAAATAGCAATAACAACAATCTGAACAAATTACTCAACATGGGAATGTGGGACTTCTCTGTCAATAGTACTGAGGTAGGTTTCAAACCATGTGTTATGTGGAAATCCCTGTTAGCCTTAACCATGGATAAGGTTAGTACCACAAACTTCCTTAGCCACAGCTAAGGGGGGAATCTGCCCCAAGGAAGAACAGGAGTGTGCATTCATGTGGCCGGCTCTCAATTTGATGAGCTTAGCAGGAAGCCAATCATTCATTCCCTGCTATTCCAATTTCAATTGACTGTAGCATTTTGAAAAATGTGCGTGGGAGGGGCAAGGGGTGGAAGTCTCAAGGGAACCATTTCCACAGTGTTGTCTACCACCTCAATAATCTTTTCACCCACTCTATTCATTTTTAATTTGGGAGGCAGACATATGTTCTTGCAAAACAGGGTGAGGTGCAGATGTTACAGCATAAATCCTGCCTTCCCCTGCCTTTACTTCTCAGACATAAAACATGCAGCCTTCAGGTCTTCCTATGCTTCAGATAGGGTGCCCACTCCCCTATTTGCTTTTTATTTTTTAAATCAAGTGCTTTTCATATTTCCCAGTTCCAGTGTTGCTGAGCACTGAAACATGGTTGTGGTTCTCAAGAGACAGGCCAGCCAACAAACATTGCGAACAGCAGCCTTCAGCTGTGAAGAGTAAGTTTCTGCTGTTTTAAATACTTTATTTATTTTGTAATTTAGTTGTTGTTTTATTGTTGATGTAAGCTGCCCTTTGAGTTATCAAACTAAATTTGGCATAAAGGACATTGCTTTAAATAAATGAGTTTATTCAGATAGTCATCCCATTAGAACACAAGGAGTTCTGCTGGAGCAGAGCAAAGGTCCACACAGAGAGAAATCTTATGTGTACTTACACACAACTAAGCCGAGTTCAATTGGGTCTTACTTCCTAATACGTGCAGTTAGACCTACACTATGAATATGTCTATTCAGAAGTAAGCCTCTCTGAGTTCAATGGGTCTTACTCCCAGATAAGCACATATAAGGTTGCAGCCTTAGTTGATATTCCAAGCCAATTTCCCTTTGTGGTATGCATGTACTATTTTCATTGAAGCCATTGGGACTTCCACAAATATATTCCAGGAAAGAATACAGTCCTTGATGTCTTAGAACTGCTTGATGTCTTAAGTACTGAAGGGGAGGGGGGAGAGTTTGCTTCTGCAGAAATCCCAGTGGAATTCCTGCAACATACTTCAGAAATCCCACATTGCTTTATACTGAAAATCAGTGCTATGTAGCCCTAAGGGCACAAGAAAGGTCATTTGCCATAAAGAAGAAAACCTGTCCTATATCCATATTCTTTTGTGAGTAGTATTTTCTGTTGGAAAACACGTATGCATGGAAAAGTGGCTTACACTCACCCTGAAAATGAACTGGGCCTTTTCAAGTGTTGCATTTTAAAGCTTGAAACCTATCAAAGTGGGGTTGGGTTGGGTTGAGTGCTTGAAGTGGCACAATTTCCATCACTGATTTGTTACCATGTCCCCAAAGGGAAGAGAACTCGAGGACCAGGATGGCATAGCAGATGGCATTTTCTGCCAGGCATGATGGAGCCTATACTTTAACCCTATGGTTCCTAGTATTGGTGGTTGGGCAATATGCATTTTTCTTATTTATTTTTTTAAAAGAGTGCCCTTGCTTCTTATCGAATATTTGTAAAACAGATTACAAAGACACCATAAGCCTCCACTGTGATCTGTCACATCCCAAGATACCTAAACCTTTTAATATTTGAGAAAGAGGGGGGTGCCTAACACAGCAATATTAAATTAAGCTGCCTAGTCTAGAACCCAATGGTAATAGCAAGTATATTAAATATATGAAACTATTCCTCTGCATTATTAAGCACTCTTGGGCTGCGAGTTTAAGCACAAAGCATTTCAATTAGCCAGAAAAAAGTGTTAACACAGAGAGTTGCATCTTTTTCTAATTTATACTTATGCATGTTTTATTGCTTTTAAATAAACCAGAGCGGAGCCCAAATTTTCATCACCTTGATGACACATAAGAATACAGATGAAAAATAAGCCCCAAATACACCTCCTAATAGTAAAGATATGACTGCCAAATGCTCGCCAACCTTAAAACAATTAATTGTTTTTCACATTAGCAACTTTAGTGATTTTTTCTCTCTACCATTGAGCCCTCTGTCTGCTACTCTTAGAATGAGGAATATGGAGGCTTCAACGTAGCCAGCCTGTAAGTAATTTATAGCTTTGCAGGGTGTTAGGTGCAAAAATTCATGATCCCATTTATCACCACAGGCAATTTTTAGTTGTAAGGAGCACAGCAGGCATTCTGCAAGAATGAAGAAAAACAGTAATGAGGGAAAGGCAACAGTAGCATCACCCAGAAGTCAGAGAGACATTTCTCGAAACTTAATGACTTTTGTCCTGGGTAGTAAATGAACACCATTAAATCATCAAGTAAACTGCTATTGAAAAAGAAGCATCATACAATTGCTTTATCTGTTTTTTTGCATACCTCAACAGAATATTGATTTATTTATTCCTATTTCAGCCTTTCCCCCCATTATGTAAAGTGTGTGTGTGTGTTGTATTCAATATCCAGAACACAACTAAGAAATTAAGGATGTACAAAATTTCCTTCATTCTTGGATGATGAATGATGAGAAGAACCTGCTGGATCAGAAGACTTGTGAGTCCAGCCTCTGGTTCCCCTGTGTCCAATCTTGTGCCTAAGGGAAGATGACAAGCAGGACATGGGCTCAAGATCCCTTTACAGATGCTGGTCTTTTTGTCTGCCTTCTGAACCTCTCACCATTCAGGTTCCTGATCCTAGAATACATTGTTAGAGGTATCCACTTTCTCCATGCGTAATTTTAAAACTCCCTATCATTTGCCTTTTACGTTCCTTAAACTATAAAGCCTCAAACTATGTCTTATTTGTTTGCTTTCATCATTTGTATGCTGCCTCATAACACCTAGGGCAGTCGCTTCAGTCCCTGATAATTCAGGTTGGTTTCCCCCCCAACTCTACAGTAACAATTTTTGAGATGTGGTGACCAAAACTGTACATAGTATTCCAGTGTGGTCACACAATATATTTGTATAAAGGCATTGCAATATCAGTAGTTTTATTCTCATTTCACTTTCTAATGATCCCTAACATATAGCTTGCCTTTTCATAGCTGCACCCCTGGGTTGACATTGCCATTGAGGTCTCCAAGACGGCCCCAATATCTCTTCCTTGGTCAATCACTGTCAGTGTATATGTATATATGTGTAGCTAGGATTTTGTGCTCCTATGTAGATCGCTTTACACTTGCTCACATTGAACTACATTTGCCTTTATAATCCCCAATCACCCAGTCTGAAGAAATCCTTTCAGAGCTTTTTATAATCTCTTTTTGTTTTTGCCACCCTGATCCTTTGGTAGTATTGGCTCAGGAAACCCACAGGGGAATTTGAACAACTTCATTTGGTTCCCAAGTAGGTTTCAAACAGTGCTCTTTCCCCCCTGGTGGTACTCAAAGGTACGCAGTACCATCATCTTTTTTCTAGCAGGAAAAGTACTGGTTTCAAATAATTTCATGTGAGTAGCAAAATAAACATTACATGGAGATGTATGTAAGTAAGGACATACCCTTCTCCCCAATTGAAATAAAACCTTAGGAGAGTGCAAAATTTAGCAGAAATATGAAAGTAGGCAGAGCAGTATGCCTCTCCCTAGATTGTTCTACAGACAGTTTGGACCTGTCCTCATAGGATACTTGATTACAGAACGATAGAAGTAAACTATCTGGAATTCTAGGGGAAGATTGGGGAAAATTTAGTTTGGGTAAATTGCTGCTAATGAGAGGGTTAAAAAAAACCTTTCCCACTCTTTCTTTTCATACTACTCTTGCTTTAAACTGCTTTTCAACTACAAGGGCTTTGGAGATTTCCTGACATGCATGTGGGCATAGGATAGGTTCAGTATTGTTTTATATGCACAATACACACATACATGTTAGTGAACGTGTATATATCCTACAAGGATCCTTCTGGCAGGATTCCTAGTCTATTTTTTCTGTAGGTTGTGCCATTGTTCCTATCAAATTATGCTCAGTTTCTACCTGTCTGTGAGCATTACTCAGCGTCCCACGAGACTATTTCTGTAATGCCATGTTGAGGAATGAGAGCGGTATTGGCCACTGCTATAAATCCTGAATCTGCTTTGATGTTGTGGTACTTCTATCATTTTTCCATGAGGCAAGGCAAGCCTTAACATGATCCCCACTGAACCCAATGGTTCTGGTGGCAGAATAGGAGGGGACGTGAATTGTATGTGCCCCAACTCTGCACCCACTGCCCACAAGGCTACGCATGAGGTGTAACTGACCGGCCAGCTGACTGCTACTGCACCTACTCAGAGGGGCCTTTCCTCAGAACAAGGCAGTGTGAGGAAGGTCACCCATGGAGCACTTGTGCTGTCACCAACATTTTGCGACAATGGCATCCAATGACTGTATCAAGATCCAAAATTTTAGCAATTGCTAAAATAGTCTGAAAAGAGTTTGATGCCGCTGCAGGAAGGCAGTGGTGCAGGCGCCTGATGAACTCTCCCACAATGCCTCATGCTCCGGGGGCAGCCTCACCCACAATGCCTCACTCTGAGGAAGGGCCCCTTCGAATGAAGCATGGAGGGTTCTGCTGTCTTGTCAGCACTGAATGGGTAGGAGTAGGAGAAGATGAGAGATGTAGTTGAGGTCAGGAGGCAGTGCCGAAGAGGTGAGGTCCCCATCTGAGGTGGAACAGTGTATTGTGCTGGAACTGCTATAAAGTGAAAAGTACTGGTGTCTAAATGCACAAATCCTTGCACAGGGGAGGGGGAGAGACTGGTGGTGGGATACACAGCACCTTGTATAGTCACTGATAATTGCGCACAGAGGCTGTAAAGACCAGAAGATAAAATTAACAAGTCTTTCTCTGCTCCTTTATAGATGAGTACATTGAAGAAGGGAGGTAAAATAATAATAAATAATAATAATAATAATAATAATAATAATAATAATAATAATAATAATGGAATGCATCCTGCTGAAGCACTGAGAATTATGCACAGAGGCTGCACAGAGCAGGAGGTTAAAGTGTACTAAATAGGGGAGTGCATAAAAGCTGATCTTTGTAGTCAAAGATGGCACAGAGCAAGGAGGGGACTTTGTAACAAATATAACCATATCCCTACAGCAAAGGGTCTTCTTGGATATGCGGGAGGGATGAGAAAAAGGATCCCCTACTCTTTGGGACTAGCTGACAATTCATGAAACTTAAACAAGATGTTATTCATTTTTCAAATAATAAAAAAGAGAAGAATAACATCACAAATGGCAACAGATGTCATGGTGAGCACAGCATGAATGGCAATGTACACATAAGGATCAGATGCCTAACACAGATCCAATCGCAATGAGAATATCCTAGAGGGGCACGCAGTTTCATGGTTCTTAACCATGGTAACAAAAATCACATGTGGAAAAGGCATTTGCAGTGCCCAAATGACATTAGCACATGAAAAGGAAGAGATCCAAGTGATACCCCATTAAGTGTAAAATGACCTTTACTTCCTTCCAGTCCCAATCTAGGCTCTCTATCTGACATGTCATATCAATTTTATCCTAATTTGTTTTTTAATGGGAAGGGAAATACATAAAAATTATGTGTTATATTTTTGGTACAGACTCCTTAGACTTTCACAAACATTCACAAGTCTCTGAACCCAGGAAGAATGTGGTTGCTCCGACAGATTTCCCCTGAGTCCTTGGCTCTCGGTCATATACTCAGGGGGACTGACCAAAGCCACAAATATCTTAGCTAAAGCAGAGGACATGCCAGACAAAAAAAACCCCCTCCCATTTATTTTGCAAAGAGCGTCCATAAAAAATGTTAGTATAAAACATATTCTGAAGCCTGTTTATTTTGGAGGCTTGGTGTCTTAATGTTCTATCCTAGGTCAATATTTGTGGTACTATAAAATTGCTATTGCAAAATGTACAGAACAGTGGAAGATAAATCATTATTCTGCATTACTCTGAAGAATTCTGGCATGTTTTCGTTTGTTTATTGGAGGAACAGCTTGAGGCAGCAAGTGAAAATTTTTAAATTTGTCCCTTGATTCTGCCATTTCTGGAGTTTGGACTTACAGCAATCTTCATTTTATGGATCAGTAACCCTGAGCAGATACTGTGATTAACTTTAAAGATGCTTACTGGGAAGAGCTGACAGACACATTTTCAACCTGGAAAATGGACTGGAAATACAACACAAAATATCATAATGCCTTTAATTATTGCATCTATGGTTGCACCTGCATTTCACATACTATGGTCAGTTTTTATTACCGAGTCCCAAGAAGAAAGTCATAGAGTAGGGACAGAAAAAAGGAATAAAGTTGGTCAGATGGTGGCAACATCTAAGGTAGACTAATGATAGGCATTTATATTAGTGTTAGTAGTGTGGAGAGAATGGATAGAAATTCACCAGAATGGACTGGTTGACAGTGGGTTCAGAACAAACAAAATGAAGCATTCCTTCACACATTTTTGCCATACTTCTAAAGCACTAACAACTTGCTGATTATTAGTGTTGGGGAAGCCTTGTCTACAGTGCTTCCCAAGTGACAACAACCAGCTGAGAAGTCAGCACTTGGAAGTGCTGCACAAGGAGCTTTGCCTGCAAAGTCTCTTTTGTCCAAGTCCTGCTTTTTACCTGACCACACCTGGTAACATATATAACTTTAAGTGTAGGGCAGGAGGGTGTGGCTTGGCTGAAATGGCTTCACAGGATAAATAAATAGGTCTGGTGGGTCTTATGAAACCTGCAGATTGGAAGATCCCCAGTCCTACTAGATACATTATAAAAGGTAAAAAAAGGTAAAGGACCCTGGACGGTTAAGTGCAGTCAAAGGCAACTATGGGGTTGCGGCACTCATCTCTCTTTCAGGCTGAGGGAGCCAGCGTTTGTCCATAGACAGCTTTCTGGGTCATGTGGCCAGCATGACTAAACCACTTCTTGTGCAACAGAATACTGTGACGGAAACCAGAGTGCATGGAAACGCCATTTACCTTCCCGCTGCAGTGGTACCGATTTATCTACTTGCACCAATGTGCTTTTGAACTGCTAGGTTGGCAGGAGCTGGGACAGAGCAACAGGAGTACACCCCGTTGCGGGGATCTGAATAGCCAACCTTCTGATTGGCAAGTCCAAGAGGCTCAGTGGTTCAGACCACACTATAAAACATACAGTAGTCGTCTCCATCATGCCTTGCTTTTGAGCTTCCTAGGGACTTGTGGCTGACAACTGTTGGACTAGATGAACTCTTTTCTTTTCTTTTTTAAATTTGGCAAGGAAACTCTTATGTATGTAGTCTAGGCACCAGATTAACACTGCCATTGCAGATGTAAATTTATATGGTCTACTAGATGCTAAAGGAAAATATTTTAAATTATTCAAAACCACCAAGTATTTGTGGCTTAGCACAGAGCATATGCAGGTGGGAAACACATTATAGGATTCCTTGTACCACAACATGATACCTACCTAGGCTATTATACTTGTCCTTGTTTAGTGTACCTGTTCTGCTATGTTCTTCAGCATGTCTGAAGCTTTTACAGAGTTAAATGTTTAAGTTATTTACCCCACATATGCAAACAATAATTTTTATTTCCTGCTTAAGTTTTGCTATATGGTTAGTTATAATTCACAAGTACTCATGAGTAATTCTGCAGCCCTCCTGGACTAGACATTAAAAATGAGTATTTAAACCAGTTACCTCTATTTAAAAAAACCCTGTTGTCATTGGTCTAGTCTAAGGTATCCAAATTAACTGATATAACAGTTACAATTATATACATACAGTGTGTATATATGTATGGATGTGTGTGCATCTAAATATCTATATACAATTAGCAATCCCCCTTCTTTTTGTCAGCCGTCCATATTGTGTCAAAAAGTTGTTACACTTTCCCCTCAACATATGCCATACTTTAAGACGATCTAAAATCAGTTCAGTTGCCTTACTAGTATTTGATTTTTTTTACTTTGGCCACTCTCTAATATAAGCTGCAGAATGGGAACCTCCCCTGAATAGGCTGCTGGTTCGTTTTTTAGGCATTTCCAGCCTCTCTCAGGAACTGGGTTTCTTCCTTTAAACAGCAATTAGCGCGCGCGGGGGGGGGGGGGCAGGCTTTGGGGAACATGCATTTGTCCTAAAAAAAGCAAACATTCTCAGACCTACAAAGATAGCCACCACTGCTCCATGCTGGGACCAGGGCTAATTAAGATGTTGATGGAGTCTGCACTAATCATGGCTCCACCACAGTCTGCTGGATTAGCATGTAAATTGGTAAACCATGTTCTGAAATTGCCTCACCATCTGAGGTCTAATTACTGGCTAGACATAACAAACAATGGCTGCATTTAGAATAAGAAGTGTCCATGTGAAAATAGATGTTTTTGCTTTTTTAAAAAATCATGAGATAGGCTTGAGCATGGGTAGGCAAACTAAGGCCTGGGGCCCAAATCCGGCCCAATCGCCTTCTAAATCCGGCCCGCAGACGATCCAGGAATCAGCATGTTTTTACATGAGTAGAATGTGCCCTTTTATTTAAAAAGGATCTCTGGGTTATTTGTGGGGTATATAGATTCGTTCATCCCCCCAAAAAATATAGTCTGGCCCCCCACAAGGTCTGAGGGATAGTGAACTGGCCCCCTGCTGAAAAAGTCTGCTGACCCCTGGGCTTGAGGGTGGAGAGAAGCATGTTGTGGAAAAGAGACATAAATTTGCACGTGCAGACACACATTTATAAGCAGTTTGATTCATAGCCATGATTCAGTGGGCTCAAGACACTAAGTAAGGCAAACAGCACACAGCTGGGGACCAGAAGCTACAATTGCCTTATCTCAGCTTAATATATTTGTCAGCATTATCCCAATGACAGCATCTTCAGTATAAACTTTCTGTATTTTAGTTCTATGGATCTTGTTGGGACTTTACAAATTTAGTGATGAAACAGCAATATAGCATTTAGTCTCTGTAGTGTGAGGTCATGTTTTGTCACAAAAATACATAGCAATGTGGATGAATGTATAAATGAAGCACAAAAGGTAAAGGAAGTAGTACAAAATCCTGCATGATTTTCAAACATCATAATCACAACAAATAACAAATATTATACCAAATGTACAATATCAAAATTGGCAATGCACATTGGTCCCAAGTTCATTGGTGCAATAAAGATTACTAAATACTTCAGAACACATAGCAGGAGGTAGATTCCTATAACTATTTTATAGCTGTAATACAATTATTTTCCCCAATCATCTCTTAATAATATGAATGGAAGATGCACTTGGTCTTACTCACTGATTCTTGACTATAAGCAAATTGTCTTCAGCTTGAAACACCATTCTTAATCTTACAAATGTCACTAGGATTAATCAAAGCAAGATTTGAAAAATAAAATAAAATAGGGGATATTGTCGATATCCATTGATTGCTAGAACGCAACAGAGACTGCATTGTTTTGAAGTAAAGGAATTATTAGGTTTGATGTGCATATGATTCCCTGAAATAAAGAAACAGGACTCAAGAAAAAAAAGGCATGTTGCAAACTTTACTGAATATATTGCAAACTGAACTGGCCTAAAGCAGGTTCCCTGTGGTCTATTTCTAATGGAAAACCTTTCTACCAACCCACAATGCACAATTTATTAGAAACATGTTTACAATTTACCAAAGACAATTTATACCCTCTTGTTTCTATCTGGGGCAATGTGAACACTCAGATTTTCAAAATGTATCCACTACTGGCTTTGGTCTGCTGAGACTGGTGTGAATCAATAGTACATTTCCAACCATTTTTCTGGAAAAGGTTTCACTAACTAATGTTGCCTGAAAAACCCAACCCTATACACCGGGCATGTAGGTCACGAAAGCTACTTAGTAGTAGCTATTTGATGTGTGTTCAGTCTCCCATCTCCAATACAGGAGCAGATAAATTGCCTTCTAAATGGGATATGAAATCAGAGAACACAACAGGCATTAACTCTGATCTCACTTAATCCATTGTAAATCACAAATTGTTCCACTTACTGAGGTCACAGCAATACTGAGCAGATTTCTGAGAATGCCTAGACAAGAATGATAGAAATGGAGGCTTGCCATTGGCTGTCTCAGAGGCTGTGTTTTTGTAGGCATTACAGGGTGTTTCTTGTGTTTAGCTGCCAATACCAACTGCCTTCCTAGCATTCTAAAAGGAATCAGCCTTTAACAAGCAGCGTGAGAAAAATGTCAAAATTCAACTGCATCTGCTATAAAATAGTAATAAGAGTTGAATATACTTTTAACATGCAACTCTGAATGAATTCTACTGCCAGTGCTTCGGAGCCTCAAAATAATTGAGAGAAGCAGAAAATATCCTGTATGCAAAGACATATCTTTCTCTGCTTTAATCAGACTGGAAGAAAAGCATAGTTTATCTCTCCCAAAGTGCCGTTGACTTGTATACCTGGGTAAAGGTTGCAGAGAATAATCACTGCTAGTCTCTGGCACTTCTCTCTGCAGGACTGAGAGCATGAATGGGCTTGCCTAGTGCAGGGATCGCAGCAGGTCACAAAAGTGAAAAGTGGCTTCTGAGATAACACAACTCGTGAAACGATTCCATAAGGTACTACTCTGCACCCTTAAATTCACTTTCAACCAAAGGCACCCTGATTACTCATCACAATGGAGCAAAAAGCAAGCAAACTGAACTCTTCCTATAAACTATAAACAATTGCTTAGTAACTCATGTAATCCATATTTGCTTTATTTAAATTCAGTTGCATGGTTTGTAACTTGTTTCACTTGAGGCCCAAACTGGGAATTTATAGTGTTGGTCCATAATCTAGTATAAATTAGTTCTTGGGTGCGTCTATCCTCTTGGGTCACAGAAGCAGAAATAGAAAGGCTATGTCTACAAGCAGTAGCCATAAGGACCAGTAAGGTAGCAGAGGGGAGGACACCTCAATTGTTTAAAGTCTTGTGCATTTCACAAAGAGATATGCATTAGATCAAAGAGGTGAGGAAGCAAAGAGAGGGAATGCAACAAAAAGAAAAAGCTTCCTCTTTCACAGTCAATTAGAGATGAAAGGAAATCACTCTTCCCAGCTGTGCAAGAAAGTAGCAGTTGACTAAAAACCTAAGCAGTCTAATTTAAGGACAGTGGTGAGTGAGCCCCTTTAAAAACTACCCTAGTAGTTGGGGTCAGCTGATGACATTTGGCTGCCTGGGGTGTAGGATAAGATGGCACCCTACATTCTACATAAGGAGATGATTACTTCAGTATGGGCTCCACCACAGCTGAAGCCAGGTCATTATGTCCCCCATTCCCAGGGGGCTCAGGAGACGCAGGACAGGGGACAAGGCACCCATAGCTTTGTACTCCAGGCCCTTGCTGCCACTCCCAGGCATTGGTCGCCTGAGGCAGCTGCCTCACTCTGCTTAATGATAGGGCAGTGTCTATAGTTAACTTTTTAAACATGCTTTTAGGACTATTCTTCAACTTCTCCACATGGTAGTAAAACATAGAACAATCCAAGATGCTCACATATTTGTGTACAGGTGTGGGCGTACCTATCCCTCCCCCAGTGGACCAAGTCTGAAAGGTGGATGAAGCTGCCTACCCGCCAATCACTTGACTTCACAATGATGTCAGATCACCAGTTTTTGCCCACGAAGCTCTGATGATCAGCTGACTGTCAAGTTGTTGTAGTGCCCTGTGCACGGGGTTTCACAAGACCTAGTTTTTGGAACGCCGAATGACCAGCTCTGTTTAAATAGGGGGTTAATTTGGCAAAGGTGATGCCATTGCTACCCTCCTATCTTTATATTCACCTGATTTTGTACATACTTTATATTAATCCCTATAATAAATATATTTTTGTGGTTCTTGTTAGTGCTTGTTTAAGATCTGTCAGAGTTGTGATTCAGGCTGCATACACAAAAATAGTGTTTATATGCATATATGAGTTGAACTCATCCGATTTTAAACTGAACTCAATCTTAGTGTTTCCCACCTACACTACTGGGTTATGTCTGATGAGATGCATTGCTGTTCAAGTTTTCCCATTTTACATCACTCAGAAGACAAAACATTTGTAAGCAAACTACTTACTCATTCACTTCCCACCATTCATCTGAAAAGGTAAACCCAACTTCATTCAACTTTCATTTTGAATAAAAATGTTGAATAGATCATATTTTTCTGGTTATAATCATATGTAGTATTTTTAAAACATAATAAAAAGCAGCAGCATTTGAAAAGTGCAGAATTAAAGAGAACTTCTGGCAGAGCTTCCAGTTATCTGAAAGTCTGATCTGCAAAGTTCCCAGTTTCTGGTATCCTTAACCAACCTTCTACAAGTATTGACATTATGAGATTGCCATGGACTGGCTGAATGCAGAGGAATGATGGGAGGCACCAGCTGGAGAACCCCCAAGGGAATAATAATAATAATAATAATAATTTATTATTTATACCCCGCCCATCTGGCTGGGCCTCCCCAGCCACTCTGGGCGGCTTCCATAGAAACCAAAAATACACCAAAATATCACACGTTAAAAACTTCCCTGAACAGGGCTGCCTTAAGATATCTTCTGAATGTCAGGTAGTTGTTTATCGCTTTGACATCTGCTGGAAGGGCGTTCCACAGGGCGGGCGCCACTACCGAGAAGGCCCTCTGCCTGGTTCCCTGTAGCTTTGCTTCTCGCAATGAGGGAACCGCCAGAAGGCCCTCGGCGCTGGACCTAAGCGTCCGGGGAGAATGATGGGGGTGGAGACGCTCCTTCAGGTATACTGGACCGAGGCCGTTTAGGGCTTTAAAGGTCAGCACCAACACTTTGAATTGTGCTCGGAAACGTACTGGGAGCCAATGTAGGTCTTTCAAGACCGGTGTTATATGGTCTCGGCGGCCGCCCCCAGTCACCAGTCTAGCTGCCGCATTCTGGATTAGTTGTAGTTTCTGAGTCACCTTCAAAGGTAGCCCCACGTAGAGCGCATTGCAGTAGTCCAAGCGGGAGATAACCAGAGCATGCACCACTCTGGCGAGACAGTCCGCAGGCAGATAGAGTCTCAGCCTACGTACCAGATGGAGCTGGTAAACAGCTGCCCTGGACACAGATTTGACCTGTGCCTCCATGGACAGCTGTGAGTCCAAAATGACTCCCAGGCTGCGCACCTGGTCCTTCAGGGGCACAGTTACCCTATTCAGGACAAAGGAGTCCTCGACACCTGCCCACCTCCTGTCCCCCAAAAACAGTACTTCTGTCTTGTCAGGATTCAACCTCAATCTGTTAGCCGCCATCCATCCTCCAACCGCCTCCAGACACTCACACAGGACCTTCACCGCCTTCACTGGTTCTGATTTAAAAGAGAGGTAGAGCTGGGTATCATCCGCATACGGATGAACACCCAGCCCAAACCTCCTGATGATCTCTCCCAGCGGCTGCATGTAAATGTGGAAAAGCATGGGGGAGAGGACAGAACCCTGAGGCACCCCACAAGTGAGAGCCCAGGGGTCTGAACACTCATCGCCCACCACCACTTTCTGAACACGGCCCAGGAGGAAGGAGCGGAACCACTGTATGATAGTGCCCCCAGCTCCTAGCCCCTCAAGACGGTCCAGAAGGATGTTATGGTCGATGGTATCAAACGCCGCTGAGAGATCCAGCAGAACTAGGAAACAGCTCTCACCTTTGTCCCTAGCCCACCAGAGATCATCAACCAGTGTGACCAAGGCAGTTTCAGTCCCATCATGAGGCCTGAATCCCGACTGGAAGGGATCCAAATGGTCCGCTTCTTCCAGGCATGCCTGGAGTTGTTCAGCAACCACTCGCTCAATCACCTTGCCCAAGAATGGAAGATTTGAGACTGGGCGATAGTTGGCCATCGTGGCCGCATCTAAAGATGGTTTTTTAAGAAGCGGTTTAATAACCGCCTCTTTCAGCGGGTCTGGGAAGGCTCCCTCACGGAGGGAAGCACTCACCACCCCACGAAGCCCATCGCTCAGTCCTTCCCGGCTAGCTTTTATAAGCCAGGATGGGCAAGGATCCAGGAGATAGGTGGTTGGTTTCACTCGTCCAAGCAGCCTGTCCACATCCTTGGAGGTAACAGATTGGAATTGAGCCCACTCAACTTGACTAGACAAAACTCTAGCACTCTCCCGCCCCGGCCCTGCTCCCACGGTGGAGTCTACTTCTTCCCGAATCTGAGCGATTTTATCTGCAAATAATTTTGCAAAATCATTGCAGGAGAACATGTGGCCCGTACTGGGCCCCGATGTTGCAGGTGGTTCCGCTAAATTGTGAACCACCTGAAAAAGTCTCCTGCTACTGTTTTCTGCAGATGCAATAGAGGCGGTGAAGAAATTCTTCGCCGTCACTATCGCCACTTGGTAGGCTCGACATTGAGCTCTAACCTGTGTCTGGTCAGATTCGGAATGAGTTATCCGCCACTGGCGCTCTAGCCGTCTCAACGATTGTTTCATTGCCCTCAGATCTGTGGAAAACCAACGGGCTGTCCGGGCTCCATGCAATCGGAGAGGGCGCTTCGGAGCCAAACAGTCATTAGCCCTGGTTAACTCCACATTCTAGCGGGCCAGCAGGGAATCAGCTGAAAGGCCATCAACATGGGATAAAGCATCCCCTACCACTCTCTGGAAACCATTTGGATCCATTAAGTGGTGGGGGCGGACCATCCGAATTGGTCCCACCTCCCTGCAGAGGGGATGGGTCGCAGAGAAGTCCAGTTGCACCAGGAGGTGATCTGACCATGGCACTTCTGTCGTTTCGCTTTTACTTAGTGTCAGATCACCAACATCCATAGAGGTAAACACCAGGTCCAAGGCATGTCCGCGGCTATGGGTTGGGCCAGACTTATTCAGGGACAGCCCCATGGAGGCCATGCTTTCCATGAAGTCCCGAGCGGCCCCTCGTAAGGTTGTGTCGGCATGGATGTTAAAATCCCCTAGGACGACCAAACTAGGTGTCTCCATGAGAACATCTGCCACGACCTGAAGCAGCTCGGGCAGGGAATCCTTACTGCAGCGAGGAGGTCGGTACACCAAAAGGAATCCTGTACTGCCCCTATTGCCCAACTTCCAGAACATGCACTCGAAAAACTGGGTCTTCCCAATAGGACGCCTCATGCAAACTAATGACTTCCTAAAAATAACTGCAACCCCCCTCCCCGCCCACATGACCTGCGTTGCTGTGCGTAAGAGAAACCTGGTGGACAAGCAGCGGCAAGGACAGGCCCATCTGCTTCATCCAACCAAGTCTCTGTTACACATGCCAGGTCAAGTCCTCCATCCATGATCAAGTCATGGATGGCAGTGGTCTTGTGAATCATTGACCTGGCATTGCACAGCAGCACCTTCAGGTCATGTGGGTATCCCTTGCTGATTCTAGTATCCATCCGGTCAGGACCAGACCCGGAGGCAGGAATAGTCCTCAGACAACGACTAAACCTGCCCCCTCTGTAATGACATGGTCTAGTCTTAGCGTAACTCCTCCTCCTACCCGTGATCACTGAGATCGGTTGTCCCAGTGCATCCGCCCCTGTGGAACATGCCCCAGCCATTTTGTGGGCTGGGGCCCACTCCCCGGCAGCCCTGACCCCTCCCCTTATGAACAAAATAACACCTTAAAGAAACAAACAAACAAACAAACAAACAAAACCAATAAAACAATGCAAACAAAAAACTGTAAAAATTACAAAAACATCAAAATCAAAAAAATTCCCCAAGCCCAACCAAACATCCATCCCACCCCCACCCCCCATATACAAAAAATTCAAAAGAAATTTTTAAAAACATTTTAAAAACACTCTGTGCCCCTACAGCAGTAACAGCAACTGTCCTAGTGAGGCCTGTCAGGCCCCGCCCTGGGCCAGGTGGTAAGTGGCAAGAGCAGGGCCCTCAGGCACTCACACAGGCGGGTCCTCCTGGACAACAGAGCACAGCAGTCCTTGTGAGGCTTCAGGCCCCGCCCTGGGCCAGGTGGTAAGTGGCAAGAGCAGGGCCCTCTGGCACTCACGCAGGGGAGTCCTCCTGGGCAGCAGGCAGCAAGCAGTCCTTGTGAGGCTTCAGGCCAGATGGTAAGTGGCAAGAGCAGGGCCCTCAGGCACTCACGCAGAAGGCTCAGAAGCAGGGGGATTGGTGGTGGGATGATGATGATGAGTGGTCAAAGGGAGAAGGAGCAGACTGGAAGAGGGAGGTGTCAGAAATGGAAGAGGTAACAGGGTTAAGTGAGCAGGAAGAGACTGTGGCAGACAACAGTCCAAAATCAGAAGCAGCAGCAGAGGGTGGCCAAGAGGCAGAGTGGAGGCAGGTTGCTGAAGAAGCCAGGGAAGCTCTCCCTCCTCTTGTGACAAGCTCCTCTCCCCCTGGTCTCCCAGAACATGCAGAGAAATGAAGAGGGTGGAACAAAGAGGCCAGGCGAAGGAGCCTTAGGCAGCTGGCGAAGGAACCAGGAGAGGTGGGAAGGTGGGGACCTTCAGTCCTTGCAACTGTCTCATTGGGGCAAGACCTACTGAGAAGAGTTGGTAGGATCACTAGGTCTGCACTGTTTTGGTTCCTCTTAATAAAGAGTTAACCTCACTAAATTTTACTCTAACCTGCCCCTGACTGGTTCCTGACAGTGATGCTCCAATTGGCTAATTATTATTGGACAACATCAAAGGCTCTTCCCTTTCTCTCATCTTCCTTGTAGCCCCTAGCACCACCCCCAGCTGCTCTAGAGGGTTCAACCATCAACTTTGATGCATCTAGCTGAAGAACTCCACGGAGCAAAAAATGGAGAACATAAGGGTGAGATCCAGTATCGAATGAGCAGGTGTCTGTTTGTGCTGTGTGGCATCTCCACCTCTCCTCCATTCCCATAAAATCTAGAGACCCCCCACAGAGCAGATATGGGGGGAGGGGCATGGAAGGCTGGAGGACAGAGAAGAGAAACCAGAAGTTTTGTTGTGCAAGGATGTTGCCATATGCATATAGGTTCTGTATAGTGTTCCCTAGTTATTTATCTGAAGAGGACTACAGAGCAAACACTGCTGTATTCAAATCTTCTTGTAGACTGTTAAATCCTAACTCCCTCCAAGGGTGATCACAAATTCTCCATTGATTGCAAAGCATGTGCTTTTTATTTTCCTTAAATTGTTAGGATAAACCAACACCACAGTAGAGATTGTTGCTAATTTGGATTCAAAGATCTGCCATTTTCCTTCACAAATCAGATTTGAGAGTTTTATGCCTCAATAGAAATAAATTAATACCATCAGCTGACAACCAATTGCGGCACAGCAGAGCACTTTAGTAAAATAGGATGTGCAGCCTGGCATTTATGAACTAAGTAAAATGGAAAAAGCAGCCAATTTCCATAGCTGCTCTCAACAGGTGTGTAGTTGTGTAGGTGTCATTCTGCATATACATGTTAATGAATAAATTCTTACTTTGAAAAGTGTGGAATTGAAACACAGAATACACAGAGTTAAGGTACGCAGTAATCTATATAAAACCTGAAATGGCCATTTGGTGGGTGTGTTTCTAAAAAAAGAAGCTGCTGGTTAAAGAGTTGGCAAAACTGGATGTATACTAGTGATATCTATATTTCAGAAAACTAATTTGAACTAGTGACACATCTAAATGAACATTAAGCACAATGATCCCCCTTGTTGAGACTACTCAGGCATTGCATGAAGCAACTCAATAAGTAGCCACTAACACCACTGTGGTATTATGTGACAGAATTTTTTAAAAACCCTATTACCCTAGCAACCAGTGTCTGTGTGAGAGGAAAGAATGGAGGGAGGAGGTGGAGGAAGGGCTAAATGTAAAACTCGTTTACAGTGGGTCTTGTCTTTGAGATAATGAAATCACATGACTCAGCAACACTAATGTTCATGCAGATACACTCCACCCCACCCGCCACCACTCTTTAGGGCTCCATGACAACCCCATTTCCTAAAATTAGCACCCTCTTTCCAAGCTACAAACCACCCATAGTAATGACCTGCTTCCTATACCACTTATGCATGACTATGGCCTGCAGACTTTTGCCCTAACAGTTGATGGTTTGAATGAGATCTAAGTCAGGAAAAGCTGAAGATAATAATGTAAATAATATAACACAGTCGCTTCTTTGAAGTGTTTTGGGAAGGTGGGATGCAGAAGAAGAGAAAGAGCATGTCTTTTCCCACAGTAATAAATATAAAGTGTTACTTCAGATAGGAATGCTGAATAAAAGAGTAAGAATTTAATCACCAGGAAGGAAGGAAGGAAGGAAGGAAGGAAGAGTGCTAGAAAAAACATGTCAATCATCACTTCAATTATTGCCAATCATTCCTTATTTTCTTGATTTGTGATTTCTTACTTGACCAAAAAGAAAGCTTTTGTTTGTAATTACGTCTATGCTATCCATGACAGGCACAATACTTTTTCAACTTTTCCTTGAAATTGCCCTCAAGCCAAGTTTATATATCTCTGCTTTGTCAAGGAATTTAAAACTTAACAGTTCCCACACATATATGAAATGAAGCAAGAGACTCAAACAAAATACAAATTGCCACTGTGGCATATATTCCATAAAAAAACCTAGAAAAATCATAGTTAACTCAAATAGCATTTGAGGTATATACTGAGCAGTGCCGCTTCATTCAAATGTAGCCAAACATCACTGCGTTCATTCCTTGTTCTTAGATTAATTTCACTTTGCTTCTCCCTACCTCTTCAGAAGGTATTCCTTCCTTTTCACCTTCCAGAAGGAGTTGCTTGCTTAGCTTTTGTTGCTAAGACAAGCAGTCCCTGTTGTCTTTGTGGAGCCTGTGAAAAATAGGGTTCTAATATATGTTTCTCACACACACCCCAGGAGATCTGGAATTAGTCCAGGAAAGTGACAAAGCTGATAACATCAAGAATGCTGCAAACGGATGAAATGGCTCCCCCTCACCCAAAATACTTCTGAAAACTTTAAATATATCCGAACAGTTTGGTACGACTTGATAAATATTCTCCCCCCCCCTGCTCCCCCCCCCCCAGTTTTATACTAAGAGTCCTTTAGCAAAAAGGAGAAAAACAACTTTTCCTACCAAAAACTGCCCCCTCTGTACTGTAAATAGTCCCTCTTCAAATATTAGGTAGCTTTACTGGGGGGGGGGGGAGGAAAGACAATGCAGCGTGTCCTCAGTATCATTAACCAACTTCCCTTCCTCCTGAAGGAGTCCCTTCAATAAGGCAATTACAAGAGCATCACAGAACAGGAGAACAAGGGGAAAAATAATCTTACCAGCTTCTCTTACAGTAGGGAGCTGAAAAGAAAACCAACAGCCCCCAGCTGCTGTATCACATGCAATTCGCCTCAATGGAAAGAACTCTGAAAGGCTAGTCTTCTAGTTTAGTTTCTTCTCAGCTCTCCTCTCTCTCTCTCTCCTCACAAAGCCATTCTCCTATTCCCTAATCCTCTCACAGGAAAAAGCAGCACAAACCAAACGACTTCAGCAGAATGAGGTGGGGTGGGGGGGGGGAGAGAGTGTTGAGAGTGAAAGGGGGAAGGGAGAGATTCTGCTGGCATTCAAGCATCGCAGTATGTTAATCCTCAGAGCGGGGATGCAAACAAAGTCGCCTACACACATTTGGGCACCCAGATCCACATTCCTTACCAATAATGCTTCATGACAAGGCATAGAAACCCAATTCATCAACCTCTCAGCTACTGTTTCAAAGACACGCCCCGTGAAACTTCTTGAACTTCTGCTAATGGGCTTCATTATTCCACACACACACACAAAATTAGACATTAATTCCCGATTAGCGGCTTTCTAAAGTTGATAATGAGCCTAAACGAGCTGGCTGCAATTCTGTCTGTGCCTCCCTTTCCATCTCCACAACAGGGGCTGAAAGTTTTGTAAAAGTATACATTTGTACTTCAAAAGTAATATATTTGCAAGACGTATATTTTTCCCCCAGTAAGGGTTTGAGGTAAAGTGAAGCATTTTATTTCAAACTTCAGTGGACACAATATCTTCAGATTTTGGTAAACTGTAAAGGCCAAATGAGCTGACGTGGAAAAGATAAATATATCCAAGAATGCACACAAGTTTATTTACACAGGAGCATTTCCTTTCCATAATGGGAAGAAAGATAAATCAAAGATCTGAAAAAGCAGATGGCACCATTCCACCTCATAAAGGACGGTGGTTAGCCTTCAAGTAATAATTTATGAAGACCCCTCCCCTCCCTTCTTGGTCCTGCACTCAGCAGCAGGCCATTTGAGCTTTTCAAGCAAAATAAATAGACTTCAAACCACCAGCTTCAAACACGCTAACATTTACGAGTGCTGTTTCAACCTGACACAAGCCACTTTGTTCGCCTGTGACCCTGTACCAAAACGTGTTTTTTGATGGATGAGGTTCCCTCCCTTCATAATATAGGTTGTGACTTCATAACTATGTGCCAACATTATTGTTCGTCCCAAGCCAAAACGAAAACAAAACGATCCATAAAGCTGTTTTAAGCATGAAAATGAAGCAAGCAGATGGACGCTGAAAAGCTAGAGGGCCAGAGTGATAGGAATGCACTCTTCCTTCCTTCCTTTCTTCCTTCCTTTCTCTCTCTCTCTCTCAAACCAGTGTGGGAGGCGATAGCTAAAGAGATGTTACTAGGAGATGAGGTGATGTCATCAACCTCCAAACAAAGCTTAGTTCAGCTGAGAAAAACAAGAAGCTTCTGCAAGGCACATTTTGTTTTATGGGTACCAGGAAGAAGCATGTGGCTTTTTCTGAATTTGTCCTTATAACACAGTTTGTAAAAGTTTCGACATTAATTTTACAAAAAGCTGTAAACATGGAAATGCTCACATACAAATGAATAAGTTCATTACAAGGCTGTTAAATAATTTCAAACGAGCTATAGGTCTCCTGTACTATAATGCTTCAAGCATCAACTTTGTACTAAAACAGGCATGGAATATATTTCTTAATGGAAAGCAGACAGTAACCACTAACATCAATATGCTCTTATTAAAGAAAGTGAGCTTGTGCCATTAAATACTCCGTAGGATCATACCCCAGTCATAGGTAGATCTATGGTGGCACATAGATGGACTTTTACTAACAGATTACAAGAGGTATTTGTTGAGGACAATGCTCTCCTCCCTCTCCCTCCTCCTCCCCATTGATGTGGCTGCTCTGCTCTGAGAAAGTAAAGAGTAAGAGAGGGGACAACAAAAAAGGGAATAGCACAATGATCTCCACATGTCTTGTCATGTCCCTTTGAGAAGAAGTGCAGATTGGACCAAGAGGGAAAGAGAAGAAAATAGGTGTCAACCATGATGAGGAGAAAGGGGTGTGAACTCAGGTAGGGTGGCATACGTGACAGCCCCCTAAAAAATAACCCACACTATACAGCACTATTCCATGTAAGTCAAACGGGGGGAATCTGTTCTGCAATGTTGCATGTCAGTTGTGATCCCATTATGACCCATCAGCTGAGATGCAAAGAACTGCTTCGTCTCACACAAGGAAATAGAATTAGTCTAGTGAAATATTTGGCTTTCCCCTCTTTTGAACAACTGACTCCTATATCATATTAGAATGTTAGGTTTTATTATGATCAAGAGGTCTATAATGTGAAATAAATACAATGGCTTCTGAAAGTCCTGTTTCCTAAGCAGTTTCCCAAGTAGCGTGAGTGCATAAGGGGAAAACCTAAAACTTGATTGAACTTGTGGCTCTTTGGATTCTGGTATGGTTTCACTGATATGGTTTCAGCAAGCCTTCTAAAAAAATTATCCAAATTGCTACCGGGCTAGGATTTGAATTGCTTTGAATTATGTGCTGTTGTTAGTTTAAACTGTTCTTATGTTTGCAATTGTTTTTCAAATAGTGTTTATATTTGCAACTGGGATGCCTCAATGGGAAGTGATTCATATATGAAAATGACAACTAGCTCTAAGATAGCTGAAAAGTTCTCAGGATAGGACACATTAAGTTTTCCCTTTCTGCCCAGTAAACATCCCATGCACCACAGCACATTTCCATGCTGTTCAGTAGGGAACACAATCATGCCACTCAGAAAATGGACATCTATAAGATTGCCTTACTCACCTTTTATATTTTCACTCTTTCCACCTAGCAGAGTGAAAGCCCCAACCACGCTACTGGCGAGAACATAATTCTCAGGTAGAATTTGCGATTAGCTTGCCCTCTTTGCTGCAATCTACCGTACTTATCTTATAAGCAGTCAAGATGGGACTTCTGCAGGCACTGTGGCATATTGGTAATAGGTAACTACTTACCCAGGAGCTCTGGCACTGGGGTACACCCTGCAACACATGGAGCCTTTCAAACAGAAATAACTTGTTTGGCACCAGCTTGGCTGCAGGAGTTGCTGGAAGGTGGTATACAAGGCACCACCCAACCATCTTAGGGTCTCCAACTCCAAATTTATGTAGCGTTCACTCCTTAGCCTTTTCCCAAAGATACCCCACAAGGCAGCAGAAGTTTAGGATCAGAGTTTTCCTTCTCATAGATGGGCTACCTTTACAGGTTGACAAGCCCTGTCTGCCCCTCATTTCCCCCTGAAACACATGCAGAAGCTGCCTTATTGACCACTGAAGCCACTGTTGGTCTCATCCACTCAATCTGCCACAACTTGCCTTTGCATGCAGGGGAAGTCCTAACTCATTGAGGGTTTGAGACCCATCAGCTACCCTCACCTGGTTTAGCCAGCAGGGTGGGGACCAAAGGTGGACAAACTACCCCAGAAGGAACACGGAATGTCCTTCCTATTACTCCTCCCCTAACACCCCCATGCAGCACAGAGAAATAACTGCTAGCCTGATATCTGCAGTGCCACCACTGCAAATGGTCAGAGAGAGTGTTGCAGTTTTTGGCCCAGTGGGAATAAGTGACACAAAGAGCCAAAAAGATCCAGGGGCAAATGGAGTACACCTTAGTGCTAGAAAAAACTATGCACTGACATGTACTTTGTATGCAAATATCCCTGGGGCTGTGTTACCTGAGATTCCATTCTGGGTACAACACACTGGTTCAAGCAATTAAATTCAAGGTGAGGCTTGAATTTCGCTCATAGGTAAAAACTTTTACAATTGAATAATAACAGCATCAGCAACAATAATTGTTATTTTCCAGGGCCATATAAACCAGGAGCAAAACTGAAATCTGTATAAACTGCACACAAACTGGAATCTAAAGGTGGTAGAAACTTGGGGGATGTGGCAATAGGCATGAGCATATGGTAGACAAGCCAGCTACTTAACAGCTGACAGAAACTGATAGAAAGGAACTGAATCTGGCATTTGCCGTAGAGGAATGAACCTGCTTCATTCAGACAATGGCTTTAACAAAGAGCAGCCAGTCACCATGTGCTATGCTTGCCTTATGGACTGGGGTACCAACATGTACAATTTAATTTATCTTGGCAACATTTTATTGCCCTGATGGGTAGCAAATACATATGGAATCAGTCTTTGTTCATGGATAAACAAAGAAAGAGAGGATCCCAGCAAGTCAACAATCAAAATCAGTTGGTTATCAACATGTTTGTCCTGTATTTCCCCAAAGGGAAATTAAATTCTCCTTTCTAGAGAGAGTCAGCCGGTTAACTCTAAGAGTCAGGCTTTGGAAGTATGAAGCATGCTGTAATATGTACTGGTTCATGTCAGTAAACTGGCAGGGGGGAAGAGTGACAGATTTGTTTGGGGGGGGGCAGGGAAGCTGGCAAACATAAGGTGACTACGGATGTATTTTTTTCTTATTCGCTTGCTCCCAATTAAGCCTCCTTTGATCCATACCCTGTACGTCTTTAACACCTGATTTGCATAGCACCGACTCCTTTCTGTGTTTCTTGGATTCACAAGAAAGAACAAAGCTAAAACACCCTGGTAATAAACCCTAAATTTTTAATAGCAGCTGTAAGTGTTTGCCAAATGCCCTCCTTTGGTAAGTAGAGCAGAGTAGGTCCTTTGCACTGGAAAGGATTCCAACAAAACTCAACATTAAAGAATTCCAAACTCTTTGAGGGCTGCCAGTGGAACTGATTTGTTTAGCCCAGAATACTGGCTTGTTTTGTTGTTCTGCTGCTTGAAATAAATTTTCTGTAATTACAGAGCCTAGGTGGAAGCAACAACCACATAATGCTAGCAATTTACAGCACTCTTCTTGATTATTTAAGTCAAATATTGTGCATTCCAGGGAGGGGGAAATGCGTAAATTAAACAGAATAATACCAAATATTTTCTGCCAAAGGCTATATAGGAGAAACACACTATTACGACAAACAAAGCTTTGCTGATTTTAAAGTCTTACTTAGTGTTTCCCCGTCTCAATGAAAAAAAGAGAGGGATCCTCTTATGTATTACCGTGCTTCTGCAGGACAAGTGAATCTCTCACACAGCTGAACTACAACTCTGAAGAGGCTCCAGCAATATGGTAGGTTGCTGGTCTGGTCTGGAGTGTCCAGCCAGATGGCTATCAGAGACAGAAGCTGGAGCAGCAACAGCTGGTGAGATGTTCCGGTTTTTGGTGGCATGACTCATGATGGGGTTAACTCTGTGCTCAATTCTTTAGCCCACTAACTGGTTAAATAATGCCCTGCTGCAATCTCTCCCACCGAGGTCTGGGTCAAGCAACAACATTGTTACCAGAGTAAGTGAAACTACAGCATCCATTTGTAACCTCCAGATTAACAGGTGAGATTGCAATCACACAATGAAAAGAACTAACTCTGCAATTCAATTAAATGGAATGGTATTTGCTGCTAGAGAGACAGAATTGCTTTCTGATATACCTCTGAATTCCAAAATAACTCTAAGAGCTCCACTGACGCCATCAGTGCAGACCTTTGGGAGAGATGTCTGGGTCCCTACTCAGCAGAAGAAGCAGGAGGGTTCCTGCCAAATGCAAAATGGGCTGACTTTCTATATTTTGAAATAAGGGAAGTAACACACATTACCATCTGTTCTCCCAGGCATTTGGTAGAATCTGATGCTCTGCTGTCATCAATGCAATTTTTGAGGGCATTATTTTGTTAGTATATGGATTACTTCTGCCTTCTAAAGCCAGTATTGTACTCGCAATACAATACAATACAATACAATACAGTACAATGAGAACAATCGGAAGTTCATCTTATTTACCCTATATTTCATCCTTTACTTTTTTCTTTACTTTTCCATTTCTGTAAAGTATGTGTATATAGTTTGTATATATTGTCTTATTGTGTATTGTTGTGTAAGTTAATGTTGAAAGTTTAATACAGATTTTTCCAAAAAATAAAAGATAAAAAAATAAAAATAAAGCCAGTATTGTAATTTTGTTTGAAAGTTTTCTTGGGACTAATAAATAAATCATACCCCCCCCCCTCAATAAAACCATGAAGTTCAGAATCTAAAATTACCTGACTACACCACTGAAAAAACTCTTTGCTTTCCATGTAGTTTCTTGGGCAAAATCATGGAGTGACTCACTTGTATATAACAATGCTCTAGTTGCATCCCATACCGCACTGATTTGTCATGACAACTGATCTCCAGAGAGGCTGTTGCCAACATCCATCAATTCCTGCTCTCAAAAGTCAAACCCCTGAAATCTCTGTGTGGAAGAGCCTCCTCTTTTGGCTCTCCAATCCCTTGTCTTGCCCAACTTTCCTACGATTCTCTAGCACTCCAGTGCAATTTGCTGTTCGAGGAACTGGACATGGAGGAAGGGGTAAATTTTCTTCATGATCTCAAATCACACCCTGTGTGAGATAAGCCACCAGGTGCAAGCTCAGCCAAGCCAGGTGCTACGGCAACAGCCCAGTGCCATCTATATAAATAATTAAGGCATATCAGCTCATTAATCAGTCAATGAATCTGTCAATTGGAGTCTGTGTTATGTCTTGAACTGCTGGAGCAACACAAATATTTTGTACTTGCATGTATTTGTATCTATCTGTATCTGTATCTGTATCTGTATCTGTATCTGTATCTGTATCTGTATCTGCAAAGCCTACAAACTGTATGTATAAATCAACCTCTGGAGCTGTATTACTGAAGCTAAATATTTTGCAACAATAAACTATCTTGGACCTTAAACTGCCTCTGTGTGTTGACTGGAACTGGGGGAAACTTCTGCTACATGGGTAATGCTAAGTGCTTTTTTTCTGGGGATACTCAAGGGTACGCAGTACTGGCACCTTCTTCTAAAATGTTAAAAGTGTGGCACTTAGTGTAACAACTTCATGGCGAGTACCAGCACCTTTAAAAAAAAAAAAAAGAAAGCACTGATCTTATTCTAGATGGCATCCATCACCCATAGAAAACGCTCCCTTCCCCCAATGCATCACAAAAGGAGGCATCACTTCTTCAGTCTTTAAAAGATACCAATCTGAAAAGTACTTTGTCCATTTCCTTGATACACTGCTGATTTATATAAGGACTTCCAAAAGCTTTTAGACTATGGAAGCCTCTAGCCGGCAACTTGTGATTTTAATTAGCACAGTATCTTTAAAAATAAAATACAGCGATGAGGATGCTGAATATCTCATTGCTATGAAGCTCTAGAGTCAGCGCTGGTTTCCTGTAGCTCTCCCAACACTATTTAAGATGCCACATTTGAATTATAATGCCCTGAACACTCTCATGGCTGCTTTCCCCCCTCTCAGTCTTCATGGGCCAAGAAGGGACAGCCTTTCTGTGCAAAGATAAATATTAAGCATGCACAGGAAAGCACATTCAATGTTTGTCCACCCTCCCCCGCCTCTCCATATCTTGGACCAGAATTCGTATCTCTATATTTCTATCTTGCTGACCTTATTCTATATTTATTTTCTGAACAACAACACGAGCTGTTCAGAGCCTGAGAAAAGACTGAGGCGAACATTTAAATGAGTAAACTAATACATAATGTATTTTATTTGCACATATTCAATATGTGGATGCTCGAAAGAGAGAAGTCCCAGGCAGTTGGGGGAGAGGATGCAAGGGAATGAGACTGGGAAAACAAACAGGACGGCAGATAGTGTGCCAGGAATACTATTTCCTTCTTCTCTTTCTGGTTTAAAATCATACTTGAGTCCAGAAAAGCACAAATAATTCCAAATAACTCAGCAAGCTATAAATAATAAAAAACAGAAATGTACACACAGCCAACTCTCTTTCAGTAAACAGAAGAAATTCACACTCGGAAGGGTTTGTTTGGTGTGTGTTTTTTTAAAAAAGCTTGTTCTTTGCATATTTCCATTGGTTCTTAGGTAAATAGAATGGACACATGAAATCTGATGAACCCTCATGCGCAGATAGCAAGATTAAGGCAAATAGGATAAATATATATAAAGGTAAAGGACCCCCTGGACAGTTAAGTCCAGTCAAACTTGACTATGGGGTGCAACCCTCATCTCACTTTAAGGCCGGTCATGTGGCCAGCATGACTAAACAGCTTCTGGCGCAAAGGAACACCGTGACGGAAACCAGAGTGCACGGAAACGCCGTTTATCTTCCCGCCGCAGTGATACCTATTTATCTGCTTGCATTGGTATACTTTCAAATTGCTAGGTTGGCAATAGCTGGGACAGAGCAATGGGAGCTCACCCCATCACGGGGATTCATACCACCAACCTTCTGATTGGCAAGCCCAAGAGGCTCAGTGGTTTAGGCCACAGCGCCACCCGCGTCCTTACAGCAGTGGTGTAACCTGGTGGCGATTGTTTAGACCACAGCGCCACCCGCATCCCTAAATATATATAAGAATGTGGAGGGGGTGTATAATAAACAGGAAGCTTACATAGAAACATGTTCCACTGAACAGTGGAGTTTACTTCCAACTATATGTCTTTAAGACTGAGCTCATCATTTGCAATCTGCTTGTATGCATGAATGTGCTTTCTTGGTTCATTTCCAAGGACAATGATGAATGCAAAGCACATTGCACATTAAAGTGCTATGGAAATGATAAAATAACATTGGAGTCATTATTCAGATAGGAAATGATACTGCTCTTAGTAGGTTATGCTAATAAACCTTTATTAGCAATAATAAATCCAATTTTCCATAAGCAATATAAATCTCAACTGAAAGATCATCATCCAAAGTACTTTGATAATATAAGAGCCCAAGGGCAAATGAGAGTTTATTGTATTCAAAATTTGTAATACAAATAATTGGCAAACAGACACACTGAAATTTATAAACAGTATTTTATTTATATATATAAAAGGGAAAGGCACAGGGTCTCGAGCCTCACTGTAATCCTTCAGTGCCAAAAATTCAAAGGGTTACTTAGTCATAAAAGAAAGGCAATTCTGCGTGTGATGCAGAACACTTTATTTCCTAATTGTTGCCTGCAAGCATAGAGAAAAATAAGAACCAGCAAATGCATAAGAGGGGAGATTTGGATTCCAAGACCCCAACATGGCTTTTAAATCAAGTAACAGCCTACTTAAAGAGCTCCAACTAACAGCAAACACTGAAGCAAATTCTTCTCCAACTTGGTGACATCAGCCTAGTTAGAGCACGCATTTTATAGTGGGTTAGCACACCTAGCAGTTCAAAAGCACGTCAAAGTGCAAGTAGATAAACTGGTACCGCTCCAGCGGGAAGGTAAACAGCGTTTCTGTGCACTGCTCTGGTTTTGCCAGAAGTGTCTTAGTCATGCTGGCCACATGACCTGGAAAAACTGTCTGCGGACAAATGCTGGCTCCCTCGGCCAGTAAAGCGGGATGAGCGCCACAACCCCAGAGCCGTCCACGACTGGACCTAACGGTCAGGGTACTTTTACCTTTACCTTTTTAGGATTCTAGCACATCCCTGTAAATCAGCGTTTTCTTGAAAAGGAGCTGGGAAACTGATCTCCTTTATCTGATAAGGCCTGGTCTGGGTACAATCCATACAATTAAAACACCCCTCCTCCCAATAACCTGAGACCTTTACTTTGTTAAGGGTGCTGGGATTTGTGGAGGGCGGGGCGGATGTGCTTTAAATGTATGGTGTGCATGCAACCTAAGGCAGCAAGTGCATTTCATCATCTACTTAACATTAACGGGGCTGAGCTCTGGCATTAGAACAAAGTTCTGGAAATCAGTTGTGAGTCTTGTAGTTCCTTGAGGAACACAGCTCCCAGCCAGCATGACGAATGGTCAGAAACGATGGGAACTGTAGTCTAAGTATATCAGAAGGGCCAAGGGTTACCCGTTCTATTGTAGATTATGTCCCAATTAGGAATTCCATTTCTCTTAACCCACTAATTAGCTAACATGCCTGCCATTGCCTCCCCTGGACACATCCATGACTCTACTTCCTTCAACTCCTTCCTGAAAAGTCAGCTTTTCTGTGATGTCTTTGATTTCACTCCTTAGTCTTCACCTATCACTGAAAATCACAGAATCATAGAACTGTAGAGTTGAAAGTAACCCCAAGAGTTATCTAGTCCAGGGGTCAGCAAACTTTTTCAGCAGGGGGCCAGTCCACTGTCCCTCAGACCTTGTGGTGGGCCAGACTATTTTTTTTTTTTGGGGGGGGGGGGGGATGAACGAATCCCTATGCCCCACAAATAACCCAGAAATGCATTTTAAATAAAAGGACACATTCTACTCATGTAAAAACAGCTGATTCCCAGACCGCCCGTGGGCTGGATTTAGAAGGCAATTGGGCCGGATCCAGCCCCCGGGCCTTAGTTTGCCTACCCATGATTCTTATCCAACCCCCTGCAATGCAGGAATCTCAGCTAAATCATACATATAGAATTTAAATGTGTATAATTGAAAAGAGGACATATTCTTCCTTTTTACCCTCACTTCCATAATCCCACTTTTTTGTGCTACTTTCAAATTTTAGATGGTGAGCTTCCTAGGAAAGTTCTTCCTATTATTCTGTAAAACACAATGCACCCTGATGGCACCCTCCTCATCCAGGATTATGTCTGAGTACTCTGGGGGGTGATTCAGATCAGATCCCTATCACTTCTTTACTTGACCCACTCCCATTCACTGGATCCCGCGGCTTCTAAACTCCCTCCTCTGTGTGGAGATCTGCACTTGTGCAATGGATGTACACACATATTTTAGTATGCAGGACAGACTGGATCACACCCTGGTTTCTGTTTATATGGTATGTGATTTGTGTTAAATTCATTGCATTATAATTACTCTTTATGGAAACAAAGATTTTTAGGTCTAGGTTCTGAATTAATGTCAGTATGGTATGAAGGCACACAAGTTTATACCAATCCCTTAAGAGTCTTCATCAGATATTGGTGGTTGAATTTATATGACAAGAAAATGACTCTGCTACTTTAACTCGCTATTATCCAATAAAATAGGCAAAGCAGGGAAAGGAACAGAATACATCAGCGATCCCACCCACCCCTCCATTCCTCTGCACTAGACTTTAAGAATTATTATGAACAATTATTCACAATGGCCTCTGTCAGATGTTTTAAACAAAAGCTTTAAGGAAGATGGCTAGGATTGAATCTATTTCCAAAGTGAGAAACCCTGAATATATGAAACGATATTCATATGCATCTCCAGGTTGGCTAGAAACACAACTGCTTCAGCTCTGCATTCTGTGCACTTCCACTGCTGTTTTGAAAAGTGATGTACATATGACGATAGACACAATCCATATCTATCCTGTCAAAGCATATGAAATACTGCATTTTGATGCATCTTAAGCCAATTTACAAGAGCAATTCACCTGTTTAACACACATGCACAAACTGAGTTGAATGGCAACGTTGTGATAAATCATGGGATAAATTTGCATGTGGTTGGCTTTAATAAACCCGTGAAAGGACTCATATTGCATGCGCTATGTGGCTCCTTCCAAAAATCACAGTGAGGGGAAAAAACATAATGGGGCATATGGCGGCAAATAGAAAATTAAAATATTCATCTCTCCTCTCCCCTTTTTCCCCTTCCCATCTAGTTTTTAGTCCTTGTTGAAATGCTAACTTCACAATCATTTCCCCTCGTTTCCATACTACATTTTCGGTATCCGTTTCCATCAGATAAATTTCCCTCTCAGAACAAATCAATGTGTCACTTGTGGAAAAATGTCAAGCACGTCCATAAAAAGTTTCCATATGGTTTGAATAAATCAGTTTTAAAACTGATTTTCCTTCAAGCACTGCAACTTTGAGATGGCTGCTGCAATCCTTTGTCACATCTCATGCATGGAAGGTCCAGCTGTCACTGGGAAACAGCAACAAGTATCAGGAAGGTAAACATTCTCTCCCTTCAACGAAATCGTTTGATGCTCACAAAGGTTACAGCAACAAGGCTGTTTTGTTTTGTTTTAAAAAAAGAGTTTGGCTCTTTAGTGCTTAAGTGTTACATCTTCACATGCCACGTGAAGAAAATCTAAATGCTCCTCCTCCTGACTACAAAAGTCTGTAGAAGTGAAATGCTGAGATTGCTAAGAGTTCAATGAAATAAAATAATTTCAGTGCTTCTAGAATAACTGGTAGTAGGAATAAAGAGAAGGTTGAGAACTTTAACATGCAGAGGTTATGCAAAAGGAAGAGCTCCCTCCTATGGCCGATCAACTCCCATCTGGAGTCGTCCGATGAAACTCCAATCAGAAAAGAAACCCATAAATTATAGCTTCTTGGAGAAACCTGTATCTGGTATAACTCCAATTTTGCCTTCCATACACCGTGGCAGATAAAAACCTGATTTTGCTTGGGGCAAAGGTGAGATGCTAATTACATTCTGTAATCAAATCAAAACCTCAAGGCAAGCTGCAAATGCTCAGCCTGCCAGCAATCCTTCATAAACATATTTCAATTACACTTTGCCAATATTTTAAGGAAAAAGAAATTGTTTCTCCAAGGCTAATATTTTGGCCTTTGAAAGATTGCATAGCAATTGCAAAATAGCATTAAAGATGCCCCTGGGCCAAAATATTATGAAAGCATAGAAGGCACAGCTGCCAAACGCACTGCATTATCAGCAGGCAAGCCTGCTTGCAAGGATATCTCAATGTCCACATGAACTCTGTGGCAAGGAAAAGCGAAGCGAACATCTGCTACGCTCGGAGCTTACAAACTTGTCCTTTGCTTGCTTCTAGCTTGTTCCTTCTGAAAATCTTTAGAAAGCTCCCCAGGACGTAAAACTACAGCATATACATTTTTTACCTTAGCTGCCTGTATAAACTTGTTATAGTTTGTCATCTTCTGTGATGAAACCTACCACCAAGCGGTTGTGTGTGTGTGTGTGTGTGTGTGTGTGTGTGTGTAATGAAGAAATGAGGGTTTTTTGGTTATTACATGTAATAAAAATTACCATAATACAATACTAAGCAACTGCCTGAGTAGAAACATTGTCACTGTGCTGTGACATTAGTTAATAAAAGGCAGAGATTCCCTATACTGTAGCCCAATCAACCATTCATTAATTGCATTGTATACCACATTGATGGTTCACAAATGGCTTAAAGATGCATTTTCAAAAAATATCCTAAGGGTGTGCTTGAATCTGCTTCATTCCTCCTCACACTACATTCATATTGGGGTGTGTGTGTGTTAAATGGTCAGTTAAATGATCTTGAATATATGGAGGGATGCAGGTGGCGCTGTGGTCTAAACCACCGATCCTCTTGGGTTTGCTGATCAGAAGGTTGGCAGTTCGAATCCCCGTGTGAGCTCCCATTGCTCTGTCCCAGCTCCTGCCAACCTAGCAGTTCAAAAGAACACCAGTGTGAGTAGATAAACAGGTACCGCTGCGGCAGGAAGGTAAATGGAATTTCCGTGCACACTGGTTTCCATCACAGTGTTCTTTTGCGCCAGAAGCGGTTTAGTCATGCTGGCCACATCACCCAGAAAGCTGTCTGTGGACAAACGCCAGCTCCCTCGGCCTGAAAGCAAGATGAGCGCCATAACCCCATAGTCGCCTTTGACTGGACTTAACTGTCCAGGGGTCCTTTACCTTTACACACACACACACACACACACACACACACACACACTAAAAGGAACATGCACATATATGCGGTAATAGATGAACCCTGCAGGCAAAGGACTTCTGAGGATGTAAATGCTGTCAAATTTTGAAAAGGATAACTGGAGTTTTCCTACATGGGCAGCTCTTAGCGTTTCTTGGAGTGGGTAAAATAGGCACCATGGTGTCTTCAAGTGTTTCAGTTGCAATTGGTCTGAAAACTGCAGGTGCAAGAGACATGCCCCTTGATAAGAAGCTTGCCAATCTGCAGACAAATTGGTCAGTGGTTTTAGTGCTAGTGGGATTTTCTGAATTTTGGGTGGGGAAAAACTAAAAGGGATTTGCTTTCAAAGTGAAATCATTTCCTCTGATTACAAGTCTTAATGGAGCTCACCCTCTGCCTCCTCTAGTGTTTTCTCTCCCTTTTTCTATCACTCCATCCTAACATTATGCTAAGCTTGGGAAATTTACTTTTGCTTCCAGCAAATGCTTTGCGCGTGTAGGTCCCCAGGCCACCCCTCAAATAACTTCACACATAACACGTAATTTAGTTTTGGTTTTTGGGCACTATTTTGGCCACAACTTTATTAAAATACAAAATCAGTGAGTGGTTGTTTAGACATTGGTTATGACTATCTGTCCCCCCGCCTGGGACAGAACTGGCATCCTGAGGTCCGATCGGTAGCCAGTAGAAGAGAAAGTCAAACTGGGGGGTCACCTGAGCTAAGCGTCGGACCCACGCTGCTCTCCCCAGCAGCTCCCCGAAAGCTTGCGGTAGTCTCGTAATCTGGGGAACCGGGTTCGCGTCTCCGCTCCTCCACATGCAGCTGCTGGGTGACCTTGGGCCAGTCACACTTCCTTGAAGTCTCTCAGCCCCACTCACCTCACAGAGTGTTTGTTGTGGGGGCGGAAGGGAAAGCAGAATGTTAGCCGCTTTGAGACTCCTTAAAGGGAGTGAAAGGCGGGATATCAAATCCAAACTCTTCTTCTTCTTCTTGCCTTCCTATGACAAGGATTGCCCGGTCCTATGACAAGGATTCCCATGACAGGGATTGGGCGGCCCTGGTCCCATGACAGGGATTGGACGAAATCATGGCAAGCCCCAGGATTCCTTTAACGGAATTCTCTTTAGCGCAATAGGAGGGGCAGGCACCGCCTGTTCAGACCCCTCCACCACCAGCATATTATAACCAATGCCTAACCACAACCTTACAAGTTGTGACGAATTGCTGAGTAGTAGGCAAAAACCAAATGGCACAGCCAATCACCAAATGGCAAAATTCCTACTAGGCCCCTGCGCCAAGGCAGACGACCCCATGACAGGCAAAGCAAGGTCAACCGGAAAAGAGGGCGGGTGGGCGGGTGATCTGATGCACTCTGCAAAGAGAAAGAGAAACCAGAGTGCACCAATATTTAAAGACTATGGTCCCACCCACCCAATTTGCAACATATAATTTGCCCCAGCAACCCGGTTATCCAATCACAAATGCCAGGCAATAACTATTAACCAGCCTGGCAACAAGAGGCCTGGCCTGGTGGCCCACACCGCAACACGTGCTCTCATTTATTGGAGAACACGCTTTATAGCATTTTTGTCTGGATCACTGAAGCACCACAAAGCATCTCAGGGGGCCCTTCTTCAACTCATGCTTTGCCTCCGACAAACACCCCTCCCCAAATCCATCCATTAAATACCTCACTTTGCCTTGCTATTTGTCTGAATCTGATGCATACCTGTTTCCTTGACTAAAACTTGTTGCCAGGAGATATTTCCCACTTTTCAGTTAGCCACACCCTATCCATATGTTCAATATTGCCCCTTGCCACTCATTTTATAGTGCTCACTAAAAAGCTCCCAAGTCTCTTTATAAGAAATGCCCTTCAATGACACAATCCCTATACTCTGCAGTCCCCTCTCTGTGAAGAAGGGTGTGGCTTTTTTTGCCTGTCTAACCCAACAGCGACTCTCCATGCTGCAGGACCAACCTCTTTTGAAACTGATGGGAGTTTCTTAAGCAGTTTCTGCTCAGTTTGTCAGCCACTCAAACAGGGAAAAAAGTGAATTCCACAGAGTACAACTAAGGCTTTGGACACTCCTAAAGTAGTTCTTTGGAGCCAAGCCATTATGTTGAATCATTCACAGTGACTCCCCTATAGAAATGCAATGTTGACTTCTTAAGAAACATATGGTTGAGGATGGGGGAGGAGAGAATAAGACCACGTACTGCTAACAGCATTGCACCAACTTAAAATGTGCTGGGCGTGCAAAAAGGAGTTTAGGAAAGCTTTTCATGCTCTGGGCTATAGTCAAGTTGTTTTATTACGGTCAATGACCAGTATGAAGCTCTGGGCCGTAAGCCTGCCTTCAAAAGCATGACCCCTGTGCACAGTTATGCACATTTCAGATCTAAGTTTCATTGCAATCTTATTGATGTAGCCAGTTGAGAGTGTTGAATTTAGAGCAGAGAGACTCTGGTTCAAAACCCCATTCAAGCCATGAGGCTTGTTGGGTTGGGTGAACTTGAGCCAATCACTATCAGTCTAGCCTACCTCAAGGGTTGTTGTGGGAATAAAGTATTGTGTATTGTGTATATTACCTTTAACTCATTGGAAGGAGGCTGGAATGAACATTTAAGGAATCAATAAGATGAATCAACACTGTTTAAGTGTTCAAAATTCTATGGATTGTGCCAGCTCATTCCCTAGTTTTATCATAAACAGCATCTGCATCTTCAAGTCAAAACAATTCCAATGCTCCCAAACTGTACCAGATTTTGAATAATGCAATTAATAATACAATTATTCACTCCTGAGTTGAAACTGCTTGATGTATATACATTTATATTAATATTAGATATTATAGCAAGTCAGGTTTTTTCACCAAATCTCTTGGACCGGATCAGTTTATACCTGCCCTGACTAGGCTACATATAATTTTAGCAATAGTACTTTGTTTAGTCACTTGTTCATTGATTTATATTTGGAAAATCACGGGACAGACAATATCCTTTATGTTAATCAAGTTTTCATTTTTACAGTTAAAAGGTCGAGCCATTTGTTAAACGTTGTAGTCAAAACAGGAACGAATAGGTGTTTCCAGCGTGTTTGACATCAGTATAAATGCCTTCAGCTATTACAGAATATGTTGTGAGCATAGTAAACAACCCCCAGGGTGCAGTAATTTCACAGCAGTACACTCAACACCTGCACGAACACATTTTTTCATTAGTAGGTTCTATTAAATGCTTATACAGTCACCAAGAGAGTTTAAAAAATATTCTACTAGGTGCCTCAGATTTCTTGGAAAATTAAGGTACCAGGGTATTTCAAAGGCTTGGTCGTACAATTCTCTCAGGAACTTGTTGATACTGGCAACTGAAATTATAGGCTACACATGGCAACTTTCATCATGTGTGCAATAATCCAGTGCCCCCCCCCCCTTTTAAGAATATCAGATTTATATCCAGATTTTTCAGAAATGGCACAGTATTACCGACAAGAAGCTTTGAACATGGAATAAAAAAAAATGTAACAGAACAGCAATGTGTCTGCCTGTTTTATCTCTGCAAAAGAAATCATACCGTGAACTGAGCCTGCATATTTTACTGCTAGCAGCAATTAATTTCTGTCTCCTCGAAATACTCATGTCACAGTCCAGCTCCATTAAACTTAAGAGCTGTCAGTGTTATCCTCTTCACTGTAGTAATGAGAGGGAGGGAAATGGTTGGTCCAGTGCTGTAATTTGAGTATGTGAATCAGGGCCAACAGGTAAAAGGGGGGGGGGATTGTGGAAGATAATGCCACAGAGTTAGGGTAAGACTGGCTCTGTCTTCACCCATATTGGTGTGGTTTCAGTGGAAATGATCTGAACCTCACCACCAAGTTCTTTCGTGTGCGTACAGGAGCAATTTGCGTGATTAAAGATGTACTAGTCTTTTCAATTTGGAGAACAGCTCTGATTGCATGTCTCTTTTTGTCACGAACTCAGAAGTGAGTGAGGAAGCCTTTGGTCCTGTAGAAGTTGCGTGTGCTCATTACAGAATATACCTGACAAAGAAATGTATTTTAGCTGACAAGCCAGTCACATGCTATTTCCCACTGAAGTCAGCAGAGGTTGGGCCCGGTCCTTGCTGGAAATGCATATTAAAAGTGTCTCTTTATCACTGTTTAGGGTAACGCTGAGTCTAGACTTGCAAAATGCCTCCTTTTATTAAAAGGGCTGCTCATAATTTTTAACCTTAACATTATACGGCTGCTATCACAACTCCAGACTATCCTTTACTTGTGAAATAATTGACTAGTAAACTTGCATAATTGTTACAAGCTCCACTCATAAAACCTCCAAATAGCTATTCAGGATAGACTTACAGAAAAGGTAAAATCCACAGACTTCTAAAAGCTTCCAGGTAGCTCTGTGGGTGGGCAGCCACAGCTCAGTGATAGAGCATCCATTTTGCATGCAAAAGGTCCCATGTTCAATTGCCTGCATCTCCAGGTAGAGAGACGCTGTCTGAAATATTGTGAAGCCAGTGCCGTTCAGTGTAGGTGACACTTAGCTAGGTGCACTGGTGGTCTAACTTGGTACAGTGGTACCTCGGGTTAAAAACTTAATTTGTTCTGGAGGTCTGTTCTTAACCTGAAGCTGTTCTTAACCTTTAGCTAATGGGGCCTCCCGCTGCCACCATGCCACCGGAGCACGATTTCTGTTCTCATCCTGAAGCAAAGTTCTTAGCCCAAGGTACTATTTCTGGGTTAGTGGAGTCTGTAACCTGAAGCGTATGTAACCCAAGGTACCACTATATAAGGCAGCTTCCTATGCAAAGAACTCAGATTTACTGTTACGAGTAAATCAGCTCTTAATAGTGGAAGCAACTGCAGGGTCATCTGGTTCAGTATTTACTTTCTACATACGATGTGGTCAGGAGGAAACAAGCAAGCTAGAAGACCACTCTCAATGTCACTATGATGGAGATAGAAACATTATGACAACCCCACTCACAGATACAGTATAAATAGATCAAGTCTAGAGTTCTGGTTAGAGGGCTCGACCAGGGCTCAAATCTCCTGACTGTGTTTCACCCATGAAACCCAATTGGTACCTTTGAGTCAGTTACCAGCTCTCAGTCTAATTTACCTCACAGGAGTGTGGGAAGGTGTGTACACCACCTTAAGGTCATTGGAGAAAAGGTGGTATATAAATATTAATAAATAGAATAAATAAAAACAGGAGATAAAAATCCATTCAGCCAGGTAACATCAGTCATTGATGGTTAAGAAACATAACCTGAAGTATTCTCACCTGGCCACAACACATAAATACTCTTCTGAGTAATGGCCCAGCCAAACTTTCCCTTAAGTCTGTCCCTCTTTGCCCCATTTTCCACTTGCTTTGGGTCTGGGTGTTCCCTCTTGTGATTTTTGCCTCGGAGTTTACTTGGGAAAAGACCCCTGAACCCCCATGTTTTCCCATTCATTATAACCAATAGTCTACTTGTTGTTTTCTGTCCACCTTCAGCTGCACCCACCCAGGCCAGAGTCAGAGAATAAGAAAGCCAGAGAATAAGAAAACAAGAGAATCAGACAATAATCTAACACATACAAAAGGAGCTGAGACCCTTCCAATGCACATGTTTTGCACGGATAGTATATTATCTGATTGCAATTTTTATATGAATGCTAAACAGGCAAAAGGAAAACAAATTAAGCACGCCAAGAAAACTGGAACTGCACTCCTCGAAGCAGGAGAGACAACTGGAAAAATTATCCTGCTGGAATAAAGGTAGGAATGGACAGCCGCAAACACAGCTCCCAAGAAAGCATGCAAAATCCCCCCCAGGAGCTATTTTAGGACCGGTTCAGAAGAGGGACAATTTTTTCTTTGGATTTTCCATGGATTGACGTTTGTTCTGATTCAGCAGTAAACTGCGGATTTTCCCAGGGAGGTGGTGGGACACAAAAACAAAAGCCACATTTCGGACTCACGGTAGATCGATACAAAATACTAGAAATCAAGGGACAAACAAAAATGTGGATGGGAACAAAAATCTGATACTCTCTCTTGCAGCAGTGAAAATTCATCAATTCCTTTGAGTGCCTGACAAAAACATATAAAATTCTTCTTGCTGACATTTCTGGAAAAGATGCAGGAATTGGGCTCTCACAGATCTTGCCCTAAAAGGTTCTTCAAGATGCACTCCACTTAAACAAAAAGAGTATTGAATGTGTTCATTGGAAAAACAGTGATGCCGTTATTAAAGCCTTGTTTGTTTAAAACCTGGGCTAAAACTTCCACTCCGCTTGGAACTTTGTTCTAAGCATTTCAAACATATTGACAGAGGTCACTCTCCCTGAGTGATGAGGTCAGATTTGTGCCCCAAGAGTGGGGGAAAGGGGGGAGGGAGAATAAAAAAACAAAACAAAACCCTGAACACTATCTTTCGCATTTGCAGATTGCTGCCAAGTCTGTTCTCATGCCGTCACGTTGGCCCTGAATACCTGACAGCACATTAATACTGTCTCTCCTGGTAACTTTATCATACTTTCTAGACAGATGAATAAGATGTACACCATTAGCAAAGTAGTCATGGAGACACAAGAGAAAGATGATGGGATGAGAAAAGCGCATTTAAAAAAATTGTTTTAGAACATGACATTTCCAAAGTTCTGCATACTGTTGATAGTGCTGCAAAATCACTTTCTAGCATATGGATAGCAATGAAGATTGTTATGAGTCATAAGCATTTTCTGGCTGGTGCATTTGCTATATGAGGATGTTGAGACAGATCAAGACCAAGTCCTGAGCTAGCAGTGGAGTTGTCTTTCTTCCTATTCCAGTCTGTGAGTAAGTCCCTTCTTTATCACAATGGTTCTTGAGAAAAATCAAGGGGAAATTATATATCAAGGAAAAATGATATATCAAAGGAAAGGATGGGGAAATAGATAACATTCCAAATGACAGGGAGCTACATCACCCCTAAGTATGCCTCTCTTTCAGGTTCCAATAGAAATCTGTGGTGTTGTTGCACTTCAACTCCCATCTTGGCTGTGAGTCCTGGAAGACCTGCTGCCTGCCTTGCAGGCCTTTTCCACCTGGTCTGGGACTGCTCCAGCTACAAAAGTTGAGGCTGAAGAACAGACTCTTGGGCTGGGGTGTTGTTGGTGGGAGGAGGGAATTGTTGATGTTGTTGTTCCTTTGAATCTTTATTTTAGATATTGTTGTGAATTATAAGGAAATTGTTCAGTTTGGTTGTGTGTTTTTAAATGTTTTATTTATTGTTTAGTTCTACTTTTGAGTCCTTACAAATAGCGGAGGAGAGAAGGCAAGCAAAATGCGAGGGAGATAGAGAAAGATACAGGAAATTGAATGCAGAATTCCAAAAAATAGCAAGGAGAGACAAGAAGGCCTTCTTAAATGAGCAATGCAAAGAAATAGAGGAAAACAACAGAATGGGAAGAACCAGAGATCTGTTCAAGAAAATTGGAGATATGAAAGGAACATTTCGTTCAAAGATTACCATAATAAAGGACAAAAGTGGTAAGGACCTAACAGAAGCAGAAGACATCAAGAAGAGGTGGCAAGAATACACAGAGGAATTATACCAGAAAGATATGAATGTCTCGTACACCCCAGGTAGTGTGGTTGCTGACCTTGAGCCAGACATCCTGGAGAGTGAAGTCAAATGGGCCTTAGAAAGCATTGCAAATAACAAGGCCAGTGGAAGTGATGGTATTCCAGCTGAACTATTTAAATTTTTAAAAGATGATGCTGTTAAGGTGCTACACTCAATATGCCAGCAAGTTTGGAAAACTCAGCAGTGGCCAGAAGATTGGAGAAGGTCAGTCTACATCCCAATCCCAAAGAAGGGCAGTGCTAAAGAATGCTCCAACTACCGCACAATTGCACTCATTTCACACGCTAGCAAGGTTATGCTTAAAATTCTTCAAGGAAGGCTCAAGCAGTATGTGGACCGAGAACTCCCAGAAGTGCAAGCTGGATTTAGAAGAGGCAGGGGAACCAGAGACCAAATTGCAAACATGCGCTGGATTATGGAGAAAGCTAGAGAGTTCCAAAAAGACATCTACTTCTGCTTCATTGACTATGCAAAAGCCTTTGACTGTGTCAATCACAGCAAACTATGGCAAGTTCTTAAAGAAATGGGAGTGTCTGATCACCTCATCTGTCTCCTGAGAAATCTCTATGTGGGACAAGAAGCTACAGTTAGAACTGGATATGGAACAACTGATTGGTTCAAAATTGGGAAAGGAGTACGACAAGGCTGTATTTTGTCTCCCTGCTTATTTAACTTATATGCAGAATTCATCATGCGAAAGGCTGGGCTGGATGAATCCCTAGCCGGAATTAAGATTGCTGGAAGAAATATCAACAACCTCAGATATGCAGATGACACAACCTTGATGGCAGAAAGTGAGGAGGAATTAAAAAACCTTTTATTGAGGGTGAAAGAGGAGAGCACAAAATATGGTCTGAAGCTCAACATCAAAAAAACGAAGATCATGGCCACTGGTCCCATCACCTCCTGGCAAATAGAAGGGGAGGAAATGGAAGCAGTGAGAGATTTTACTTTCTTGGGTTCCATGATCACTGCAGATGGTGACAGCAGCCACGAAATTAAGAGACGCCTGCTTCTAGGGAGGAAAGCAATGGCAAACCTAGATAGCATTCTAAAAAGTAGAGACATCACCTTGCCAACAAAGGTCCGTATGGTAAAAGCTATGGTTTTCCCAGTAGTGATGTATGGAAGTGAGAGCTGGACCATAAAGAAGGCTGATCGCCGAAGAATTGACGCTTTTGAATTATGGTGCTGGAGGAGACTCTTGAGAGTCCCATGGACTGCAAGAAGATCAAACGCATCCATTCTTAAGGAAATCAGCCCTGAGTGCTCACTGGAAGGACAGATTGTGAAGCTGAGGCTCCAATACTTTGGCCACCTCATGAGAAGAGAAGACTCCCTGGAAAAGACCCTGATGTTGGGAAAGATGGAGGGCACAAGGAGAAGGGGACGACAGAGGACGAGGTGGTTAGACAGTGTTCTCGAAGCTACAAACATGAATCTGACCAAACTGCGGGTGGCAGTGGAAGACAGAAGTGCCTGGCGTGCTCTGGTCCATGGGGTCACGAAGAGTCGGACACGACTGAACGACTAAACAACAACAACAACAACTTTTGTTATGATGTATTTATGTGATTTTTTTCATCTTGTGAGCCTCCTGGAGCATGGCTGGAACTGTGGAAAGGCACCATACAACTAAAATTATGTATGTATGTATGTATGCATGTATGTATCATCCCTGACCATTGACCAAATAGGCCAGGGTTGATGGGAACTGGAGTTCAACAACATCTGGAGGGCCAGAGGATTTTATACCATTTTCAGACTCTGCTCCTATATTTTCAGCACATGCGCTATAACCATGAGGACTAGAAACATGTTGTTTAAAAAACAAAGAAACACAATCTTTTAGAACCCCATGTTCTACACAAAACCTTTTGTTGTGTCCCACCCATATTAACAGTTCTAAGTATACGTCATTTTAAAACTAAGGTAAAGAAGACTACAGTACTCCTAATAAACAAACTTAAAATGAAGTGCAATTTTTCTCCAAAAATTTTTCTACATCTTCCTTAGATGTAGACTACAGAGATGTGGGAGGGTGCTCAAGTGGAAGCCCTTATAATCCAGAATATTATAAAGTCTAATGAAGATAGACATTAAAGTACAGTAGCTTTTTGTCTCAGAGTGTGGCACTAGAGAACTGCCTAATGAGGCCTTCCAGTATATTTTCAAGTAGAAAAGCAGACAAATGATTTTTCAATTAAGGAGACTTCCTCCAATTTCTTTACATGAACACCCCTTTCAACTCTATTTTTAGCTTGAGTTAGGGAGCCTGTTGTAAAGTTTAAAATGGCTAATGGAACCGTTTCAAAACAATCTGCAACCTAATGATTTTAATGCAATTGCCAAAGTACAAAGTAGTGCAGCAATTACTTAAAATAATAAATTAGGCTGCAGTCCTTACCTGGGAGTAAGCCTCAACGAATTCCACAGGACTTACTTCTGAGTAGACACAGGATTGCGCTATTATATATATGTAGGAATCTTACATTAGAAAGCACGTTGATTCCATATAGCACGATTGTTAGCAGAGCTGCTGCAGTTGACCACATCACCACCAAGTTACTGGATCTATATGTGTGTCCTATATATGATGCAGGCCTCCAGTTTTGCAGGAAGTCAGTGCTTTATGAAGCACCCAAACCTAAACTGCTCCATATAAGTTCAGTTTGTTTGACCACTTTCAAAAGGTAACAGGTAGTTTAGCCTCCCACTTCTGAGAAGAGGGCACATAGGGTTAAAAGAAAAATCTTGTCTGAATCTTGCACAATCTTGTCTCTATGGAAGTCTAGGATGAGCTTTTCAGACAAGTTCTCCCCCCCCCCCCCCACAGCTGGATTTCCATGGTTTTTCCAAGAAATTAAAAGAATGAGTACATATCCCATTTACCCATATGATCATTTATCCACCTGGGAGAGGGAGAACTGTGCAAGATTCAGTTCTTCTGCTTTAGCAATGCTCTGCCATTAAATAGTTGTTTCTTTTTTTAAAAAAAAAATAATCTTAAAAGGAACACTGACTAGAGCAGATGCATTGGATCTGATCCAGTCCATTTCACCACTAGTGATTGGGGAGGGCTCCATGCTAAAGCACATTCTTTGAGCACAGAAGGTCTCCAGAATTTCTAGCTTGAATTATTTCCTGTACAGATAGGTGAATCACAGTGCAATCCTATATTAATTATTAAATGAATTGATTAATATACAGCTCTTTGCCAAAGTGGGCTTCCAAGTGGATTACAAAGTAAAAAAAAAAAAAAAACCCAGTTAGACAAACATCAAAATACATAATAAAAGAATCCCAGTGAAACTTGCCTATAATACATGCCTCCTCAGAAGTGTATTCCATTATGTTCAGCAGAGCTTACTACCAAGCAAGTGAGTGCAGAATTGCAGCCTTAGTCTATTTCCATTCTGTCTCAGTTGCATGTGTTCCGCATGTGTTCAGAATTGGACACAACCCATTTTGTAGGTAGGAAAGTAAGTGAATAGCAAAGTTCTGATCTACACCTAGGTATGGGGTCAGCTGAATGCAGTGGGTTGCCAGGGCCGTGTCACTCAGGAGATCGCAGCCATAAATATAAGAAAATAAGAGTCTTCCATTGTTTGGAGAGGACACTTTAAGGTTCACATGGAGAAGCTGTTTTCAACACAGCCCAGTGAGGAAAGCACACAGCTATATTAAGGCAGCACCAGGTGTTGAAATTATGTACCCCTAACAATTCTGCACGCAAAGTAACCGCCCTTGTCCCCTCCACACTACACCACTGAGTGAATGCATATCAGAACCCACAACAATTGAATTCCGAATGTCAAATCACATGATGATGCTTTCGCTTGCTGTTGTATATTCCACTAAAGTTTACCCTAAAACAGTACCAAATATAAGATGAGCACCAGTTTTGGTAAGACTGAATAGCAAACCAGCAGTGCCCACACTCCCATACAACCATGTGGTGTGAATCCTGGGATTGTTGCCATACTCAAAGCAGCCACAGAGAACCAATGGGGGAAAGGCCATGTGTGAAAGTGGCCTCAAATCTAATTGTGGAAAATCCTGAACAGCTTCTCCCATTGTCATCAGGGAAATGTTCCAAATTACCTGGAATAATAATTTCCCCCGCAAAAGAAAAAGGATGTGAGATTGCGAACATAATGAAAAATAAAGCCGTGGAAAATGCCAGTCTTTCCCCATCTGATGTTGACATTCTTCTAAAAGTTAAATCCACTGAAATTCTTCCAAGAAATGTTATACAAATTTGGGGCTTTCTTTTCCTGCAACTTTTCAGACACGCTTTCCCAGCACCTGGCACAACATTCTGCAGCTGACATAATTTTTTAGAACAAGAGACCTCATCGGGGACTCCAACTTGGATATTGCTCCACAATGGCAAGATCTTTACATGTAGCGTTACAGCCAGTCCCACAACTATTTAGTTTCAGGGACTGCAACTCAAAATAAAGTAGTGATTTGGGAAGACAGAGAGGCAGACATGTGTGCAGGTGTGTGTGGATGTACACAGAGTTTTATTTATATACAAGTAATCAACATTCACACACCATTCAGGAAAGACAGGTTTAGAAATTTTGCATTGGAATTTTATGTTTGTATTGAAGGGGGGCTCTGTTCAACTGTTGCTATCTTATGCTGAACCAGAGGAATAGGTAAGAAATAGATCTTTCTCTAGCTTTCCCACATGCATACACATACATAACAGCAGTGTTTTGCAGGTAATGCATAGTTGGCTTTAACCATGGTTTGTTGAAGGAGGGATAACCCACACAGATGATCAAATAAACTGTTTTGCTCAATATTGGTTTGTGGTCCTCTCCTCTCGAACACCTAGCTTCTGTACCAAAACCCTTTGTGGTTTGCCAAGAACTGCCAAGGTATCACCATTTCTCTCAAGCATTGGCTGGCTGAGGAAAGAAGGTATCAATGGGGGCTTTTTGCTATGCATAATTATAGCTTGGAGATGATTTCCTTTGGGATCACAGCTGGGAATGGATGGGATAACCTTCATTCCGTGTACACTTTTTGGTCCTCAAAACATTCTCTTTAATCCCCTGGTGTGGTTTCAAGCCACAAAATGTATGTAGTTAAACCGGTACCTCACAGACATACACAAACCAGAATGGTGTCAGTGGCATAAAGACTAAAGAGCAAAATGATTTAAAGATAGTTCTGTGTTTCCCATACTCTCCAAGAACTGCTTCAAGCTAAACTGTCTGACAAACCATGAATCAAAGGATGGCTAAAGCTCTTCAAGTCTTAGCACTCTGCTGATTTTGCAACTGCCTTCTCATCCAGTCCACAACTATAAACTCCTTCCCCTCCAATTGGAGAAAGCCAAGGTATAATTTTGCCTAGACAGATGTCAGGGAAGCATTTAACATGTTCTTCTGAGCTTTCTTTATCTTTGCATCTTTCCCTAGCTAGTTCCTGGCCTGGGAGCTGAATTGTTGAGAGCCCTACTCCTAGACGCTGTTGATTTCAGTTCCCTCAATGGGGAAATTCCAAGGCGAGCACTGAGGTTCATATGGGGCTGGGAAAGCAAAAAATGGTGCCCTCTTGAAGTTCTGGATTACTACTCTTATCATCCCCTGCCAGTATGGCCAATGGTCAGTGATGCTGAGATATGTAGTCCACAACTTTTGGACGGAACCATATCAAATACCCCGATATAGAGAGAAGTGATAGCTAAGCCACATTGGGTCAAGTCAGTGAACAGTTTTAAAGGTTGTATAAGTCATAATTTTAAGCAGTGAAATCACAGAGCTTTACAGAAGAACCCAAGAAATGGCTTCAGTTGAGCCACTCATTGTACTTGGAGCAGAAGCAAAGAGCAAAGCAGCTAACCTGAGGTTAGTCTTATACAATTAAATCCATCCAGTTTTGATGGTTTGGCTCTGAGTTGCATTTTCTGTGAGTCTTCATTATAGGGGATAAATGGTTATATTTTAGGTTTGTCTGTATTCAGTGCCTCACGGAAGCATAACAGATGTTAGAAATGTTCTATCAGCAATTGTTTTACTTTTTTATTCTCTTTTGGAACATTTTTAAGAGAAAAAGGCCATCCAAAATGGGCTTTGTGGCTCTAGCCACTGTTAACCGATTTTCTTAATGTAATTATCTTTGTTATGATTTGACACAGATGAAACAACTGAATTAATTTCAGTAAAAGCATTGAATTTGGATAAATTACTAGCATTTTGCTTTTAAACAACCCTTTTTTCTAGTTAAGATGAACTCTGCTAAAACAATCTCCTTTGGATTAAGATCCTGTTGGCCCAAACGTGTTCATATTAAAACCTGCCCCAATCTGAGCTGCAGACATAGTTTTTCCACCACAACTGTTCCACAACAATGCTACATACAACTATAGGCCTGCAGCTTAAACTGTTTTTTTACACTCCAGATGAAACTCTGCCTTTAGACAATGAGAAACAATTTGGATGGAAATATGCTACAACATGTATTTGTTTTAAGGTGGCCTCGTGTGGATTTACATTTTTATAATCAGTTAAATGTTTATTTGAGTTTTAAAAGTTCTGCATATTTCTCAGATTCTTTGACTTTCTACTTCTCTAAAATCTAGACGACGTTTACAAAGCAGTTGCCAACTCCTCTTTGATTCATTTGCCAATACTCACCCCCTGCACAGGAATCAATGCAAGTTCATGGGTCAATAGCTAACAATGTGGTCAATTTTGTTGTTTACATATGTGCAGCGCCAAACACCCTTCATTCATTACTACCAATGGAGAACTGTTGTTTATTTTCCTTTGGAACATTTTGCTAGGCCAGGGGGACCCCCACAGTGATCCAGGAGTTTCAAAATTCAAGCTCAGCAAGCTATAATTCTTATCTTCTTCCAGTGTTCCCTCAGAGACAACTACAACAATATTTAAATATGTTTTTCCCCCTAGCATAATCACTTACCCAGAGATTCCAATCACTTAATTTATTTCAACTACTGATTCACTTATAGTCGAGGCTCAACACTGTGGTGGAAACATATTTTAAGACCGTTATCAGAAGGGACTTTCCCTTTACCTCTCTTTTCACCCATAAATTACATAATTATTATATATTTATCATGTGCTTTCCTCAAGGATCTCAGAGATACGGACAAGCCTCAGTTCCCATTTTATTCCCACATATGCATGTTTCTTCAGTTATTTTTGGGATAAAATCTCCAAGTTTTCCCTCAGAAATAAGGCATTCAATATTCATTGGAAATAAGACATTCCTTTTTCCCTTTCTATTTTCAGTAAAGTACTTGTGAAAAGCAAATTTGGGTTAAAATACATTCTAAGCAGCTGAAAAATCAATCAATGGGTAATATCCAACATTAATTACAGAGTTGATCCACTGAAAGTAATAAACATATTACTCACTTGGATATCACCCAATATCTTTAAGGTGAGTAAATCTCGAATTCGAGTGAACCAAATATTGTAATAGGAATTCCCAGATTTTAAAACCTCTACTTGATCTAAGTTGTGCTATTTGTGACCATTGTCTATGTTTCTGTAATATACTACCTAAGGCCACATCTGCAGTATAGATTTAGAGCAATACGATGCCATCTGAACAGTCATGGCTCCCCCACCCCAAAGAATCCTACAAACTGTAGTTCATTGAGAATTGTCAAGAAACCTCATTCTCCTCACAGAGCTAGTTTCCAGAGTGGTTTAAAAACCAACCCCTCTTCTGAGGGATCTCTGGGATCTCCTAACACTTTGCACATGGCTAACACTGACAGGGTTCTTTAGGTGATTCTTGCCCAGGATATACAAATCACATCACTTGGGAAGACAGGGGAACTAATGCCAGTGTACTGGAAGAAGCAAAGATCTCCAGTGTCGAAGCAATGATTCTTCAACATCAACTTCGTTGGACTGGTCATGGTGTTTGGATGCCTGATTATCGTCTTCCAAAGCAACTACTCTATTCCAAACTTAAAAATGGTAAGCGTAATGCTGGCGGTCAACAAAATAGGTTCAAAGACTTTCTCAAGGCAAATCTAAAAAAATGTAGTATAAACACTGACAACTGGGAAACACTGGCCTGCGAGCGCTCCAATTGGAGAACAGCCTTTACCAAAGGTGTCATGGGCTTTGAAGACACTCAAACTCAGGGTGCAAGGGAGAAACGTGCTAAGAGGAAGGCATGCTTGGCAAACCCTGACCATGATAACTCCTGCCTGGAAACCAATGTCCCCACTGTGGAAGGACGTGTGGATCCAGAATTGGCCTCCACAGTCACTTACGGACCCACTTTTAAAACCGTGTTTATGGAAAGCAATCTTACTCAGCTACGAGTGATTGCCAAAGAAGAAGATACAAATAACAACATTGACACAAAGCTTTCATGGCATTAGCAAAAGAAAAATAGTGACTTGAAATCTAATGCCAACTCACACTCTTATGTGAAAGCACTAGCATGGGTAAATGGGTGATTACTACCAGCATCGAATTCATAGGGCTTGGTGTTGCTGTTTGTGGCATTTACATAACCTGACTGTGCCACTCTACTCGTGTTTCTGTAATTCAGTGGAACCTCATGTTATGTACCGTCCTCCTTGCGAACACTGCAGGTTACGAGCTCCACTAACCCAGAAGTAGATGCTCCCGGTTGCAAACTTTGCCCTGGGATGTGAGCGGAAGTTGCGGGCCAGCAGCGGGAGGCGCCATTGGTGAAAGCGTGCCTCATGTTACGATCGGTTTCGGCTTAAGAACAGACCTCTGGAACGAATTAAGTTCGTAACTGGAGGTCCCACTGTAAAGCATTTTTCATTATCAGAGCAGCTCCCTTTCTGTGACATGTAAATCTCCCATCTGAGACAAAGGTCTGAATATGACGCGAATCTGCAAAACTTAATCAGCAAAACAGTAAAGTACAATCTCAGGGTGTATACAGATATTCTGATAAGAAGCATCAATTACTGTATGCCCCTTACCTCATTCCTTACAAAATATTAATAAAACCCTTAACATATGTTTAAAGGTAAACTGCGGGAGGCAGTGGAAGACAGGAGTACCTGGCATTCTCTGGTCCATGGGGTCACAAAGAGTGGGACACGACTAAATGACTAAACAACAACAACAACAAAACTTGCTACTGCATTTCTCCAGACTCCTGTATTTCAGAAATCATTTACTTATACTTTCCCATAACTTCCTTTCTCCACTCAAAATTTAAATTAACCCTAATTGTCACTGGAGAACTGATCTACGTATAACATATTTGTTTAAAATGCTTTGGAGACACGATTAATAGCTCCCATTGAAAGCAGTGAGAATCGCAGTGCCATTCTAGAAGCCTTGTTATGTCCAGAGGAGCTTACTCAAAGGTTTGTATAGAATTGCAAAATTAAATACAATTCATGATTTCTGTTGACTCATGTCCTATCACATACTAATGATTCAACGAATACTTATGACATGCAAAAGAGTTGGAACACATCCAGTGAAGCTTTACCTCCCTCCTCATCCCCTCCATGCTGCATCAAACTGCTTTTGAAGTTCTTCAGTGATTTAGGGAATCAGCTTACATCATGACCATGGTGAGATGGGGCTTTTATTAGAGGCGGTTGGGGGAGAGGGCAAAAACCAGTTAAGTGTGGAAAATTAGTTTAATAATGCTTAGTGTGAGATGGTTCAATGCAACAGAATATAAATGGGATATTCTAGGAGGGGGGGAATATAGCTATTATGTTTGATTAATGTGTAATGTTCTGGAATAAGTGATTGTCCAGGAAAAGAATGAATGAGTGTAAGTCAAGCAAGAGAAAAGCCCAATCAAAGAACATTAAAATATTGCATTATATTTTGGTTGTTTCCAAAAGACATTTCTTCTCGTTCTATTCCCCGCCCTGCTTGTGGAATACGTCTGAGACCCCTTCAAAGTAAGCAATTATGCCTGTCTCTGCATTCTCCCATTGTGAAGGTAATGAGATCGTGCTGCCATGAAGTGTACTTTCATGCATCAAAAACCAGCCCAACAAAGAAGGGCTCCTGGGACTAATTTTACGATGTGTAAAATTAAGTCAACCTTGGGCAAGGTGCCAACTGGGCAGTGGGCACATAGCTTATTGTGTTGCTGATTATATGCATTTCACAGAGCCACCTGCCTCCCAATCAATTTCCATTTCCCCGTGTTTAGTCATTTACTCACCCTATGAAACTGGATCCACACCCCCTTGCTGGACAGATCTGGAAATTTCACAATGCACAAAATGATACTTACTCTTCAACCCAAACAAATCATTTACGGACAGGTAATGGGGAAATGCACATTTAGCACAATATTCTCTATGAATATTGATCGAAATCAGTTCTCACTCCTTAGAGGACTTCACTGTTCAGTTTAAAATTATTTCCTCCTAATGGAATTTTGGGTGCTTTGAAGTTGTAGTATCATTAACCTCTGTGGGAGGATAAAGCTGGGTCTATCCTGGGAAGGCTGCCCCAATGGGGGAAATAGGGTATTGCCCACCCCTGGGCTCAAGCTTCCTCTTGCATGCCTTCTTACTTAGCACCAGTCCAGGGCGTGGCAGGCATCAGTGTCAGTCTTAAGTTTGTGGAACTCAACAGGTCATGACTCCCCCAGAGCACAGCAGAGTCACATCTGATATTCAGGATTACAGGCAAGGCAAATCACGGTATGTCAGAATCCAAGACAGACCACTGTGGCCCTACTATTAGGCTGAGTGAGGCAGCTGCCTCAAGCAGCAGATGCTGGGAGACACAGAGCAGCAACGGGGTGTTGGAAGACAACAGTGTATGCCATTCCCCTCCTGAGTAAGCCTTATGCCTTAAGGTCCCATTGCCAACATTGAGCCAAGAGTCAGCTGCCAATGCAGTTGGATTCCAAATATGGAATGGGAGGGCACCATTTTGTACTTTGCTTTAGGCAGCAAAATTTCTTGGGTTAAACCTGCTGTGGCAGGGGCTGGCTGGAAACCACCCATGGACAGCTGTTGTTTCAATGGCATGCTGGCTTGTCTGAACATATTAGCCCCACTTTCCCTGTCTGCTTTCTTAAAGTATTGCCTGATTCTTCAGTCAATGACTCCTATGTTGCGAGGATGGCCTCCAAGTCTGAAGCCACATCTGTAATATACTGCCGGGAAGATGATGGCTCCCCATATGATGCCTCTTTCCCCTCTTAGCCAGAAAAAACTCAAAGCCAGTATTATTATTTATTGCAGCTCCAGACTTACATGCATTCAACAGGGAATAAGCCGCACTGAACTGCACAATGGATGCCGGAAACATACCAGTCATATGCAAAAGCTAACACTGGTTGCCTTAGAGAGCTCATGAAACTTGTAATAATGATGTTAACAATGGCATAAATTCTGGGGTGGCAGGGAGGAAGATGCCTGTTACTTGTGATATAGATAATAAGCCTGAAGGGCACATCAATGCAGGTGGTCCTTTGGGACTGTGCTAGACAAGGTAAACTGAAGGTCACCTAACAGTCTAAAGCTTAACCGAAGTAGATGCAGACAGAAACGGAAATATCTTTTCTGTGAGTAAACAATAGCTGAGGTCCATGTATTGTTACACACAGTGACATCTCACTAAAATCAATGACAATGGAGCTGCTAGACTGTAGTCATGGCTGGGCTTTGGAACAAATTCGTTTGTGTAAATCTATTTAGTGCATGCTTGTTTCTTTTAACAAATACAATCTAGATATTAGAAAGCAGCTTGGACTCAATTAGAGCGACACTATTTCAGCTAACCGGCATAGTTACTATTAAGGCATTCTTTTTACCAAAGATATATGTATACCCAAACTCTGATTGTTTTGGCTCATTTATTTGTAAACCACAATAAAGGTGAGTTACTAATATGTACTTAAATCTACAAAATGCCTTTCACCATGGAACAGAGGAGGGGATTTAACCCTTTCTTCCTGTCCCACTTAAAAGCCCCCCCCCCAGCTGCTAATTGCTTTAAATAGCACATAGGGGATGAATTTCAGTAGGTATAGGGAAATTGTTTTTTAAAGACTCTCTCTGCGTTCAGCAGTCCCAGTCTGGAACATTAGTATCTTGAACAACACATAAAACATAATAATATGAATGTAGATTCTTTACAGCATTTGCTTATATTCAATATGCTGCTGCTGTGGTTTTTAAAAAAATCTGCACTTTTAAAAAAGCAATATATATATATATATATATATATATATGTTTTATTTATATTTTGTCCTTCCTTCCTGGAAAAGCTTTCAAAAAGAATAAACAACAATAAAATATAGTTAAGCTTCAGTAAAACCAATCATGTCATACACTATGCATAAACAAATTCTGAACCTAAAATATCAAAACTTATTAGGTCATATAATACGTTTGAGCGAAAAATAAACACTTTTAAATACAAGTAGGTTGTCTCTGATGCTCCAAAATAAAACCACATTGTAATTTTCTACACCTTGAAAATGTAATGGAGGATGGCAATGGGATTTACTTTCCCAGAGATTAGGAGTGTCCCCTGAGCCACAGAAAAGGCAGAAGAAAGCTAGTTGCTAAGAAACCCACTCCAGATAAAACATGCTGGGAGATAATAATACCCAAGGAAGAAGTTGCACGTTGGTGAAACCTGGAATAACGAATGCTGTTTTGCGATTCAAAATAAAATATTGGATACACTTCTACAACAGCGAATGAATTTGCATCCATAAAATGAGCGGTGAAAAACCAAACGTTTAGCAAAGTACCTTAGAAATAAAAACTGAGAACTCCTGAATCTATGTCATGCTTTGATTTTGACAAATAGATCAATCAGTTCTGAAAAACTGTTGTGCTGCACAGCTATATCCTCAAAATCAACCCCTATTTTGTCCCTGGTCTACAAATATCATAGCGTGGAAGTGAGGGGTGGGGATAAAGCTGTGTGAATGCAAATGAACGGCACACACTTTTTGGTTTGAAAATTATTTCCCTTAAGAATGCATTTGCATTTTAAAAAACAAAACAAACAAACACTACCTCATTACTTTAAAACACTTTTTTTCAGTTCTCTTGCTCTGAGCAAAAGTTATCAGGTCTCAAGTCATATTTCATGAGGAGATGTGTCTTTAAGGTCAATTTAGGACTGCTCTCACAGGTCCAAGCCTAAGTTCTACTTCCCCTTTGCAATAAATATTATATTGCACTTATTTTTTGTGCACATTCATTACATGGTGCCATGCCATTACATAGTAGAAGGAATAAAAAAGCGAATTCAACAAATTTGAACCATTCTAGAAATGTGCAATAAGTGGGAAACATTTAAACACCATTTGGTATACACTTGCATTAAGTAACAGTGATAATGAATATATCCATAAATTTCACACAGACACAGCCCAGCCTTCCATAAAACAATAATCATTAAAATGACAGCATACTCAAGAACTTTAAATAACTGCATAGGTCTGTTGGCATGAAAAGTGTCTTCAAGAGGCACCTCAAAAGGGAGGATACCTGCAGAATGTACTGCAAAGGTTTGGCAAATACTGTAATCGTCATTAAAAAGATACATTTGAGAGATGTTTTTCCAACAGTTCAAAAGTGCTCAGCTAATTTGAAAGTTAGGCCTCAAACTTGGAGGCATCAAACAGAATGCTTGACTTAAAAAAAAAAGCTGGCTAAAATTCAATACACACACACACACACACACACACACCCTTATGAAAAACGTTTTTGGAAGGCTTGGCAAAGCAAAAGAAGTTTTATGCAGCCTGGGGCATAAATCACAGAAAATGGTCAAAGACCTGATATAATGGAATATACAAAAGATTGCAGGAAGGCATAGAAAAAAGTACTGCAGAAAGCTCATAACTCAGACAGCAGCCAGGAATTACATCTCCCTCCCACCCTGACCTAAGCTTTCTGATTAGGAGCAAATTCCCACTCACTCCTCATTCCTGAGCAAAATGAAACTTACTTAAAGATGTGGAAACTTTGCTGCATTAATGGCCTGCTCCACATCTTATTTATAAACTTGTTTCTTATGCATCAATCCACCTGATCAGTAAACTATCAAAAAGAAATGATACACTTACAGTATTTAGGACACAGTTTAGGACACATTTCAAGGTCTTGCTTACAAAATATTCCTTTAAGACCACCTGGTTGGCTTTTGTGAGAACAGGATACTGAGCTCAATGGACACAGTCTATATTTACTAGTGGGGATCCCGGACAAACACCACGTCAGTTTCCCCCTCCCCCATGGTACAATATAAGAAAACATGTAAACATAGTAGAATGCTATCTCTTCTTTGAAAACAGCAAATAGAACGTCAAGAGAAGTACAAATCACAGCTCCCACACTCACTTTTGGAGGGGGAAAAGGATAAAACAGTGCAATACTTTCTGGGGAGGAACAAAGCAGAAGTATCCACAAGTTAACCTACAGCCCAGGCTTCCAGCGAAGATCTAACTGTTTCAGGAACTTCCCCCCTGCTGTGCTTCAAGTGACGTTTTTACATTCCCAGGCAGACCTGGTGGGGGTGTCTTCGCCCAATGCCCAATGCCTGATTTGTTTCTCCAACTCCCAATTCACTGAGACTTTCATCTCTGCAATATGTAAAGGCATTCTGAAATGTACCCCCCCCCCACTTAACCACAGCTTCCATTTTCAAGTCGCATGGAAGGTAGTTTGAGGGAAACCACATCAAACAGGAGTATTTCTCAAGAAGCTACAGGACACCTATGGAATTGTGGCTAATGCCATGTGTCCTCAGCTTCAGACATCAACAACGGGCATGTGCGGGAGACAGAGTGAGCAGTAATGAGCTTGTGGCTTTAGCTAAGCTTCAGTGTTCTACTGAAGAGCATCACTTATTGATTGGAGGTGTTTCCTATGTAATAGGCAAAGCAGCACCTGCCTTATTGGTATGCACTGTTTATAGGACTTAATACCAGTCCTAACGAGCACCCTGTTATAAGTTCTCCACTGCAGGGATCAGGAAAAAACCAACCATAAATTCCTCCATGTAATATATGGTACCTATTTTTCAGTTGTTTTCATTGGAAGCTGCTTTAGAAGCCAATCATGGCTGAAAAAAGCAAGTTATAACCATAATAAATAAAGAAAAACAGCCACCAGTTAATTCCATTTAAAATACTCCGAGAACATGAGTAAACAAGCTGAAACTGTGAATATAAGCTACATTCTTAACCTACTCCTTCCTTAATTTAAACATGGCATGTTGGAGCAACTGAATAATCATAGCAATCCAGATTATCATATGGAGTAAATTATTAAATTAACAGAAGTGCTGCCAATCCACACAATGAAGTTAAAACTAATAAATATGGCAAATCTAACCAACCAACTACAGAAACCGTAGAGGTCAGATTCAGATTCTCCACGATAGTAAAATGCTGTTTAACTCCACAGAGCTCAGATGTCGATGCCAAGTTTTTTTAAATTTCAACTGACCCATATTAATTGTTCAATGGAGTACAATAAACAACTTCATTTTTCAGTAGGATTATTGAAGTAATAAAGTATAATGCTCCTTTGCAGCAATTGTGGTCACTCATATTATTCTAGCTATCATAAATGTGGACTATGTTCTCATGCCAAATGCTCCCTATGAGCTTTTGGAAGAAAGAAAATATTGTGACATTTACTCCTTCATGCATGTGTGCTAATTCCTAATAAAATTAATAGACATTATGCCAGGGATTAGATCACAATTAGCATGTTCCAAAAAGAATTTCAGTTTTAAAATGAATTAATTCTGCATTCTTATAATAATTCTTCTACCTTGAGGCACCAATTCTATTATAGCTTAATGGTCTCCAAATCTGTTTAAAATGTTTTTCATCATAGAAAGAAAACCTCAAATCTACCATTAAATTGCGCTTCACTCATCAAAATACAAAAGCCTATTTTTTATATAAAAAAGGAAGAAAAAGAATCCACATATGAAAACATCATTAAAGATATTCCAATCAAAATCCTGCAGTCTGATTCACACTTGGGGAAAAAATGTAGAGTAAATCAACCAATGCTAATATCACTTTATGTGCAACAGTATAATGTATAATGAAGGGTTCAGTGATCTATGCCATGAACATTAGATTGTTAGATTTGTTCAGGACCTAAAAAGTTGAAACTTGAATATGGTCATTAAGTGAATGAATCTCAGTTAAAATAAAAATAAAAAATCCCAAAACCCATAATACAATGCAGGGTGCATCTTTGCAAGCCACTGAAATGTCTGAGACCCATTTCCTACTGTGTTACCTTCACTCCTGGTACTTCCTGCAATTCAATGCCGGGAATTATGGAAGACTCTCGAGTGGCTTGGATCCTGTTAGATCCAAGATGTTATACTGTTATTATGGGACCTATAGCAAGCAATACCTATATGTCAATGTTTAGTAGTTAATGTCCCCACACAAGAACTGTTAAATTGTACAGTGGTACCTCTGGATGCGAACAGGATCCGTTCCAGAGCCCTATTCACATCCTGAAGCGAACGCAACCCACGTCTGTGGGTCACGATTCGCCGCGTCTGCACATGTGCATGACATCATTTTGAGCGTCTGTGCATGCGCGAGCAGCGAAAGCTGGAAGTAACGTGTTCCATTACTTCCGGGTTGCCGTGGAGCGTAACCTGAAAATGCTCAACCTGAAGCATATTTAACCCGAGGTATGACTGTAGAAACACCAGTACTCACAGCCGCAGGAACAACAGTGGTTCTTGAAAGCTTTACTGTAGTTCCTTAGAGAACATCTCACCAGGAAGAAATTATGACATAAATGCATTGCTTGCCAGAGTTGGAGGGATCCATGTATGTTGCTTTGTCCTCTGAGGAACTGCCTGGAGATCTAACTCTTAGGAATACCTGTATTCAGCAACACAGATAGACCTACCTCAATCGTGGTCTGGCCCCTTCCAGGTTTTTTTGAGGTAAGTGAGTGGGTGAATCAGGATAATAAAATAACTGTGCCTCCCTGAAATTTACATCAGCAATGTTAAACTCCTGTTTTTGCCATCATGCGCTTGCACTTTTTAATACTACTATGCAACATTTAACATCCTTCACGTTTCTTGGCAGATGCAACGTGTTAGGCTGTTAAAGAGTAAAACAGTAAGCAGGGGGTGTGACTTTCAAGCATGCTTTTTAAATAAAGGGCACCTATCCCCTAAGCCCAAATGGCTAGGGAGAACATTTTTAAGCTTATAGGCCCTGAATCCCACAGTGTGCCCTTTAAAATTGGGCAGAAGAAACAGATTGCCGTTAGTCTGAACTGCTGTTTCGACAAGCTCACACCTCTGTACCATGCGGTGAAAAAATCTAGAACACAAGCAGTCCTGCCTTGTGTTCACAAGGATTGCTGGCCAATGTGGACAGGAAGCCCCAATGGATGCATAAACAGGAACAACATTGGTAAGGAAATGGGCCCTCTTGCAGCAGTTTAACCGCCTTGGTTGTAACCAGGAGATGTTTAAGAAGTCTGAAAACTTGCATACAAAGAAAATTCCACTCAGTGGGTAGTTTCCCAGATGGAAAGGTGCAGAAAACAGAAAAGCAACTGAAACGAACCTCCTGTCACTTAGGGACATTTGCTCAAAGTCCCCCCAAGAACCCAGAGCTGGCAGTTGGGGAAATAAAGGTTGGCTTTAGTTCTTTCAGACCCTTATTTAAAGTCTGTTTGGCAAACGATAACACAATATTAAATTATAGTGCTCTAGAATTAAATTATTGCTAGACAGGCTTCATGGGAAAAACGGAAGAAATGACAGTATTTAACACAAAAAAAATCCTGCATGGTTCTTAACATCCCTGAGGTATAATTATTTTATTCTTGCAGCTTCAGCTAGGCTCAGATGGTTGATTAATAATGTGAACTTATATATAACATATATATTTGTGACCGCAAGTTTTTTTTCATATTCTTTTTCATTCTGGACAATTCTCGGAGAGGAAACCTAAAATCCCGACAGTCTGATTCTCAAATACAGACTAGGGAAAGGTTACATTTTTGGAACATCTGTAATCATTTGTGTGCATTGCAGAGTTAATTAGCTGTGTATGGGTTTTATGAAGCTCACTTCATTTCTCTCTCTTGTTATAGATAGAATTTGTGTTTTGCATTCCTTAAGCCTTTTATAGTTTCCCTGTGGATTGTCAGGGGGTGGAGATGGCGCTCAACGCCCTGAAATCGTCCTTTAAAGCCAAAGGAAAATAGGTAGACATTCTTTTTCAACTTGCAGTGTGCATAAGAAGAGTGAATATTACTAAGCTTTTATATCTTACAGTTCACCTTTTCTATACCACTGACAGATTAATCTAAAAAGAATGAAGGAGTTATTTCTCTGCCAGAGGAACATAAAAATTCAGAATGTACTGTGGTCTGCATTTGGTCTTCAAAATTATCAGCTAACGGCTGCATCTCAGGTATATTTTGTTTGCGCCAGATATGGGATAAATGACGATGATAAAAATAATTTATATACCATGTTTCATTTCAAGAAGAAATACCAAACTGTCTCTAAGTATGAATTCTGGACTCAGACATTCCAAAATAAAGTTCCTTTGAGAATTAACATACCTGGTGGAAGAGATATTCTGTGGACTTTTTTTATTGAGCTTACACACCTTTTGAACATTGGCGTTTCCGGAGCATTTCACAATATATATATATATTTTAAGGAACAATAAAGTCATTGAAAATCCTGCTTCACCATTGTAAAGACAGAATTTTTTTCTACCTTCAAAGGCTTGGGCTGCCTTTAAAAGAAAATGTCCTTTGGAAGATGATCACAAGATCAGCATTTCCTGCTCCAAGAAACGAACAGGCTTCACTTTTGACATTTATTTTTCCATACGTGTTTCAGCACTTCTGCATCATCAGGAACCAATTACATTATGACGGGGATTTACTGAAGTGACATTATCTGTTAATAGCTGACAACAGATGGCAGTCTCTCCCAACTTGGCTTTAAGAATAAGCCACCAATATTTCCTAGCATGTTAACTGGTGCTGGCGTTTGATTAGGATAGTCTGTGTAAATAGCAAATTGTTGGGAAAATAGCCCCACGTTCATCTCTGAACAAATTGCATTCCACTATCATTTTTCAAAGTTCAAGGGGAAAGCGTTAAGTGAGAGGCTGAGGCTGATAAGACAAATCCCACAGAGAAAAATAAGAATTTAGTTGCATAAAAGGAGGATTTCCAAGGAATATATTCAGCTCCAACTGATTTTTCAGGCACAGCTGAAGCTGTAAAAATTGTTCTCTTCTTTATATTCTGCCACCCTCCAAACAGCTCAAGGTGGAATTACCCAATACTTTCTCCCTCCATTATAACCTCACTACAACACATCCTATGTAGACTTACCTAGGAGTAAGCCCCTTTGAACATTTTTTAGCCATGCTGCAATTGCACATGTACTAGCTGCAAATACATTTTTGTATGGATGCCATTCAGAAAATTATATTTATATTCATATTAGATCTGCTTCAGAAATGTTTCCCTGAAATACCTCAACTGACTCTCAGCTCTGCACTCAGTAAAATCACAGGGCCTTTTCCAGCACCAGCACCACCAGCTTCTATGTTTACATGATAAGAGTTTGCTCTATTATGATAATGGAAGGAATCGATCTCCATTAATGAATACCATCAATGCCTCTGTTTGGATGTTCTTTTTGAATGGCTCTGCAAACGGCATTGCACAAATGACCTACTAAACAGAAAAGTGAATGAATACTGAAGAAAATATTTTAACACCTTCACACACAGAGAAGGTGTTAAACAGATGGGTGCCACCACCAGGGATGGTGGAGAAACTTGCTACAGGTAAACTGAGCACCAAACCTTCCCATTGGTATAAGAATTTAAGGTCTCAAATATCTAAATTAAATGTTCATAAATTTACAAGGCAAACACATACATAAGTATATAAACCACGTGTCTGAAATAGTACAGGAGAGCAATCCTGAAACCATTTTGACTCTCCCAAATTGACCTCAAATGTTTCTCTGCAAGGAGGAAGAAAATGAGAAAGCCTCTCCATTGTCTTTTGCTTACCTGTTTTTAGGGCATCTTTGTGTATGAATAGGGTGAGCCTGTGACCTGGATTCAGGAATTAAAGTATTTACCATCACCAAAGTATGACCCGGCTGCCCACAATACTTGGTTGGAGAAGTGCATTGCAACATTTGAAGAAGTGAAATTTTTGAAGGATGGCTGTGTTTTGATTCTTGCATTGCTCAATTTTCATGAGTCGCAAACTGATGTGAAAATGCAGAGAGCTGTATTTAAGATTGGGAAAAAGGAGAAACTGAGAAAAACCATAATTGACATATTCAGCCAACCTCAGGAAGACTAGACTATATTTTGGTTTACATATTGTTTCAGAAAGTGTGAATTGAGTTTCTTCTCCATCCATAGTTCCATCTACCATGAAGTTCTCTAGCCTACTCCTGGACTCTTATCCAGGAAAGAAACTGGAAATAAGCTCTCTTGCAAAGTTCTTTAATATTTCACAACACAATTAATCTTTCATTACCCACAAACACAGTGACCTTCAAGTGTACACCAAACACACAGGAGAAACCAGTAAAAATGGGTTAAATTATTTCCTACCCTTCACTAAACATCCAGCCAGTTTATGAACAGGATCTTACTATTTCTCTAGGGAACCAAATGAAAACAATAACACGAAGAGAGAACACTTTCAGCTGAGGCTTAGGACAAACATTCATGCCATTAGAGAACTAAGAGCTGACAACTTCTATTTCCTGATTAATCAACATTTCACACAGTCCCTCTCACACACAAAACATGCAGCTCACTGCAGCCTGTGTTTCTACATTTAGACATAAGAACATAGCTCCACTTCAATCCAGAAGGGCTGAAAGACCCATGAATCCCACTGACCCAGGAGGGCAACTTCCAGTAACATAATATAAAGGCCCTATTTTATTACTGCAGGTAGGGTGGCCAATGTGTGTCATGTTACAGAGGACAGCCTTCTATTTGAAGGGCTCTCTGGGCCAAGTACAGTTTAAAGATTAAAAAAAAGGAGAATAAGAAAGAGCAAGTGTCTTGTAATGGCCCATCAACAGTTCGCACCAGCAGTGGGGGCTGACCCACTTGTATCCATAAACAAGATACTGGCTAACCAACCTAAGTCCGTTCTCAGCCAGTCCCCACCCAGTCAAGGAGCGGGTCTGCTTGTCACTGACGTTGCCTTCCACTACAGCTGGTCTTCCTGCCTTCTGCCCTACCAGTTGCAATGGGCAGCACTCAATGCTGACCACCAGTCTTCCCTGCTATGGTAAGATGAACCATATTCCTACTTAAATTAGAATAATTCATTCCAAATTTGCATTTGTTTTCAAGGCCCACCCTATTCCTGTATACTGGAATACTGTATACAGGACTGTATCCTGCTTTAATTGTTTTTGTTGTTGTTTTACATTTTTGTCACCCGTCTCGCCTTGGGGCCTGCTGGTGATGCGCAGGTAATAAATTGAATCATCATCATTGTCTACAGATTTAAATTTGTGTATGTAAATTCTAGGGACACGGGTGGCACTGTGGGTTAAACCACAGAGCCTAGGACTTGCTGATCAGAAGGTCGTGGTTCGAATCCCCGCGACGGGATGAGCTCCCGTTGCTCAGTCCCTGCTCCTGCCAACCTAGCAGTTCGAAAGCACATCAAAGTGCAAATAGATAAATAGGAAAGGTAAACAGTGTTTCCGTGCACCACTCTGGTTCGCCAGAAGCGGCTTAGCCATGCTGGCCACATGACCCGGAAGCTGTATGCTGGCTCCCTCGGCCAATAAAGCGAGATGAGCATCACAACCCCAGAGTCGGCCACAACTGGACCTAATGGTCAGGGGTACCTTTACCTTTACCTATGTAAATTCTACATCCACTTTTTCTGGTGATGCATTTCCTCCTTTTGGGCAATGCATAAATGACTATCCAAACCACAGGGCTGGCTGGTAATGTGAAGGCCATGCTGGACCTCTGCCTTCTGTGCCCTTGCAATCTGTTTGGATTTGTTTTGGTGCAACTTGCACAGTAGAAATTCCTAGTGGTTGTCAGTGGGTGGGTCTTTCCTTCCTTCCTCTGAATGGGCCTATGCCTATGGCAGAGACATCCTCATTAAAACTCTAAAAAGCATAGCATGCTAGAAATGTATGCAAAGAGTCCATGGAAATGAATGCAATCTGTGTACTAGCACACTCACACTTTTGTAGTACTTTCTGGGACATCTGAAAGAGTTTAATACAAGTGTTTGGGATGTGTGTAGAAAGATTCCATTCTTTTTTATTGCAATCATAGATGTCTACTCAGAAGGAAGTCCATTTTTAAAAGTAGCTTACTCCCAGGTAAGTGTGTATCAAATTGCATCAATTACCTGTTACATGCAATGTGTTAGGTGGTTTTGTTCCACCCCAAAACATTTTCATCTAAATGAAATGGGTGGGAAAAGCTTTTTCATGAAACACCTAATTAAGCTAACTTTTTGTTATCATTTATCAGTTATCTCAACCTTTGAAACTAGCCCAAGTTCTGATTGCCCCGAAAAAGTATTCAACCCATGCAAGAAAACTGATCTCCTGGAAAGCTTCCAAAAATGTACAGCCTAAAATGATATAACTTTACCATATTCCATTGCAAACCTGGCATGAACATGCTGCTTAGCAAACTGTGATGAGTAACAGGAGGGACACAAGCTTTTAATGCTATCAAAACATTTAGAGTGAAAATTCAGAAAGTTTGTATATAGGGGAGGAAAACTCCCATACATATCATCCCTAAAGTATTCCAGGCCCTTTCCCCACTACTTCTGGCATCCTTAAACAGAATGACATCACAATTCCATAGTAGAAACTGTGATTGCACACATACAAAGAGAGAGAGAGAGAGACAGCCTGTCACTGGGGTACTCTTTGAATCCTGGCCAAACGTCAAAGGCAGATTGTTTAATGATGAACTTTCGTTCACTCTTCCATTACATCAAATTTGCATGTGCGTTCAGGACCCTGATGAATAATACAACTTCATATATTTCCGCCATTTAACCTATATTCATATTGTATCTGCTCATAGCTTTGGTTCAATAACGTGGCTTTGAAACTTAAAATACAAATTGATACCTCTGCTTTCTCATTCATGCTCTTCCCCTCTGATTGCTCAGGGCAGAGAGAGGCTCATATCTTTCTGTCTTTTCTTCACTGTCCCAGAAGAACTTCATTTATCATGATCACTTTATGCGTTTGAAAATTATGTACAAAGAAGCAGGATCAAACCAACTGTTCCTGGTCCCCTAACCCTTATGCATTCATTGGTTCTGTTTTGTACAGAATCTGTGCATGTTGCCCCCTAGGCTCTATATTTGCAATCTAGGGTGCAGAGAAAAGCAGGAGGCATCAAGTCATACATGTGTGTAGGCTGACACCGGATACACTCTCACTGCAACTGCATCTATTCACTGTACGTACATAATTTCCAGTTATGAGGGAAAGGGCTTACATTATTCATTTTACTTTGTTACAATACCCAACGCCTTGCACTTTCAGGCCCAAGGGAGCTTCAAGGGAGCTTACAAAAATCTAAGAACAGTACAAACACATGGCATTTAATTTGCTATTTCACAGAAACAAATACTACAGCCAAGATATTTACAAAAACTAACAGGATTGTGATCAACTGAAATATAGCTTTATCTGCCACCCATGGTTGATGGGCAAGATTTTTGTGGTGCTGTTTTGAATTAACCCGCTTTATTTTATATCTGTCTTAAATATAAACATTATGAGTTATAGATATGGTTCTGATATAGGAATATTACTAAATCATACTTGGTAAAATGTCTTCTTCCAAATTTACTTGGCTCTTTAGCTTGCCCAAGTACTAAAAAAAAGTCTCTAGGCAACTTGATAAAAGATGGCTTTGAACAGACATATGGAACTGCAGCTCTATGTAATTACTGTCATTTACGAATTACGGTCTGATTTAATCTTTACAAAATAATTTTAGATGCAGAGCTTTAATTAAACTTTCATTTTTTATAGGAATGAGCTTGATATTGTAGAAAGTCGTGAAAGAACCTACATCAACCAAGTCAACAGAGATCTAAAGAGCTGCTTGGCATTAAAAAGTGGGTATTTGCCAGCAGTTACAACATAGCAATATCTGACGTACCATATTATTCAAACTTCAGATGTGGAAAATGTGGCGCACATTGGTTATCACTCTGTAGCAATAGCACTATGAATGAAAAGCAGTAACAGAGCAGTACCAAGATATTTTAGCAAAAAAACCTGTCAATAGAATGTTGACTTTTGTGCTTATTAGCAGAGCCAGAGAGTTCTGTTGTATGCCCTTGCAGTCAACCAGGATCTTCCTCAGACATTTAGATGGCTAAAATGATAGAATCATAGAATTACAGAGTTGGAAGGGATCCAGAGGATCATCTAGTCCAGCCCCCTGCAATACAGGAATATGCAGCTGTCCCATATGGGGACTGAAACTGCAACCTTGGCGTTATCAGCACCATACTCTAACCAACAGAGCTCATAGTCTGAAGGTGAAAACACCTATGTTAATTAATCTGTTCTTATCAGCTTAATATTTGAGCCACCTAGTTCATCTCCTTCCTGTCCCACTAGTTACTTTAACAATCCTGGCATTCCTAGGCATATGTCTACTCTTCAGCGGCAGGCTTACCTGCTTAGTGCACCTGACATAGCTGGGTGCAACAGGAAGAGGTCCTTGTGGCAATTCTCTTCCCGGCCAGAAAAGAAAAATGACTAGGACGTGTACGATTGATGCTCATTTCATGCCAAGTGAAAAAGTTTGTTTACATTACAAATACATGGAATTGCCAGCCCCCCAAACGTGTGCTTACACGAACCCTTTTACAGGATTGCCGTGTCAGTGTCAGCCACATGCATTACTGTGTTCAAAGATGCCCACTACCAAATACATAGGCTTGGATCCTAAGATAGGTTATGTTAGGGATGTTTGCAGAAGGAAAGTTTCCCACCCCCTTCTCCTCACTTCAGCCCCCTGAAAAGCCTCCCTGGAAGGTCAAGCCCACCCTGAAGATTGCACAGGAGGTCTTCTGGGGATGGCTGTGCTCTGAGAAGTCCAGATAAACTTATAAGAGTAACCCAAAAAGAAAATCAGTAACTGCAGTTTCCCTGGCAAATAGTTTGCACTTCACCGCCATTCAGCAACTTTGGGGAAGTGTCAAGTATATCCCACAGTACATTTTCAGGACAAGCTGGCCAACTTTCCACATGAACTGACCAGAGTTCATTGGCAGACAAATCAATGTGGGATAAGTCCCATGAAGGCAAAAAGTCTGAAAGCACCTGACGTAACAAATCAACTTCTCAGATTTGATCTTGTGTGGGTTTGTTTCTGAAGGACAAAAAGAGAGTTCACATACAATGGAACTTTGCAACTGTCTTAACAAAGAAAGAGAAAACCTATTCACAAAGTTTGCTCTAACTCAACTTCTAGAGTTACTGACTGACCTCAGAAGTACTGACTCACAAATGTGAGGTAATGGAAAGTATAAAAAAAATCAAATCAATCCCATTTCCTTTTTTCATGGTTCTGTGCTCCTATTTTTTTGTCCCCCCCCCCCCCGATCTTGGTTCACTGACTAATTTTTATCCTGAATCATACAGGACCACAACATTGGTCCCTAAAGCAAGTACATATAATGGATACCCTGCAAAGAATGGACATTGATCCACACAAACCACAGTAATTAATGACTCAGTGCTGTGGCAGGACCACAGGGGACATGTCAAGTATAGATTTGTTGATTGTATCAAGTCAGTGCTGTATCCTAAGCCCCAAAACAAATTTTATTCATTGTTTTATTGTCACGCAGCCATCATCTTGAACATTCCAGACATAGTCAGCAGACAATACTTCTCCATTCCCCATTCCTTGTTTAAAGTTATATTTTAGAGTGGATATGTGTTTTTGCATGGCTGTGTCTTGCATTGCACAAACTATTCATGGATGCATTTTCATACTCATACCTTTCAACCAAATTATATTTGACTAGTTCATTTTATTACCAGCATGAGGGTTTGAATCAGGTGCTTCCTAGTCTCTGTTTGGTATAAACACACTTTATATCAAGAGTGAATGAAGCATAAAGTCAAGAGAGAAAAGGGGGAATTCTTTCTAGGCCACAAACATGGCTCATTGGTGGCTGTTTGGTTCTTAATGATTAGCCTGGTTATAAGTGCTTCCAGGTTATAGCTGGCATTTTGCCTGGACTAAAGCATATCCTGGAAGTTGAAAAGTCTCTTTTTGTTAACCTTCCCACCCACCCATGGCTCTTCTTGCCACCTGCTTCCTTCCCAATCTTCCAACTTCCTTGTCTGTCTACGGCTTCCAATTTCCAGTTTTCTTCAGGCTTACTCCTCAGTTTTGACCTGGACCCATTACTTACTCCAAGATGACCTTGTGCTACAGTTATGCAGCTGACTTCCTAAATTCTGTTTTAATTCTCCTGTTGAGATGAGTTACAGAACTACTTACAAACGCCCATCTCAGCCTTGCCAGGATTTTAGGATCAGCATGCCATGTACTAATGTTTATCATTATTATTTTTCAATAGATGCACAATTATTGCTAATATTATTTCCTCTGAACATTTCTATTATCGCTCTAAATGTATTATTTTATTTGATGCAAAAAACAAGCCATCCATGAATCTGAATTAATACTCTCCTGTTTTATAGTTTAAAGCTAGAAGTAAAAATAACTATAGACAGATGGTAACACAGATCAAGAATAAATTCTTGGATTTTTCCAAAGGGGATTACGTAACCATCAAACTAGAGTGACTACTATGTGAATCATGCCATAATTTATGGGCTGAAATCAAGGCAATTCAAACACTTGTTCTTAATTCATACAATGAAGATACCTCCCACATCTTGCCATTCCCCAAATTCACTGCAACAGATCTGTCAACACTCTCTCTTCACTTGCTTCTGGAATGTAAAAACAGTGAGCACTACTTGGAAAATTTAAATGGAAAGCTAATCAATATCAGTATATAGATATTGTTAAGTACAGCTCGATTTTCTGAGTTTTGATTAAGCATGCATGCAGAAGGATACGCTACTTTGGGTTGAAAATGAAAACTAAGATAACCTAAGGAAGCTTACAGAAGGAAAGTTTCTCCACCACCACCAGTTACCTGTGTCCCTCCAAGACTGGGAGGGGCTATCTTGAACCATGTGGGATGGGATGTGGAGAGCGACTAAATAAGCCACATCAATTCTGGGGACATTCTTTCTTTAGGCCAGCAGCCCCTCGCCCTGCCCCATTATTCAGCAGCAGCCCCCTATGTCCTGCAGCGTCTTGGGGTGGCAGTTTCAAGGGTTTTCACAGTGGGAGAAGGGGGCAGGAAATGTGAGGAAATTGATTTTAAGATCCAAGCATGTGACCCTTAATTGAAAAATTCTGCTTTTAAACAAGGGAATTGACAGAATCTGGAAAAAAGTTGGGGTTTTTTTTGGTTTTTGAAGTTAATATAAAAGTCTATATGGCCTCCAAGACACAGAAGGCAAGGCAGAGTAAGCAAAACTATATGGTTAAAATACTGGCAAACCTTTGATATATGTATAATGGGAATAGATATTGAAACGTAATAACACCGTTCTCTTGTATTCAAACTTAAAAGAAAAGTTTCTGAAAATAATGACCAGATGGCAAATCACCCTAGTCAATCTCAGGAAAATTATCAGCAGATATGACTCTATTTATTGGAAATGCAGGACACATGTTGATGCCCATTATTATCATTCATGATGGTTATGTCCCTTAGCACATAATTTTTGCTTTCCATTTCAATTAAAGCGATCTCTAGCTTACACAACTCATTTTCTTTTAGCCTTTGCAATTAGATAGATAGATATGATGTAGACATTTAATATTATATTAAGGTCAAGCAGCTAAGATTGTATGTGTGTGTGCAAAGAGCTAGAAAAAAATTGAACTTCATGCAGAATTGAACATACATAAATGACCTCCATAACGGCAAAAGTGGCCAGTTATGTAAGAGGAAACTGCACACAATTATGTTTATCATCCTTCATTAGTTAGTGGAACAGTAAGAATGTTGATATATAAAACAAGTTGCGTCCATTTAGAACCTTGCAGTGTGCATAGTTTATGCATGGGGAATTTTTTAAAAAATGAACAAAACTGAGGCCCATTAAAGTGAATAGAGGGATAACTTTGATTGGGCCTATATACTTTCTCATATACACACCCATAGTTTTGGTATCATCCCCTGGACACCTAGAATCTCTTAACCATCCGAGCTCTTAACAGACTGCTCCCAGCAAAGATGTGTAACTAAGGGATCAAAACTCCCTATAGAATCCCAGATGTTTTACCTAACCAGATGTCCATTGGGTCACAAAAATACAGTTGTACTTCGGGTTAAGAACTTAATTCATTCCGGAGGTCTGTTCTTAACCTAAAACTGTTCTTAACCTGAGGTACCACTTTAGCTAATGGGGCCTCCCGCTGCTGCTGCTGCGCCGCCACCACACAATTTCTGTTCTCATCCTGAAGCAAAGTTCTTAACCCGAGGTACTACTTCCAGGTTAGCGGAGTCTGTAACCTGAAGCATCTGTAACCCAAGGTACCAGTGTATCCTTTCTTCTGTCTCTTGGCCAACGTTTGCAGCAAGCTCCTCCCAAAATTCTGTCTGCTGTGTGCTGGGAGTTAGTCTGGGAACACTACATCACGTCCAACACAACTGGGTCTACTTCCAGCCATCCTGCAGAGCTGGCAATGACTATGCAGTGCAGCTTCTGACAGTGAGAAGATATTCCATGAACAAAAATCTTTTGCATCCAAGCATGCATACACATATATGTATAAATATTCCACTTCCTTGATTTTGTTTATCCTTTCTCTGGTTAGGTCTGGGTTTTCTGAGGCCAATAATTATTTCTAAATGGATAATCACGTGACTATCTTAACTCATGAAAGACATCACACACAATCAGCATCTCTCCCCCTGTATGTGTCTATTCATGTCATTGCTCCAGGGTAGCTATTTCGCTCGATTTCTTAACATTTTATTTAGCAAACAAATCACACATCCCAGTCAAATGCCACTGATTTACGTCATGTAGAAACAGATCTGAAGAAGCATAGGCAAAATAAGAGCAAACAGATGTTTGCAAACCAACCACTGTGCTAATGGAGGTAATATGGCAGCGTTTCAGAAGCAAAACATATTATATACTGAGTTGGCCAGCAGAGTTTTAAGCACAGCTGCATAACTCTGGCAGGAGACAGAACATTTCAAACTGCTATGTGGCATTATTCAATATCAAGTGAAAAAATTACAATTATCTGGTGCATAAATGGTGTCCTAACAGAAAATCGAACCATGATATTATACAACGAGGAAGTAATTTCAAAGCTGCTACCTCTACCTTTAAAAAAGCATAAAGTGGGAAATAGGGAAGATATGAGTACTGATCACTATATCTTGCAACCATACTGTAAATCATGCCCCAATGTTTGAAAAATGCTATTAAGTAGGGCAGCAATATGTTTGTCTACAAATATCAGCTTTTAGGTTGAATACAACCCTAGATTAGGAATGGGGAGGAAATTTGGTTCAGTTCACCATTAAAAGTGAATTGACCTAATTCACACTTCCTAAAACAGTTTGAGAAGTGACACACTCATCCTTTGAAACCTGCATTTCTCCAAATTTTGCAATGCAGTTTTCCAACCAAGTAATGTGTACACGAAAGCATATATTTGGCATAAAGTGTGCACAAACACACATATATTAGTGAAGACAACATATAAAACATATTATGGTGTATCAGGGAAAACTGATTTGCAAAAATGAGTACAGTATTTTAGGCAAAATTTCACAGAAAAGTGTGTACAATAGGAGAAAACTGCACTAAAATGCTAATGCATTTTCATGAGGACCTTTTGAAAAAAGAATTCGCAAACTGGTGTGGAGAACTGAATTTAAGTTTGGACAAAATGGAAAACAGAGAAAGGAGGTTTATGAGATTCACCCATCCCTACTCTAGATTTAATACAACTTTGTTCTACAGTCCTTCCTCCTGAGATTTCTTGTCCTGCACCCTGCAGCAAGAAAAGATTGCCTAGCCAGAATTAAGAGCTTTTAAGTTCTATTGATTACAAAAGAAGAGTTAAGCACATTCTACTGAAATCTATAGTTAACTCTAGTTTATGCCGTACGTATGGGCATAACCTACTTTACAGGATTGTTGTGAGAATAAAGTCAAGTACACCATCCTTAGCTCAATGGAGGAAGGGTGTGGCACAAAAATAAACAAGAACAAAGGCATTGCCTTGCTGAATTATAGTAAAGTGACAAGTGCATAAAAGAGCAAAATTAGTACTAACAATGCTGAGAACAGAACAAGTCTCCAGTGTTGCTGTCTGGGCAGGATTATGAACTGGAAGCGTAGATCCCTACTTTGCAGAATGAGCAGGAGGTCTCCAGGGCTGGCTTACTACATTTTGAAATGACAGAAGTGATCCCTGCATTGCAGGGGGTTGGACTAGACCCTTGGTGTCTTTTCCAACTCTAAGATTCTATGATTTTAAGCACAGTCGTACCTTGGAAGTCAAACAGAATCCGTTCCGGAAGTCTGTTCAACTTCCAAAACATTTGAAAAAACCAAATTGCGGCTTCTGATTGGCTGCAGGAAGCTCCTGCTGCCAATCAGAAGCCGCAGAAGACCCGTTGGACGTTCGGGTTCCAAAAGAACGTTTGCAAACCAGAACAATAACTTCTGGGTTTGTGGCATTTGAGAGCCAAAACATCCGAGTTCCAGGGCGTTCGGGATCCAAGGTACGACTGTATTTCCATCTAAAAAGTGCCCCCTGCAATACTCATTCTGTTCAGAGTATAAAATTAACTAACTGCAGCACTGCAGCTTTCCCATAAAGAGCAATAGCTACAAAGAATAGAGGTTCACAGCCTGGCACATAAACAAAAATCCCAACCAGTCATATGTTAAAGCTCAGTCTGTCATATCAAAGAGATTTTCTCTCCCTTCAGCCTTGCCTCATGTTTAGACAACTATAAAGACGGTGCCTCAAGTGCCTACATGAACTCAGGAGGTCTGTTGGGACATGGCACCAGAATGCTTCATTTTCTTTTTCCAACAATAGCGCTGCATTTCATATTTCACAAAGATTAAGTCGGAAATCAGAGAACCAAATGCCTGGTGATCAGAAATCAATTTATAAAACTAGATTTTAATTCTGCTCCACAGATTATATTGCAAGTTGAAAGCTGCCTTTCTATCAGAACTATTCAAAAATATTAATGTTTTAGTACTTAGATGAATCTTATTTAAAAATATATATTACCTCAAGGCTTATGGAGGAAAGCTATAGGGTTAGCACAGTTTAAGAAACTGCATTCCCATAATACTCTGTATTATGGCTAGTTGCCTTCCTCAGAATGAATATAATAATAATAATAATCTTGTGACCTTAATTCCTTCTGAGACAGATCAGGCTGTTATATTGTTTTTTTTGCTACAGCTACCGCTTTAGGCAAAGTGGTCAGGAAAATGCTGGTATTAAGGTACATTACAGTATCCGGTCTCCCTAAAGCACAACATAAAATATGGCTCTCTGTATGGGCCTGCATTATTTCTCATTAAAATCACAATTATCATCTTCATTTATCAATATTGTATGGATATTGCATGGCTTAAGTAAAGGTAAAGGTCCAGTCGTGACCGACTCTGGGGTTGCGGCGCTCCTCTCGCTTTACTGGCTGAGGGAGCCGGCGTACAGCTTCTGGGTCATGTGGCCAGCATGACTAAGCCGCTTCTGGCGAACCAGAGCAGCGCACGGAAATGTCATTTACCTTCCCACCAGAGCAGTACCTATTTATCTACTTGCACTTTGACATGCTTTCGAACTGCTAGGTTGGCAGGAGCAGGGACCGAGCAACGGAGCTCACCCCGTCACGGGGATTCGAACCGTCGACCTTATGATCAGCAAGTCCTAGGCTCTGTGGTTTAACCCACAGCACCACCCGCGTCCCTATTGCATGCCTTAGATGCACATATTTTGGCTTATAAGCAGTATACAATTTTTTTTTTTAATCTATTACTTTACCACCCAGGCTCCGCCCATCAGCTTGCCCCTGATAGGGCACATTCAAGCTTCAGGAGGGCAACCAGTCAGTGAGGTCCCCCAATGGCCAGCTGCCATGGCAAAGTCATTTTCTCCCCCTGGGGGTGTGAGGGGCTGCCGCACTGGGCCACAACCTCTGCCCACCTCTGGACCAGGTAAGCAGCCATTCTCATACCCCTGGTCAGATATAGGTGTTTTCTTATGACTCTATTGTCTTAAACCCAGAGAACTGGAGCTAACAGTTAAAGGGACTCACAGGAACTTGCAAAAGAGGAAGCAACAAGTAATTCACACTTCATTGTTTCACCAGTACAGTGTAAGCTACAAGAGAGGAAGGCACACATTGCATGAAGGGAGATGCCCAAACTCCAGAGGTGGAAAAACTCAATCTTTCACACATTATTGCAAAAAATGAGAAAGGAGAAAGTGTATCAGATCTTGCCATTTTGAACAACTCACAAAAGAGTGCAAAGTTTCTCTCCTATATAGATGTAGAAACTGGAGAAAATAACTATAGTTCAAAAGAATTAAGAAAACACCCACTGAAATAATTACCGTTTTTTCAATCATCTTAATTTCTAGCACACTTAAGACACCTAGTGGCTAAACATTTGTCAGACATTGCACCAGAATGACCAAAGGTACTTCTAGATATGGCTCATAAATGGTAAAGCATTATTCCTACTATAATTTCATTAATATCCCACCTTCATTAAAATATATACAAAAAATAAATTCTAAAGGATACCGCACGCAATAAAGCACATCTTTAAAATGAACTATAACAATAAAGCAACCGGTTTTGACAAAGGCTGTTAAAATAAATAGCAACAGATACATAATGAGAGTCCTGAAAACGTCCGTCTAAATAAAATGATTGTTTTCTGCCCGCCTAAAATCAGACAGCAAGAAGAGCCAAGAAATATTTCTACAGAAGCTATGCAAGGTTCCTGGATGCCACAACAGAAGAGGCTCTTTCCTGGCTACTTACTTGCATTCCATAAGACCTAGTGGTACCCAAAGCAGTGCCCTTGTAGGTAACTGAAGTCCCACACAGGTACCTATGGAGGAATGCAATTGCTAGGATATTCTGGTCCCGGACTATTTCAGGTTTTAAAAGTGTGAGAGCAAGCACACTGACCTGAGCCTAGAAGAAAACTAGTAATTGGCGAAGCTGAGAAAGCGCTGGTGTTATATGGCCTGAATAGGCAGCTTCCATCATTACCATCCCAGCTGTGTGCTAATTCAGCTGAAGCTTCCAGGCAATTTTCAGAGGCAGCTCCACACAAGGCCCATTGCATCAAACTAAAAGTCTGGGTTTTCTTTCAGGACAGGATACATTTTGAGTAGAAGATGATTCATAAAAAAAAATCAGCTTGCGGCCATTGCCATTATAACTGAGCATCCAGGTCTTGGAAGTTAAGAAAACCCCATTTCCATCCTTGTTTCTTCAGGAGGAGTGCAGAAAAAGGCTGAATACCTCATTCAGAATCATCACAGCCCTCAATCAACATTTGATTAGAGGTTTTTACAATTAAGTATACAAATTCTGTTAAATATATGCACTGCTTGTCTTGTCTGAATTACACTTCAGTTTGTTCACCAGTCCAAAGCCACCAGCAGACTCCACTGCAACTACACACAATCCTGTGGACAGGGATGCTTGGAGTTGTAGTCCAATAACATCTAGAGAACCACAGGTTTTCTACCATTGTTGTACTGAGACAAAGGGGTATACCTAACACTGTCCGCGCAGCACACCTAATTTTTGCCACTCCACCCTAGCTACTGTAGCCTTCTGTGCCATGTTCTAGAGCAGGAGTCAGCAACCTTTTTCAGCCATGGGGGGCCGGACTATATTTTTTTTTTGGGGGGGGGATGAACAAATTCCTATGTCCCACAAATAACCTAGAGATGCATTTTAAATAAAAGCACACATTCTGCTCATGATTCCTGGATGATTCTACTCATGATTCTACTCATGATTCTATATACTGATTCCTGGACTGTCCACGGGCCGAATTTAAAAGGCAATTGGGCCGTATCTGGCCCCCGGGCCTTAGGTTGCCTACCCCTGTTCTAGAGATTCCCCAACCCTCAGTAGGGTATCACCTTCCACAAATAGAACTGCTTTCCACTAATGCAAATACATCATTGAATACAACCACGAGTTATTATGGCATGTTGTGAGGTCATGCTCATGTTTCCTGTGAAGCCTGTGAAGCCAAGATCCTTAAGATGTTGAAGATCCTCCATTCCAGGTGAGTATGTCCACACTGGCTTCCAGTTAGTCTAACAAAGCATGATTTATCAACATTTCTCTTTAGCCAGTAATACAAATTGGATTGTTTAATATGGGTTTGGATTATTGTATTGTATTTGGTGTCAATTTCATTGGAAAGGTACTTGCACTGTTGTGCACTGCCATGGAATCATTGAGGAAGGATTGTATAAAAATGTCTTACATAAATAAAACATTTTACATTAATCATTTTGGAGCACAATAAAAACCGACCCAGAAATGCATGAAGTACATTTACAGTTAGGAAACTTCTAGTTCTCAGGTTCCAGATTTTTTACTGCAGACAAATTCCATTGTAATAAATGGCATTGTACAAACATAAAGAGGTTGAAATCAGAAACACATTACTGAGCATAGTTATTATATTTGGTGGTCAGCAATCCATCAGCTTTGCGTGTAATCCCAATATTACTTTCATATACTGCCCTAGACAAAAGTTTCATTTATTTTATTTGTGCAATGCCTATGAATGCACATCAATTGGGGGGGGGGGGACGGGACATTGACATAAATGATAGCCAGAAATGAAATTTCATTTCATTTCCGAAGACAGCTAAGTCACACCGCTCCTCTGCAGAAACTCTTAAAAGAAAATACATTAATTAATTCATTCTGAATTGCAGCAGTTTATTAATGCTAGACATATATATATATATATGTGTGTGTGTGTGTGTGTGTGTGTGTGTCTTAGATTAATAAATACATTTAAATTGCTTTTGTCCTTTATTCTGAATTTTTATTTTAAACTCCACAGATATCATGAAGCTCCCAGTTCTATTGCCTAGTTATTATATAGGCATCCATAGACAGAAAAATACTTAGTGGTAAGAAAGGGAACATTGTGACAAAACTAATACTACCAACTGCTTAACAGATACTACTTTTCAGGAATATTAACACTGTATTTTCTTTTCTCAGCACTTCATGGAATCAAAGCCCACAATACAGGTAATGTGGTTCTTCAAGGCTTATAATTAATTCTTAGAGAGAAAGAAAAACTGTATCACACTATTAAAAGCCCTGCACCTGTTTTGGAATAGTTTTTTTGTATGCCACTTGGTGCTCTAGAATACGGCTGTTTCAAAAGAAAACAGTTTAAGAATCCCTTTCACTCACAACTCTCCAGACACATCAGTCAGTCTACTGTGATGAAATAGTTGCTACTTGTTTTTTCTGCATGCAAGTACTAGGAAATGCTGTGCAGCAGAAAAAGGACACCAATGCGTGTTCTCCAAGACTGGGATTTTTACTTTTCTCCAGATTTAAGGAAAATGCCCTTGGAATTCCAAACCGAAAGATGCAATGTGCAAATCATTGTTTTTTCCGGCAATTTCACATCTTCTCCTCCTCCCCTCCCGCCTCCCTTCAGATTCCACATCTAAGATAAGAAAGTTTGTTGTCTCTTTGGAAAAGAAAGTGCAGCATAATTAGAAGCGCATGGGGTGTCGGATAAGCCAGAACAACTGATTGCCCACACAGCTGGTGCTGAGCACAACCACTATAAACTGTCTGGAGATATTTATAACACACACACACAAGCCATTTTAGGAGGTTTTTTAGTTTTAAAAAAATAAAAAATCACAGCTGTAAAGAACTAGGGAATCTGATATTTACCTCTACTTTGAAAACAAAGATACTACACAAAGCTCAAATATCTTACCTCTTCCTCCATTATTCTTTTGTGTCAGTTGATTCTATTTTCCAGAAGTTCTGTTGTAAAAACTTGATAGGGGTTCTTGTGTGTGTGTTCCTGGTCTGTGTTGTTTCTCTTAGGACCAGCTGAACAGTTTTGTAGTCAGTTTGATTCAGGAAGCTGTGCTCTGTCCAGCCTACCAATCACTCCCACTTTGCAGGGTGTGGGCTGCCTGCTTGCTTGTCTCTCTAGGCAGCTTAAACACCAGCCGGGCTGATTTAAGTCTAACAGGTTTCCTTATATACATAACTGTAAATTGCATTCCTGGAAGAAGACAGAGAAGAATAGGTAACTTAAAACTATTTTCAGTTAACTCAAGAAATGCCAAATGAGTTAATAAAATGCAATTTGCTTGGAAGCCACTACAAAATGGGTAAAACTTTGAAAGCGTGCCTTAGGGTGATGCATATTACTGCATTACATTAAACTAGATTAGAGTAGACCCACTGAAATCAAGCAAGTCCATTGATTTCAATGGGTCTCCTTGATGAGAAAAACTACTATTGATTACCTACAGAAATTAAACAAATGTGCCTCTTTCAATAAATAGTTTTCAGTTAGTAGGAGAGATGACATATTCTGAGATAAAGCAGCCACTACAAAAAAAGAATGCTCTTGTAAAAAAAACTTCAAAACTAATTTTCTTTTGGGTTATGTGTAATTAAACACCCTTGTAAGTGTTAAGACCACACCTCCCCCCACTCCAATCCTTCCTCTGCTATTTTGGTCCCCCCCCCCCATTTTTAAACCTTGCTTTTTTAACTTACAGCCAACCAGAAGTCTGGCATATGAATTGCAGCTACAATGTGTGGGTTTCAGCACATTGTATTACACCCTGAAGCACCTCAATGCAAAACTTGGGCAAATTTCTGCAAAAACTGAAGTCCACCATGATGTGTAGAGAAATTGCCCAATCCATGTAGGAAGCTATTGTACATGAATATGTCAGCCGATTAATATTTCACCAGATGTAGCATTCAACCATTTAAAGTGCCTTCCATGCGACTGCTGTAGTGCTTGGGTAGGCAAACTAAGGCCCTGGGGTCGGATCCGGCCCAATTGCCTTCTAAATCTGGCCCGCGGACGGTCTGGGAATCAGCGTGTTTTTACATGAGTAGAATGTGTCCTTTTATTTAAAATGCTTCTCTGGGTTATTTGTGGGGCATAGGATTTGTGTGTGTGTGTGTGTTTTCAAAATATAGTCCGGCCCCCCACAAGGTCCAAGGGACAGGGGACTGGCCCACTGCTGGAAAAGTTTGCTGACCCCTGCTGTAGTCTGTGCCCTCCTCTTGTCTTCCATCTACCCCTTCTCCTCCCCCTTCCCCCCATGGATATTTGGGTGACTTAGATTAGTGAAAGATTGATTCAAGCCTTGCCCCAGGCAAGTCACTATCTGCAGGCTTCAGTTGTCCATCTGTTCTGTAGGAGAGAACAATAATTGTACACTCAAAGGTAACAGAATAGTGGGTGAAATGCTGGGAATGAGAGAACAGCTGGAGGAGGTATGTTGATGGGAACATCTTGGGGGGAAAGTTGAGAGTGCCCAGAGGTCAGCCTCTCTTTCTACTGCAGCATTAGCCCATGACTCAGGAGATGCACCAGTGACAGAGACATGTTCTGACATGTGGTGACCTAAAAGGACCAGCGGAGCCTCTCTGTGCAAAAGTTTCTCTCTTACTGCCTCTGTTCTCTTCTCAAGTGGGAATATATCAAATCTCAATATCAACGCTTTATGATGTACTTCTCTCAAACACTATCTTTAGTACATTTTCATGGATGCTATACTTAGCTATCATTTCCTCTTCCTCAAAGATATTAATATTTGGCTTTCGCGGTGCAGGAGGAGACAAGGTTAAGCTTCTGAAAGAAAAAAACACCCTAAAAATAAATAAATAATCAATGCTATATATATATATATATATATATATATGATGAAGGAAACAATAGAAGAGGAAGTTGAAGCTTGACCAGGGAATGCATTATCTGCACAAACACATTACTCTGCATTAAAGAAGAGTCAGTTTAGATTAGATAGAGAAAAGCTTCCTAATCAGAACAACGAGGCAGTGATGGAATACCATGCCAAAAGAAGCCACAGACAGAACGGAAATGCTAACAGAAAGATTAGATAGTGCATTAAAAAAAAAAGGAGGCGGACACCAGATAAACCTTTGTTTTTTAACTTCATGCATGCACACACAGTCTTCTCAGTGTTCGTTCCTCATTGTTGTTAATTAAATGACGGGTCCAGTCCTAAAACCACATACTTCACTCTGTCAGAAGTCCTTAGTTAGAAGGTTCGCTGAGTTAAATTTCTTTATAACATCTATCACATACAATAAACAAGTTCTCCCAAATGGGCTGGAACGTCTCTCAGATAATGTCACATTCAGAGATTTTATTTCTGCCACATCCCACCATCAAACAAGAATGTGGGAAACCTTAACAAATTAGCCCGTAGACTTATTTATTTATAGAATAAAAAATCCCCAGTCTTTCTGTCTATGAACTGGAGCAGAAAGGAGTCTGATTTCAGGCCATCTACAACTAGCATTTTTAGCTGTTATACACACACACACATATAAATCGACTGCTTGTTTGATCAAGAAGGGTGGAAGGCATTGTTTCTTCACTCATTAATGGTGACGGGCAGACCAGACACATCCTGTCGACAATGGGTACTTGGGAGAATTAATTGATTTCAGGTATCCAGCAGATGCCCTGATTTAATTATTCTGAAGGCAACCCAACCTGAATCAGATGCAGTCTAGGCCCAGTTGTGTCCCCAATGATGTCATCTGAACTGTGAAATGGTCCAGTGCCTTCCCATCAAGTTTAGAGCCCTTCATCACCATCAATCACACACACACACACACACACACACACACACAGACACACACACACACACACCCTTTGCATTAGTTACCGGAGATGATGGGCATATGCAACATGCAACTGAACACCAGTGTACAAAGCCTTCTTTGTGTAATGGGAGCCTCCTCATTCCCCCACTTCTCATTACTTTCTGGAGGGAGGAACAATCCTTTCTGGCAATGCCAAGGCTGCAGGTTCAATCCCCGTATGGGGAAGCTGCAGGAGGTTGGGACTAGATGATCCTCAAGGTCCTTTCCAACTCTGCAATTCTATGATTCCACGAGGTGGAGTTTGGGTATCCAGATCCATTTTGATCATGTGGCCTTGCCAAAACACGTCCAAATGAACATAGAACACAACTACTTTAGAAAATGATCAAGAAAGTCTGAAAGAACGCAGCTACTTAAGAACATGACTCATTCCCAAAATATAATATTGTTCTTGAATCTTCCCACCACACTTCCCATCCTCTTTTGCCGCACCAGTGTGGCGCACCACACCCTATGAGAACCACTGAATTAGTTGGACAAGGATACAATGGTTATTCATCTATGGAAAGAAAGAAAGAAAGAAAGAAAGAAAGAAAGAAAGAAAGAAAGAAAATCAGGCCAATCTATCCTCAGGCAACCTGTGTCCACTGCTCATCCCGTAGACTTAATCTCAATGTAAATGATCTGAACAGTACAAGTGATGTGCATAATACAGTTGCACAATTAAAGCCATCATAAAAACATTCTGTGACAGCATGCAAAGACAACATCTAATATCCAACATACCAACGCTATGTGAAAGACAGTGTTGTCTTGCAATTAGCAGGATCAAGCAACACCAAGACAAGAAAACTTTCCTACCAGTTGCTGCGTGCATCATGCACATCAAATTTTATTGTTTGTCTTGTGACCAGAAGCAAAGCCGATCTCTACAATCCATAAGACAGTATTTCTGTTCAGTGTTGACTTTCTCTGTTATTATTAAATGGGTAAATAAAGCAATTTGTAACATAGGTGCCAACACCTTGGGGTCCTGGGTGTCCGAGGACCCACAAAATTCCCCATGAAGGGGCCGGGCCCTCACAAATTTCGGTGCCAGGCACCCACAGTCACGGGGCCAAGTGGCACGCCTGATTTGTAATAAGTTAGTTCTGAAAAGTACGATCCCATAAAATACAGTAAATCACCACAGTTTCTCATGACTTTTCTTCAGCACCGTGTAATGGCGTGTGGGGTTCACTTTTAGAAAGACTGCAAATAGGCAAGTCAACAACCTGCAGTTACAGGTCATAGAGCTTGCCCCCACTAGAATTATTTTTGTGGAGATCTATGCTTGAGTTGCTGGTAATCTTAAGTATAAAGGACTATACTTGAGCTTGCCAATAAAAATGAAAGCACTACCGGTGGGAACTCAGTTCAAGAAACAGGGAACACTTCAGGCAGTCATATCTATTCCTACATAAAAGTTTCATTTCTAATCCCATTTTTTTAACACCTCCTTATTTCATGCACAAAAAGCGAAGGATTAAATAAAATTACTTCCTTTTAATCAGAGTAGATTGGGCTTCGTGACCTGAACAGGTTTATGCTTGTATGCAAACATTTTACTGTCAGCACCATATGCCTCAGGCTTTGAGAACAGACAATACCCATGGAAAGTTGGGTAAGCTATCCTGAGAAAATCTGAAGCAGAAACAAGGAAGGGTTAGTTTGATAGCAGAACTGGCCTTAATAAAGCTAAGGGTACACACCCACCTCTTCCTTCCACTACACATTTTGCTTGAACAGTAGAGGAAAGCAGAAAGCAGATCTTCACTAGTAAAGGAAAATATTATACCTCAGGAAATTTAGAAATCCAAGTGTATACATGTATAGTTAACTATTCTAAAGCCTTAATCAGCAATATGTTATATTGGAGTGAATTTGAAGAAGAACAAAGGTTAGCACCACTGATTAATCCTTTAAAGTGGACTATTAGCAGGTCCCATGGTCACTGCAATATTCTCTCCAGACACTTGTCTTCCTTTGGGAGATACAACTGGAGGTCTTGATTTAGACTCTAGGGGCGTTCCAGATACTGCTCCTATCCCCAACAACAACTGAATCATAAGGAACCTTCTTTGAAATTAGATAGTACGAAGATCAATGACCTTCCGAAACATAATCCAGAGCTGAATTTTAGTCTGTGTTTCCTATACTTTCAGCAGAGTATCCTGTTTAACTTTTGCCACGAAAAAAGAAGAATAAAAGACTGGTGATAGAACAAGCTATGATGTGTAATTATATGTTGTTCAAATGCTTCATGGTTTGTTCCCAAAGGATATTTGAGCTGCAATATTTTTTTTTCTTGGTTTCCATGGGATGGACCTCAAATCCTAAAGAATCCTAGTCAAGATATATGTCATACTTGAGGCTTCTGATTATTTCCAGAAAGGGAAAAGGCAATTTCAACTTTTCAAGAACTGCAATCATATTTTCCATCAGAAGGGAAGATGGACTATAAGGAATAGGAGTTGGTTATTTGTGAAGTTAATGGTCCGTCATACTGACTGGGGTGGAGTTTTAGTTTGTGAAAGGGCATGAAAAGGGATTTTGTTTGAAGCATTGGCCCTGAGTCTTCGTTTGGGTTTGAAAGGGATTTCCAACCTAGCTAAACTGGCTGTGTTAGAATGATGCAAACATATCATCTTGAGCTATCCAAATATATTAAACCCAACTGACCATAGCCCAACCACTGTTTTGGTCACCTCCAGATTGGATTAGTGCACTGTGCTGTATGTGAGGCTGCCCTTGAGACTGACCTGGAAGATCCAGCCATTGCATAATGTGGCAGCTCAATCGTTTGCTGGTATGAATGGAACCACTGTAATTCATTGCCTCCAGTACCCATCCTGCTGAGTCAATTCTGGAGGATACAATGGCCAAGTTTCAAAAAACTGCTGTAAGAGTATAGCAGGGTCACACTCATCAGTCCCTCTCCTGATACAGGTTACTAATCAGGGAAGCCAAGGCCAATTCAGTCAATCAGCGTCACCCACCATGACTTGCAGCTTGTACAACTTTCCACTCACTCCAGGCCTTCCACTGTCTTTGTATACATTCCAGACTCAATGTTAGTCACTTGAATCTGAATCCTCAAAAGGCTTTAGTAACAATAGTTGACAGGTACAGAAATATACTATCATTTAAACATTAAAAAGAGTTTGAATCTCAGCATGCTTGCATATGTGAACGTTTCTAGAGTAATTGCCTAAAGTAGGACTAAGTTGCAATCACTTGGATCAAGGATCCCTGAAGACCAAGTATGCTTCAAAAATCCTTCAGCATAAGAAAGCTGGTTTTCTGTCTCTGTATCCCACAATTATAAGGCAAGAGTTCCACCCACCACATGCTTCCGTAGACACAGAGTTGGTCCATCTTCTTCTAAAAGAATACATTGGCTGGCTTCAGAAACCACTACTGGGTGGGGTGGATGTTGTCTTCCATTTGCCTAGGAATAGATGTCAGCTTTTTGGCTTGAAAACTTTCTCAGTATTTCCTCCAAGCATTTCTGCTTGAGGGCCTTCTAAATTCCACTTGGCCCAATTTAGGGCTTGCTGTTTTGTGTCAATGCATCAGTACAGTATACGTCAGCAGAACAATGACTGAATGCAAAACTTTTCTCCCCACAGACTTAGTTCACAGCTACATTAAATACCCTCCCCTATTTCTTAGTTCATCAGCTTTTAAAACTATCTCTGTGACTTTCTCTCTCTCCTCTTGTCCCCTACTTCCAAACTTACTGTACCATAGCCCTAATTTGTAATGGCCCACTGGACCGTGGGGGAAAACGTTTGTCCTACCAGTCCTAAATGCTGTCATCTATCTCTAGAACTATTTAACACATGCCTTCAAAATTTACACCTAAAAATCATGTTGCTTTCTCTTCCAGAATGAGACATAAAACTTTATAGTTAGACTTGAGTTGCCTTGTGTGGTTACTGGATGAGCATTTGAAAACTCCTCTTTGATTAGCTTTTTCCTTCCCACATCTACCTCTGGTGAGTGAAGAAGGAAGTGGTGGTCGCGATCTTAGTAAACACCCACCCACAATGTCATTGGGAACGTGTGAATATACCTCTGGTTTATAACAAAATATTCTTCCACTCATGACATAGGTCTGTAGAATGTATTCCTTTTTCTCTGTGCTCAAGCCTATGTACATTTAATTAATTGTGATTTTTAAAAAATGGAATTTAGGTGAATTATTTGCCCACCCTTTTCCCAATTCTCTCTCTCTCATACACACATACACACTCATTGTATTGTGAATTCATATATGCACAATTTTTAAGTTCTTATATAATCTGACAACCCAAGAAATTTGTAGCTTATACAACATGCCACATATGAGCCTACTAAAATCTGACTCACAGATGGGGGATGGGGAGAGGAAAGAATGTTAGTGGAAAGGAATGATATACATGCTTAATTTTCTGTGACATCTAAACAAGTGGATACAGAGCCGTGTGTGAATTTTACTTCTACATAGCACATTTTCTATTATTGAAAATGTATATTCTGATTTCCTTCCTTTTTTTCTCTCTTAAAAATAAACAGAGCACTTTTCCTTCCTGCAACTCTATTAAATTCCAGATACTTACCTCAACTCAGAACAATGAATGGAGAATTAAACAAAAGCATTAAGTGGGAAGGAAAGCAGTAAGAAAAGAAAGGCAGCTTTATAATTCAAGGAAAGGGAAAGTCTCAGGTTTCTTTCTTTGTTTTGAATGCGAGATTAATCACCTAAGGAATGAATGCATATGTTTAATTAGGAATATCACATTGTTGATTACTACCACAGAAAACCCAAACACCCTGACCTAGATTCTTTACAATGTACATCAGCATGAGGCTGCTGACTTTAGTGGAGGAGGCATGCAGATTTAGAAGTGTGTGTGTGTGTGTGTGTGTGTGTGTGTATCAGCCTTCCAGGTAAGTCAGCAAAGTTTTAAGTTTTTGCCATTATTGTTTATTGCAGCCTTGCAAAATTGAAAAGCTAATCTGCACTCTAATGTGACAAGAAGCCCTTATGGATTTATGCACGGAATGCATTTCCTGACTTTTCTAAGCACAGCCACAGCATTGGCATGAGTTAGCCATGCAACAATCCTTAGCCCTGTGATTTCTTACAAAAGAAAATGCACATAGTTTTCCCAGTTATGAAGCAAAATATGATTTCTTTCTATGCTTTTATAATGGCTGTGTGGCAGAGAGAAGATTGACAGGTGTAGGTATTCTCTTCACCTTGTTGGAGCCACCAAAAACAAAGAGTGTCAAATCGTTCTTCCTGACAATGCACAGCACAGAGTAGTGGCGTTTCTCAGGTTAGTTCACACAAACAGTTTGTTTTCTTCATTGTAAAGAATATGCTGAAACTACAAACTACAACTAGTAATTTGGCCTGAAGCACCAGTCTCCTGAGGTTTTGTAGGTGTTCAAACCTTTGGATCAAAGAAATGGAATGGAGTAAAGAGGCAAAGGTGGGGGAAAATGGCAGACCCCACACACTCCTGCATTTACTTGTAGTAACAACTCTTGAGCAGCCTAAAATACGTCTCTGGATCATGGTCCCATGTGTGAATAAAAAAATCTAGTAGTTACTTCATTGGGTTGTTGGAATCGGCGGCGGAGGAAGCCGATCGAGCGTCTGGGGTGGTATGCGTGCCCTGCACCCAGCGGCGGGGCCAGCCAGCCACGGGGCAAGGCGAGCTGGGGCAGGATGCTCCATGGGGCCTCCAAGGAGTCTGCCTGTCTCCTCCCACTCAGCCACCCTAAAGCTGAGGGGGAGGCAGCGGGCAGACTGTTTAGGCAGCACAGAGCTTGGGGGCGCCCAATCCACCGTGTCACCCCCAGGAGAGATGCGTGGCTCAGGTGCACTGCAGGCCCCACATTGAGTGCCTCACACCCTCCCCCTCAGTGGTGACACCCAGGACAGCCCCCCCCACCCCTTCCTCCGCCCCTGGTTGGAATGATGAAACTGCTTTGCACACTGGAAGGCAGTGAGGAAATTTATTGGGGGAGGTTATGCCCTCCTACCTGCTTAGGAAAGAAATAACCTGGAGCTGAATAAAATAAGCACAAGGAACTGTCTCATCAGTAAGGATGCTACACTGCCTGGAAGCTGGTCTCTAGGGTTTCAGACAGGCAGGTATTCCCATTCCTACCTGGGGATGCCAGGGATTGAACGTGGGACCTTCTGTGTGCAAAGCAGATATCCTACCCAACAAATTATGGCACCTGAGGAAGACCCCAAAATGGCACACACACCCCTCGGCCGGGAAAGAAAGGGAAGAAATATTGATATCAGGATCTGCTGCCCTGGTGCACCTTGTCTCATGAGTGGGCCTGCCCTGATCCTACCACTGAGGGCCTTCCCTCAATTTGAGTACTTTCTCTTTTTAGGCTATTTAGGACCTGAACCACCTTTCTGGTATGGGTAGAACAGTATTTTGATTTTTCAGTCTGACACATATGACAAGCCAAGAAACCACAGAAGCAAGACATACAATGCTTGAAAGGCTTAGAGGGAGCCTGCCATGAGGAGACATTTTGATGGCTGGGGAGACCTATCAGTGTCACTTGGGAGATGCCCTTTGCTGAGGTGAAAATGAAACGATTAAAGAGGCACCACCACTTTAAAACTGCCTCCAAGGAATGAATGCTATATACAGTGACAGGAGGGAGAGAAAGCAGGAGAATCGTCTTACATAGAGACTGGAAGAAATCAGTCTGTTCCACAGTGACCTTGGGAGTAGCTACACTTCACTAAAATTCTATTGAAGTGGATGAGAGTATCGTTTGGTGCCTACTCAGTGTCCCAATACAAGTTCCCGGGAGACTCCTGCAAGAACAAAATGATGCTTAGGGATGAAACATCATGGCAAGGATGACTTGCCATCTTATGTGGCCAGTCTAGTTTTAACAAAAGCACATAGTATAATACAATCCGAATAAAGAGTCCGGAAAAGCTATATGTAAAGAAAAAGAAATCAAGTGGAATGAAATTGTTGTGAGCATGAGAATACATCAGTTGTGCCAAAACAGAGCTCATAGTAACCCAGCAGTGTCTCTTCAAAATTAATGTCCCTTCTGCATGATTTATTATATTGTCAAAAGCTGCCAATATACAAAAAGGAAAGGAAAGGGCCACGACTGTGGTCCAAAGTAGATTATAAATGCTATTTTAATCCATGAAAAGATTTGACCTATCAATCTCGTGCATAAAGAACAAATTAAATTTCTTGGAGAGCACAGTTTATTGAGCCTTGCAGTTCTGGAAATGAGGGGAAACAGCGCATGAGGGAAAGCTTGCTCATGAGGAACATTTAACTATTACATGCTTGCAGATATTATATGAATTGCTAAAGCAGTTTGTAATTAAACATACATACAAATAACTATCAACTGGCAAACTGCCTCTGACAGTTATGTTATAGGGTAGAAGGTCTTATTATATATTCTGGACACCATCCTCCTCAATGTCTCAGATGATATGAGGAAGCCGATGGAAGGTGCAGAGCAGATGGAGGGACTGTATGCCCAACAGGTGTATGAAAGGCTTAGTTCATTCAGAATTAATACAGTGGGGGGAGGGTGGAATGATACAAGCAGGGTAGTCTGTTGCAGCAAAAAATGGGCTGAAGTCCACTTCTTAAATGTATGAAATGTTATCCTTAATTAGCAGACATGCATGCACAAACATGGTGGGGGATGGAGAGGAGTAAGGTCAGAAGGAAACTTTTTAAAAAAGTGATAATAATAATAATAATAATAATAATAATAATAATAATAATAATAAAAAATTATTTATACCCCGCCCTCCCCAGCCGAGACCGGGCTCAGGGAGGCTAACACCAAATATACAAACAATTGATTGAAATACAGCTTAAAAAAACAAGATTAAAATACAACATTAAAACATTAAAATGAAGCCTCATTTCAGTTATAGTAACAACTGACAAAGTAGTGTTTGTATTACTCCCAACATCCCTGTAACAGCAATTATCATGTATAATGAGATTAAAACCCATGGTCTAGAGGTCTACATTATATGCAATATTCTCCAAGTTGTTTTTTAATCCAAAAAAAGACTGCAAAGGATGCTCCATTTTCTAGCCTTCATATGACTGCCTCATTAGAATTTCTTAATATGTTGTCAGCAATATGCTTGCGACACACAGCTCTACTTCTCCTTTGCACCTGCAGGTGCGGCAGTGGATGTTCTGTACCATTGTCTTGCCTTGGTAATGAACTGGTTGCGAGCCAATAATCTGAAGCTTAACCCAGTTAAGACTGATGCACTGCTAGTGGACGGTTCCCTAGACTGGATGTAGGGAGGTTGCCTGTTTTTGATTGGGTTGCATTCCCTCTGAAGGAGTAGGTACACACCTTGGAGTAACGTCTGGATACATTGCTGTATCCAGCAATTGCGATTTTGAGGCTCAAGTGACCTCAGTAGCACAGAGTGCCTTCCATCATCTTGGGCTGGTGGCCCAGCTGCACCACTGTTTGGACAGGGATAGCCTAACTTCTGTCATCTATGCTCTGGTAGCCTCTAGGTTAAATTACCACAACACGTTATACAAAGAGCTGCCTCTGAAACTTCTGGAAACTTTCACTGGTGCAGTATTCAGGGGCTAGGTTATTCACCAGGGCAAGACAGTTTGAACATTCTGGCCTGACTGTACTGGCTGCCAGTTAGTTTCCAGGCCCAACTCAAAGTGCTGTTTTTAACCTATAAAGCCTTAAACAGCTCAGGACCACAATATCTCAAGGATTGCATCTCTCCATATGGACCAACACGGCCCCTGCAATCATCATCTGAGGCTCTTCCTGAGACCCCTTCATGAGAGGTTCGGGGGTGAGAATACGAGAACTGGCCTTTTCTAGAGTGGCCCCCATTTGTGGAATGCTCTCCCTGGGGAGGCTCACCTGACAGACAAAACCATTCCTCTTCTCCCATGGCAAATTAAACAATCCATGGCCTTTTAAACTGGGGTGGGTGGGTATTGGTTTGTGTGTGTGTGTGTGTGTGTGTGCGTGTTATTATGGTATTTTTTATATATATTGTAAACAGCCCTATGATTCTCAATGAAGAATAATGCTTTTGGAAGGTAGGTCTTGCAGACGCCTTGAAAATTGTCTGGTTAACTTTATGAAAAATTCTGTACCCTTGAGTTCAGTTTGATCCCCATCACCTGCAACTCTAAGGGCCCAAGTCACTACACAGGAAGGTAATTACATTATTAGGAATCACGTCATGTGTTTTTAAAAATTAAATGCACAGCCTAGTGAGCCAATGTTATTAAAAGTTCAGCAATTTATTATCACAATCCCAGGCACAATCTGCGGAATGCCACCCCCCCCCAGCAATTAACTTTTTTTTTTAAGAAAGGAGAACACCCAATGCTAATCATGTTATTAATACCACATATATTTAGACCCTTAAGCTTCATTTGCTGCTTTTGGCATCCCTTTCTTCTCTACCTCTTAGCTTTCCAAAGGCATCTAGATCATCAATCACTTCTGCAACTTTCAAAATCCACTACAAACAGACCCACAGTTAATCCGCTGCTCTCAGTGGGCATTTGCCTAAGGAGGCAATGAATCCAGAATATACAAGAAAATAAGCTAAGAGGATCAACATTTTAATACTATTTGCCTACCTGTGTTTATGCTTAAGAACACAAGAAGAGCCTGCTGGATCAGGCCAATGGCCCATGGAGTCCAGTGGCCAACCTGATGCCCATGGGAGACCAGCAAGCAGGATTTGAGCTCAAGAGTGCTCTCCACTCCTGTGTCTTCCAGCAACTGGTATTCAGAAATAATGTTGCCTTTAACTGTGGAATCAGAGCATAGCCATCATGGCAAGCCGTCCATGTGATTATGGCTAACACTGCCTCCTGTGGGAGCAAGTTCCATAGTTAAATTATGGGCTGCATGAAGAAGTGTTTATTTATCTGTCCTGAATCTTCCAACATTCAGCTTCATTGGAAGTGTATGAATTCTCGTATTGTGAGAGAGGTAGAAGAACTATCCACTGTCTCTATTCCATACATAACTTCCTAAACAGACTGAAAATTGATTCATCCATCCTTAACCATCTCTCCCACATGCTACTAGCCCTAACATATGGAGGAATAGCTAGTCCTAACCACACTCAAACTGCTTCTTGTTAGTATTTATAATTTGTAGTAAAAGCAACCCGGCATAATATGCAATAAAACTGGCCCAAATACTTCAGTTCACTTGACCAACATCCCTAGACAGATCAGTTCCAAGCTGCTGATGCCTGAGTGACAGGAGACTGCTGATCTCGACGAACAACTTAAACTCCTGTTTTCCCATGAAGACTTGAACGTGCTTGGGAAAAAGTTAGGGCGCACAGGGAAGCCACAATCTGGCAAAGGTCTTGACAGGCATTTCATAGCACAATGAACAGAATAATACAGCTGCCTGTGTCTTCCTGTTACTTTCAAGCAGTTCAAGTTTTTGGAAGCAAGTGGAAATTAACAGTAACTTGTAAAACAACAAAATGTGTAGCAGAATTATATACTAAAATGCCTCTTTCTTTCAAGAATCTGTTGATTTCTGCTTCATTGTCACAAGTAGTACAGGGCACAAACAAATTGATTTAACAAAAGAAGTAACTTCTATTTTCTTTTTAATGCTGCTTTTTCCTTCATTAAGAACAACACTGATTAAGAACAACACGAATATATTTCTCAACTTCGGTGCCTTTCCGCTGCGGAACATTTGTATTATATTTAGCAATAGGACGTGTTAAAAACCAAATTTTTATCAGGAACTGAATCGTGGAATTATTGAAGGGCAAGTACTAATAGTTAACAATACTTTAATTATAGCAGCCCTAATCATTAATCTTGTCCAATTTTATGGCTGAACAATATGCCCATTTATCACATTAAATTACTATGCCAATTATTTCACTGTGGCAATTAAGTAGTTGCAAACAGGGAGAAAAATACTACCCCCCTCCAAAATAAATGCTCCAATCCAATGAAAGACAATAACCAGCAATATCAGAACTGCTTGTAGTGTCTCCTTACCCAAAATGGGTTTGAAGGGAAGGAATGGGGTTATGTGCATCCACTTCATCAGCTCTGATGGTGCCAGCTATGTGGCATTCATCTGCAGTGAGCCTAGTTGTCCTCTTTTCTTGTTTTAGTTGCCTAAAGCCACTGCGTACAGTTGCTGAAGCTTCTGTGTACATCTGGCCTAGTATTTCTTGCAAGTGACATTGGGAGGGGGCAAGAATCACAGCGAGGTGAATGAAAGCGGCACAGAAGATGACGCAAGACAGGAGAAAGTGAGTAAAAAAGGCGGAGAAGGCGATAGGGAGAGTAAAATGAAAGAACGTGGAAGGAGGGGTGGAGAAGAAGAAAGGGTAGAAATATCTGAGGACATGAAGAAGCAGAGAGGAAAAGGTAAGGGGTGGGGCCAAGGGTGGCCAAAGACTGTGGTTTGAGGAAGAAAGACGGGGGGCAGGAGGCCCACTGATGCCCAGTGTCTAAGAGTCCCCATAAAACTGGTGCTGGGCTTGGTTGGAACTCATGAAACTGACTGGTGTAATTAAAAAATCCACAAAAAATATAAAACAACTGTGTAGAGAGGGGATATGGCAATCAGATATTTGGTAGGGGAGGTAAGGCAAGAGGCTGGCAGAGCTGAGTTCATGATGTTGTGAGCATGTGAATAAGCCAGGGAAATAAAAGTAAGGAAGCAAAGGGAAAAAATCTTAATTTTGTAGTTTAAAGTATAGAGAAAATCTTCACTGATGAAATTTGTAACTGACTGTGCCTCTGTGTGTCTACTCTGTGTTTTGCCTTTTGTATGATCATTTATTTATTTATTTATTAATAAAAAGAACTTGTAAATCATAGGCAATATGCACATTGTATTTGTGATGGTTCACTTCACAAATACAAATCACCACTTGATGTGCATTAATCAAACGCTGCATCTGCATGTCTAAACAAGTTACAAAATACCGAAGTACTTGTGTTCACTTTTTACCCCACCTGCTTCTCCTCTGGCTTAGTCTCTTGACTTGTCTTCTACATTTAGGTTAGACTAATAAATACCACAATCCAGCCTGGTTTTAACGCATTACTACCTCAGCCTTGATTGAAACAGAACTTTTTGGTCATGCAAGCAGCTTTTCAAAGTGCAAATCAGACTTTTGTTTGAACTTTTTACAGTTACATGTAAAACACAGAGCAGTTCAAAAGTATTGGAATTCTGTAATTTTCTATAAGCACTCAAGCAGGTTTGTGGTTTAAAGTTATTAGAGCACAATTTATTTTTTAGGACAGCTTCAGTCTTCCATACTGAAATTTCATTTCTTATGGTCAAAGACTATGCTTGGCTTATTGTTAACTAATTCATAGATGGGTGCAAATGTAGAAGCAGAAATAGAAAACCAACAATTTAAATGGTTTCTGGTAGAAAATAATGATCAAGTGTTTCAATTATTTTTCTGCCAAGGCTAAATGAAAAATTATTCAATTATACATTGTTGAACATGATAGAAGAAGACTTGTACAGAATGATTCGCATAAAACAAATTGCAACAGCAGACAGACACTTCTTCAGAAACGGAAAAATATATATGATGAAGGTATTAACGTTTCACACGCACATATATGTGTGGCCTGGGAAATAAATAAATAGATTAAAGCCTGCAAATGGTGAGAAGACCCTCCCTGGAGCATAAAAAGGACTTCAATTTGGGGAGGAAGCCCCAAAGAGACTAGAGGTGCAGTGAGGTTTTGTTTAGGCTGCTCAGCTTCCCTGCCTAGCGGCTGATGCATGGGGCAGCACAGCAGCAGCAGTCGTTTTCCTTCGCATCCCCCAACCAGCCCCAACACTTCAACTTTAGCTTAAGAGATGGTTGTGTGGAGAGAAGGTGGCAACAAGAGCTGGGGAGCAAGACAAAATGGGTTTTTAGAGACTTTTTAGAGGGTGCTTCCCACTTAACACAATTTTCACTCATGCGTGCAGGGGCCTAGAATGTAACCCCTGTGTAAGTGGGGAGACATGGGTACACACTTTCCCTGCACACAACCCTGGTGAACCCTGCCCATCTCAGTACAGCTGAAGTGGTAGGGACCACCCAAACGGACATGCATTCCCTATTCCATATGAATCAGAAGGCCATTTGGTTAGAAAACTAATTTTGGGTCATTCCCTAGAGTAATTTCTTAAATCTGGTTTCAATATCATTTCCAAACCAAGGTGCTAGATTAATATAAGATTATTAATATTGCATTTTCTCTCTACACTCATAAAATGAGCATCTGTGGTTTCAATTTTGCAGGTGTCTGATACTGCCTATCAAAGCCTTTAAAAACAAACAGCAGCATATAGTAATTTCTCGGACCCCTCTTAACAAAAGTAGAAGCGGCCCAGGCAAGATATTGCTGTTGTTCATCAGAATCCCCAACAGTTTTGTTTTAACATGGGGATCTTTTGCTTCCACAGTGTGAGAAAGTTAGCTATCTTGAGGGAAAGTGTGTGAGAGAGAAACTAAGGCTGTATACACAGCCGTGTTCGGTGCTGGATTTACATATAAGCTAAACAAGTTATAGCTTAGGGCCCCCAAGTTATAGCTTGGGGGCCCCCAAGTTATAGCTTGGGGGCCCCCAAAAAAATTAAAGGGAAAAAACAACTGTATGTACATTTCCAAAATATAAGATAAAAAACAAATAAAATAAAACCTACATACAGCAACAAGGTTTTGTGTTGTGTAGGTCCATAAATTACCATATAGCATATATTCAACACAAAAAAAACAGTGACAATTTGTTGTTGACAAAGGACAGCTGGACATATAAAGGGCTCCATTACCTTCAGTAGTTTAGGGCCTCATCAAACCTAAATCCGGCCCTGGCTGTGTAGCTCCAGCATGTTCCCACCACTAGAGTTTGAAGCAGAGGCTACATGACCTTAACCACAATCTACAGGTAACTCCTTGAGCAATGCTGCTGTTTTATGTGCTTTCCTGCAAATCAGTTTCCATCCAATCGGAAAGCAGAAGCTGTGGTTAAGCTGAGGTGTGTATAGTTCGGGCAGCCATTGTGCATGCGCAGAAGGCAACTTCAGTGAATTGGAATTTGAGGCAGGGAAAGAAATTGGGGAATGGGTCTCAGGTGGAGACATCCCCAGAATGCAGCTTAAAACACAACGGGAAGTAGGGGAAATTTTAGCCTGGATTTATGTACAATTTCCTACATATTTTAGATCTATCGGTTCCGTCGTGCTTCTCCCTGCATTACAGGTGTTTTTATTCACCTTACTAAAATGCTCCTGAAAGGCAACCATGATGCATTCATACTTCTAGGTAACTCAGAAAAGATCCCTTTTGTGCTATCTTTTACTGATGTGCAAATATGTATATTGGTAAAATGCCGTACAAAAAGGGATCGTGCTGCAATCGGTGACGTGCCCAATAAGATCACGTCGTGATTGCTTCTGTTTTGCAGTGTTTAATCCTTGCAGCTCTGTGCATCAGGAATGTAGAGGGAGGAAAAGACAAAGCAACCGAAGCTGCTGAAAATAGATCGCATTCTGCATAAAGTTTAGAGATTTTTTAAAGGCAACGATGAAAGATTCCTAATGTGTCGTTTTCCTAATGTGTCATTTCAGAAACAAGAAGTAATTACAAATCCAAAATTTGGGGAAGTTCAGAGGACGGGAATTTTACAAGGAAAATATCTGTTACACAGATCTCTGTAGGGCACTTCACAGAAATGTTGAGTAGCCCCCATTTCCACAGCATGAAACATTTGTCTGAAAGAGGAATGCTTGCAAAGGCACATGATACCATCACCTTGATAAAGCTTACTAAGTCTGGGTCTGGTCAGTGTCTGGATGAATATTTGCCTGGGAACCTCATGTACACAGAGACTTGGGTTCTATGCTGAAGGAAAGGCAGGATATAACGAAACAAGCAAATGCTGGCCAATTACTGCATCTGGAAAAGCAATCCTAGTTTGTCCATACATGTGCCTCACCTCCAAATGCTACAGAATAAGCATGGTGTTGGTTACGACACATTGTGCTAATATATTGGGTGACAGGTTTTTCAATCAGTGGAGACATCCAATTCTTTTTTCTGTCTGCAGCTTCACATACCAACCATTGTGAAGGCATCAGGTGTTCATTTTGAGAAGATAAAGCATCGTTTCTATTGTTTTCTCTAAAATGCATTTTTTCTTCTTCTAAGTGAATTAAGTTGATACTACAGTTTCCAAACAGTTTCCTTTATTACAAGTTATTTATAAGGCCTTACCTCTGATTAAGAGCATTATATTTCTACCACCAAAACTGCAAGGTTTCATAGAATAGAATTTGGCTTGTTACTGGAAAAACAAATTTACCGGTATTTTCTTACTCATTTTTAGAACAGTCTACTTACAAAATGGTGGACTGTTTCATGTGCTTGTTGCAATTAATTTAAAGCAGATTTTGAAGTTTGCTGTGTTCTGATAGGATGGGTATCTTGATTACTGATAAGAGGATATTTTGTCTTTCTATATATCAATATAGGGTTGCCATATTTCCAAAGGTGAAAATCTGGACACAAATGTCATTGACATTTTTTGCAAAATCTCTCTCTCTCTCTCTCTCTCTATATATATAGTCTTTGAGCTATTTTTAAGAAAATTCGGCAAAATCAAGACTTCCAACATGGGTTGCCATGATTCTCCCAGAAATTCAAGTGATTTCCACCTAGACACTGCTTCCAACTGACGTATTCCAGCTATGGTGGGAAATTGTAGGCCTCCTAGCAGACTAGAATTTTTTTTTGTGTGTGTGAAATCCTATCTTCTAATTTTGCGATCTTCCCATTAATTATTTAAATACCCACAGTACTCTGCAGTGGATTGAGTCAACACCTCTAAATGCGAGAGACTGTAAATCTGAATTTGACATTTCTGTACAATTATAGTTTTTAATGACTGAAGTTTCTACAGATGTGCAAACTAGGAACATTCCTGAAGAGTTTTGTCAGACTTCATACAGCTGATGGTTTTCTCTTAGCTTATACCTGGAAAAGGCTAAATTTTCATTCTCACTGTGCCTCTGTGCTCAAAGGATGTATTTACCAAGGGCATCAAAAAGAGGCATCTGTATCCCCCATGGCACTAACAGGCACTGACTACAAAGATTTTCTTTTTCAAGCCATCCACAATGGATTTTTGCTTTCACATCAGTAGAATCTGAGGCAAGGTTATTTAGCTCATTATAGAAACTACTACAAAATCAGCCCTAATCTTTGACAGCAGATGCCTTCTGTCTTTGGACCAGATGCTAGATATACAGTAATCACTTTTGGAGGCTATTTTAACTGCATGCTAAGTCATTTGGCAACCACCTCCTTTTGTTTGAAGAGCAGCTGGCACAGGGCAAACAGACAGAGCATCTATGTGAGCAAACAGGGAACGTGCTATTGTAAAATGCGAATTATAGATAACTGCTTCCTAGATTATAGGCTCCAAATAGTTGCACCACAGCAAGAAAGATGCTGTATTAAACTTACCTCGAGTAAACTTTGGTTTCATTAGAATGCGGACAAATATGTCCAGCACATGTAATTATTTTGGAGAATTTGACACAAGAAAGGAAAAGTAGACATGCATGCTATTTTGATGACAGAGAAATGCTTGGTGTGACATAATTTTGTCAGCAAAGGCAAGAAATGGCCAAATCTGCTTTACTTGCCAAGCAAAAGATGCATTTTTAGCCAAGGTGACACAGGATAAAATTTGCCTTACAGGATTGAGCTACCTGCTATGTTGTTTATTTATTTATGGCATTTCGAAGGTAAACGGCGTTTCCGTGTGCTGCTCTGGTTCACCAGCGGCGGCTTAGTCATGCTGGCCACATGACCCGGAAGCTGTCTGCGGACAAACGTCGGCTCCCTCGGCCTATAGAGCGAGATGAGTGTGCAACCCCAGAGTCAGCCACGACTGGACCTAATGGCCAGAGGTCCCTTTACCTTTACCTATGCTGCCCCATAACATAAATTGCTGCAACATTAAGGGAATATTTGCACAATCAGCCATACGATAATAAAAATAATACTTCAGTCAACTTTTTCTGTACAAGCAAAGAATAAAAGTAGGGGTGTGTGCTGATGGGAGGGAAGGGTCAAGCAGGAATTCATGTCATTAATGCATTGTTGCCTCAGCCAGCATAGTCTAGATACAGAACTCAATGGAGAGAAAGAAGGGGTTGCTTCCAAAATTGTCCTGATCAGAAAGAGGCTTTTGATCTAGTAGAACTCTCCAGCAACAGAAAACTGGGAGGTGATTCTCACCATCTCTTTCACTATTCTTATTTCACTCCTACTTTTCCATTGCCATGGAGGATGAGGGTGGATATAAATGACCATTGGAGGAAAGTTGAGTGTTCTCTCTCTCTCTCTCTCTCTGTGTGTGTGTGTGTGTGTGTGTGTGAATGAATAAGGGAGATGTGCAGGAGGAAAACACTAGCCTTTCCCTGGCTGAAATGTCCTTCATCCGTGGAAAATGAAAACCTACCAATATTTATGAGAGGTGGAGGCCAAACGTAGCAGCCATTTCTTGGTCGGAGAACTGCATTGCAAAATTCGCAGAGGCATGAATTCTGAAGAGTGGCTGTGTTTCAGTTCGTGCATTGTCTCAGAAAATGAAAATTAGGTGACTTCCTGAATCTCATCTCTCCCCCTATATGGTCCCTAGCATGCTATATGTGTGAAACTAAAGGCGTTTGCTGGCTGGCCACCGGGGACAGAAACCAGCAAAGAATTAGATGGAGCTTCCTTCCCATCTTATGTTCTCCCTTTTGATCTTACGTTCTGTCTTATATTCTTTCCATGGGTTCATGGGAAATTACAGTTTACAAGACCAATCAGAATTACAGTTTACAAGACCAATCAGAAAGCTCAAACCAAAGCAATACTTCGCTGGCCCAACGTATCTAATCCCCCTAATGCATCTGCTGAGCTCTTTTGTTATTACTAAATCTTGCTTTACCACAAGTCTGTTACTTTCCAGCAAGTCAGCTGTGTCAGCTGCCTGAAAGCGTAGGGTGGTGGAGCTAGGACCCTTAGCCCTCTTTCCCTTTGCAGTTCACACAGCCACAAAAAGGTAATTTGAAGCTTCAAATCCTACAATACCTACCTTATTATAGTTTAGTTTCTAGTTACCCTGTCTTTCATTTGAAGAAAGAGAGCTCTTTTAAACACGAAAACCTCTATGGGTCTGTCACTACTCTGAAGTCTCCCTCCACGCAAATTCTTAAGCACACATTGGATCTTAAACCAGCACCATGAATTAGTTCCTTGTGATACTGTTCCACAGTGGGCATTTTACAGGTCTAGTAAAACCACAATGAAAATACTATATACAACCCAATATTGAAGCTCTATTATTGATTTTTTAGGGCTTAATTTCCAAGTGAAAAGTAGCAGCGGCTTTGAAATCCCTGCAACCAGATCCCATTACACATCACCACATTTCCGCCGCGCTGTAAGAGAGCCAGACCATGATGTGTACATATATAGGTGCCACTCAATCATATTCCACCTTTATAATTATTTCTTTATACCGAACCAATTTATTTTTATTTATTTTTTAAAAAGCAGACTTGACACGATTGAAGTCAGGAGGCCATCAGATCTGGCTCCCATCCAATCAGCATGGGTCAAACAGCATTGGCAAGGCAATGCAAGTACGGGTGAGATGAAGAAAAGCTCTGGCAAAGGCTAGGTGAAGTGAGTCTGAATCGAGGAGCAGAATCCCCTGAGCCTCTTTGTTGCTGGAAGCAAAGAAACAGGTGCCTGGCCTGGATACTCTTGGAGAGAATCAGACTTCATTCACATGACCTCCTTGGGCAGCTTAGGTGCCATGGGTAGCTTTTGTAGGTCGCACTAATCTCCGTGCAGTTCCTTTCTTTGTTCTGGTGCGTAGGCCGAGTCCCTGCCGTGGTCTTGACAGTGGTTGGCACTGGAGTACAGATATCTTTTAATTGTTCGCTTTGGCACAGAGGCATTTTTATTTTTGAAAACGCACAGAAATTTGGATTCAGGGTTAAAACTCCTCAAATGATTTTACCTCCCCATGTTAAAATAGCTTAGCTTTTTAAAGGAAATGTATTCATAAGCTGCATTTGTGCCTGACCATATTTGATTTTTATATACTTTGTCGTTATTTATACAATTTGAATTCTCCACCTTTCTGGGAGCCAGGGGTTTTATATGTCTGTGGCACAATGGCCGGTACAAAACAGGGGAATAGTGCAAGGTGCTGATATTGCCAAGGTTGCAGGTTTGATCCCCGTTAAGGGACAACTGCGTATTCCTGCATTGGTTGGACTAGATGAGCCTCAGGGTCCCTTCCAACTCTATGATTCAAGTACCTACAATCACAAATCGGTAGCAAATCTAAAGTCCTGCTAGGACAAACACCAGAGAAGCAGGGTCAAGACATAGCACTAATAATAGCACTACTAATTATCAATACAAACCAAAACTAACAACATCAAAATACTATTGTGGGTTGTCCTCTTTGCTATGCACGGCAAACATCTTTAGAAAATTGTGGTGAATTTTTAAGATGCTACTGCCAAAGGATGCAACTTTGTTTGTAATGAATCTATTGTGGTCTGCCAACACATCACAAACAACATCAGTCAGGGACCAGCCAGCTCTTGCTCTCAAATATGAGCTGTAAGATGGGGCAATGCAAAATATAATGCACCTCCTTAGTACTACAAACGCATGCCTGCTGGACATAAGGAACCCCTTTATGCTTTCCCTCCAAATTGGCTGAAGGCATTGTTTAGAAACAAAGATCATGAAGGGCTTTTCTAAGGGCAATAAAAGTTAGATCTTAGAAATTTAGTGCACTGTTCTGGGGTTCTCCTGACCCTCCAGAGCAGATTTGGAATCAGCACAGGAGGCATGAGGGGCGAGCCGAGGAAATATTTGTTTTATATTCTACTAGTGCACTGTGTTAATTGACTCCAGGGGCAGATCTACACTCTTTGAGGAGGGGTTAAGAAATGGTTTTGATAACCATATGGCCACATGACGTTCTACTTTTAATGTTCATAATGCGTTATTAACATGTGACACCTGAGACTGCTACAGAGAAACCAGCAACTAGCAGTAGGGAAATAGTAAGAAACTCGTTATTTTACAAGTCTGCCCTGTTCTAATAATGTTACACAGGTCAGTGTAGATCCAACCCAGCTCAACAGATATGTTCACTTACACCTAGGGAACTTTTGTGGCACATAGTCTTATTTCATGGGTAAATTGTAACCCTGTAGCAAACCTACTAGACTTGACTACTGGTGCACCTGTGAAAAACTTAAATGTAACACTGACCATCCAATGAGGAGGACTATTTTCTTGTTTTCTTTTGTTGCTAGACCCCTGCTACTGAATGTTAATGAGACTATTCATATCTGCTCCCAGACCCCCAGCAATCATATTAATAAATGTAAGCACGGACTAATTAAAATGAGGTCATGAGTCTAATTTGAAGTGACAAAGGCATGGAAATCTGAAGCTGTCTCATTCCTGGTTATTGAACAGGTGTTCAAGCACAATGTGCCAGAACCACTTAGCCTCTTGGTGTCTGTCTTCTCACCCGTAGCTTTTTAAATACACTTTGTGGACGTCAGAAGAATACTGGCGGCATTGTTTGAAATGATGTATGTACAAATCAATGCCTGTGGTTATATCATTTTCAGAAGGAGAAAAAAGCAGGGAAATTTAATTCCACAGTAGAACATACCATGGTCCTTGGACGACATGCCAACCGATTTGGCAACAAGATCAAATCATCTGGGCATCGGGCATTCTGAGCCATAATCTTCATCCAATTACCCTGTTGACAGTTGAAAACTTCCAATATGGCTTGACAACACTGCTGAGCAATGTGTAATACTTTATGCTATACTTTATGCTGCACAACTTGGGAATACATTGCCATTTTCTTTGCAATCGAAGTTCATAAGGAACGACATAACACATTTGTTCTCTCGCATAGACATCGCTTACTCAGCAGGAAACTGCCCAATCACTTCTGACCGTAGATTCTGATAACCACTTCTTCCATCATATCCTGTCAGCTAAGAGCTTTCTTAGGAAATTAGACTAACTGGAGAAGCTAAAACATGGTCATTTACCCAGACTATTTCCCCCCCCATTTTTAACAAGTTTTAAGGAATCTTCCTTTAAAAAAAAAATCACATCAAAGCCAGTCTTGTTTTGGTTGATTAACACAAACTAGTTGTATGTGACTCTCAGAAGGCATTAAAAGACAAAAAGACCTGCCAGCTATGAAGCTTATGAAAGCATGTAAATTCAGATTCAAAAGTTCCCTTCAACATGTGGTAGTATTCTCTGCTGCCTAAAAGGCTGTCTTATGCTGAAACACTGTGTGAGAAAAGAACAACTTGATCCAAAGAAGTTATTCTGTCTGAGCAAAAGTTTGTGAAAGATTTTTTTTCTACCCCCCCCCCCCTTTCAAGATGAAGCATGACAAATGTTGTAGATGCCATCTAATACTGCAAAAATGCCCGTGGATGCTCTTGGATATTCTATGCAAGACAACATGACAATATATTTTCCATCTGCACATTCCAGTAGTTCTTTGGGGCCCTCTTAATATTCACAGAAGGTGACAACCGGAGAATTTTGAAAATGCACTAGTTCAGATGAAATTTATCTAAAAGCTTTTGTTTAAAATTATCAAACAATCCACATCTTGAAGCTGGTAATCTCTGGATTTCTGCAATGCGCTCTAAAATGTAATACAGTAAAGTGAATAATTATCAGAGCTTTCCTACCATGCACACTACATGCATATTCAAAATCATGAGGACTGTGTCACTCTGATGACATGATTTCAGTCTTAGGGCCCAGGAAATGAAAGGGAGAAAGAGAAGTTAAGTTGTGTAAATAACATCTCAAAATGTGAACAATTTTTTAATGAAGCTATAAAAACCCAGGAGAATTTGAGGACTGGTTCACCAACAGATACATCTGCATATAATATTTGTATTTTCTTTCTTCCAATAGGCCTTCGGATTTAGAAATGATTTAAAATGTGTGTGTATATGTCAAACAGTCACAAATTTATTTGCGCTGAGTTCCCCCCTGCTGCAAAATATGTTTTAGGCAATTTATTTTATTCATAATGTTTCAGCTTAAGATTGTACCTCACAAATTCCACGACAATTCTTATTTCAAGAAGCATAAATCCGACTTCTCCTCTAACATAGTCTGCAGGAGTTTCTGGGGGTACTCCCAAGCAAAGACCTAATATATTTTGCTTGGGGAGTTTCCAAGTGTATTATCACGTATTTGTACTCCACCACCATGAGTGGTTTGTGAGATGACTTTATCCAGGAAATCCTTAAGTGATGGCAAAATAGGTTTTCTCCCTAGTGAATGAAAACCTCAAAACTACTTGGCTTATTCTGGCATTCAGTTTTGCTGCTACAGGATGGAACCAATAGGGCATTTTCCTGAGAAACATTCTCTAGTTGTTATACCTCTGAGTCATGGCTAACTGCATCTGAGGCTCTACCAAGAACTCTCTTCTGCATGTAACAGTTAAATGAACAGTGGTACATTTAGTTAACTTTAGATGGGGGTTGTCTTTATATTATGATGTGTATATCCACATTTATTTCAGGGATGAGAAACTTATAGATGTCTAAATGGTGGTGGACGACAACTCACATCACTCCTGGTCATTGGCCATGTTGCCTGGGGCAAATGGGAGTTGTAGTCCAACAATATGTCCATTGTCACAGATTCTCCCCCCCAACCCCCAAGTTCAAAATGTGGTAGCCAGCCATGATGCATGGAGATGGGCACAACTGTGCACAACTGCTCTAAAACCCTGCCTTGAATTAATATTTTTAAAAAAGAAGTTGGTGACTTAACACGTTTGAGGCTGTACAGTAGTCCTATAGCGGGAGTACCTCCCACTGAACTCAGTGTAGACAATCATGTATAGGCTTGCGCTGCAGAATACTGACACAAATGTGGCCAGAAATTATGTATGACAAGCACAGCTGAAGACGAGAACATTTTTTTTTTTAAAAAGGTCAGGGGTCAGAGAAGGGAAGACAGACAGGAATTTTCAATTCAGGTCATGACCTTCTTCTTTTAAAAGGAAACAGGAAAATACGAGTTCAGTTTCATTAGAGAGCTGAAATTGAGCAATTGGAACAAATGCCGATTTAAGTTGAAGGGATATGGGATAACCCGTCTAACACTAGTGTAGTTATGCTCCCTAAGTTTCCAGCTTCAAACCCCTGTGCCCACACCTAGGGGACTCAGAGTTAGTTTTATGCAGTGTAACCTGGCCTGATTTAAATAGGCCCCTAAGGAATGCTGCCAAGTAGGGCATCCACTTGCCCCAGGGGTCCCGTACTGAGCGTATATAGTTCATTTTTAATTTGATGCTCCATAATTGAGCAACCCCAGTGTACGTCAGTCTGAAACACAGGGTGCCTTTGTGTCGTCTGATATTTGCAAACACGAAAAGTTTATTTTTAAGATCAGGGCTGTATAGAGGGCTCTTTCTTTTTTCTCTGTCACACAAAATGCCAAAGCAATATGGTCACCCAGCAAAGCAAGATAAACAATAGTGAACAAGTCATACCGTGAAGCATTTTAGGGTTTCTCCCACCCATTAAATAAATATCCCAAAGGCTCAAAATTTGCTGGTAGGTCATATGTGGAACGCCATTGCTAACAATGACAACTAGGCTTAAAACAAATCAAAACAAAAAACAAGAAACTAAAAGAGTGCCCCATGAGGAAATATTCCTTCCTCTGAACCTATATGATGTAGTCATTTTGTATAGTATCTCCAGGGACATATATGGTACCTTCATTATGTAGTTGCCATACGATGTTAAAGATGCACCTCTCTATCCTAGGCCTTTGACACCAGAGAGCATTTTACTAATGTAATTTAATCAGAAGTAACCTGCTCAGGAACCTTACGATGAAGGACACTTAAGAATAAATAAAACAACAACAATAATAGTAATTCTTAATCAGGACTATAAGGCACCACAACTGAGAAATACTTCAGATCCATAAATAAAGAATTCTTAAGCTAAAATTGTTATAGCATAGCAATAGCTGACCCCAACCCAGAGTCAAAATTCATATTCAGTTGTAACATTTGCCCCACTCCCTATGTTTTTATTTATTCATATTTGTCCCTTGTTCATGTATCACATGATCACATATCAAATTTAATATTCAATCATTTCATTTTGTATATATTCAGGAAATGTTTTTGGCTGGTTATGGATATGAATATCAAATTAACTATGTAAAAAAGAAAACAAATACCTAAGTGCATAATTAATCCATCACCTGTTCATAAAATAATCCTTCTAGCTGCAAAATCAGGATGTGTTTCTGTACTCTCTCACGTAGCACTATTGCTACAACTTCTAGCACATCTTACAGATTTAAACTCTATCTTCCCTGGAGTGTTATTCATTTTCTAAAAAGTAGAGGCAGGATGGATTGGCTCATGCCAAATCCAAATGCATATCCCCCCCCCCCCCCCGTTACATCTATTCAAAAAGAGAAAATGGTTCAAAAGTTTTAAAGTTGAAGTCTGACTGAAATGTTTGGAACACACACACACACACACTTCAGATAAAATATTTGTTTTATACAAATCATGCCAACAAATGATAACTGGATGAAATTCTGAAGCAAATCCAACAAGGCCAATGGTCAGTGGTCCAATAACATTTGGAGGGCATCACGATCTGCCCCAGGAGATAGGACTGCACTGATAGGAAGCAGAACATTTAAAGTTCAACAAGTGTAACGTATGGGGTATGTTAGTGTTGAGAGATAATATTCACACATCAGCTGGCATATCCTAAGTCAACAAAGCAGCATACTCCTATTGGAAGTCATGTGGCTAACGCAAAATGTAAAACTAGATTTAGCCAAGAAAGAATAAATGTACTTGATGTGAATTGTTCATTAGAAACCCCACATTGTTATCAATGCTCCGTCTGAAGATGTTTCAATTACAGTGGTACTTCGGTTTAAGAACAGTCCAGTTTAAGAATAATTTGCTTTACAAACTCCGCAAAACCAGAAATAGTGTCTTGGTTTGAGAACTTTACCTCAATTTAAGAATGGAATCCGAACAGTGGAAGTGCACCGGCGGTGGGAGACCTCATTGGGGAAAGCGCGCCTTGGTTTAATAATGGTTTTGGTTTAAGAACGGACTTCTGGAACGGATTAAGTTCATAAACCGAGGTACCACTGTACAAAGAATTACATCAACCAAAATTATTTCACTCTCATTTCACAGAAATCTCCTAAAAGGGACCTGCACTCTTTGCCCCATAACTTTATGGAGGCTAGGGACTTCTTTTTAAAAAATGAAAGCTCAGAGCCTAAGAAACCTTCATGGGTGTGATAGCGCTCATGGGGACCATACCCTCCAAAATTTCTCTGATGGAATTAGGGACATCCTATTCAATCATCATCATCATCATCATTTTAAAAACTTCAGGGCTGTCTTCAGATGGCTCAGGGGTCAGATGACTCCATATCCTTCAACATTTCTATGATGAAAATAGGGACGTCCTAAGGAAAAGTTTCCTAAGAAAAAGTGGGACATTCCGGGATCAAATTAGAAACTAGGGTGGCTTCTGTAAATCTGGGGCTGTCCCTAGAAAATAGGGACACTTTGGAAGGTCTGGGGTGCTGGGTTGACAACCTCTGTGTTAGTGCAAGAAGAAAATCTGGATACATATTTTCTCTCCCCTTGTTTTTATTATTTATGCAGCTTCCGAGCTAGAAATGCTCACCATGATTTAGCATTATAGGAAGATACTTGGTATAAGTCATGAGATCCACGAGGATATAAAACAAAAGAAAACCACCACAATGACAAAACCTGTTAAGTGCTCCCCCTCACCCTAAGAGAACGAACAAGGCATTTAGAGCCCTGGATTTATGGTATCATACAACATACTGACAAGAGACAGATTTTCAACTCTGAATAATTACATTACTCATAATAAGTATAAGTAACTTGGCACAGCAGAGCTTGTAGACTCAATATTGGTTTTCATTTTCATAAAAAAATCATTACATGTTTATGTAATATAGGAAAAACTTAAAAATTGATTATTTTCATGATATCAGTTACATATGGCAGGCGCTGCATAAGCCCGTGATTATGGGCATTAAGTCATAGTTCAGTTACTTTAATAGCCCGCTGCCAATGCAGCATATTATCCTCAAAATAGAAAGACTGTATCAAAATTTAAAAGGAGAATAAAAGAGTTTTACATTTTTCACACTATGGCAGCCTTCCACAAATCACTTCAATCGTATTGCCTGGACTTAAAATAAGTTTTAACCCCCTTCATTTCAGGAAGACAAATGTCCTACCTGAAAGCATTTGTAACTATGCGCTGCCTCTCCTCACAACATTTAACCACATTCTGAGCTGCATGACTCTGAGTTGATATGCTGCATCCTGACCTTCAAGACTAGGCTTAAAGGTGACTTATGTGGAAAAACTTCCTCAGCAATATTTAGGAGATTACACACTCCACTAGTGGTCTCAAAATGCTCTCTAGAAGCTGTTGCTTCCTTTTAATTACCAGTAACCGGACTGCAGCCCTACACACAAATAGGACTTCAATTTGATAATAAGCCTGCTTGTGATTTTTCTTCAGGCGCAAAGGTTTTGATGCATATTCAGTGTTTTCCCCATCTTGGAAGTGCTCCCTCTTGTTTTAGTAGAGCAGGGACGGTGAGCCAGTGGCCCTGCAAATATTACTAGGCTACAGCCTAAATCATTCCTGAGCATTGGCAAGGAATTGTAGGGCCCCACAATTCCCATCTCTGCAATAAACATAGAACAGCCTCCTCCAGTGACCTTGTCAGTCCATAGGCAACAGAGATGTGTATCCTTATGGTTGGTTTCCAGGATTATGAACTGAGCCAAATAGCTTTTATTGAATTCCCTAACTCCATCTACAGGCTTAGCCACAGAGAGTATATTTCCCAATCAGCTAAATTTAACAAATAATAAGAGGATTTGTTCTTACAAGTGCGTAAGAGGGCGGGGAGTGGAATCCTGGTGTGTTTCCCGAGTCATTCTTTCTCTACTATTTAAACTCAGAGGGACTGGTATACTAAAACATAGTATCGAGATACACATGCTACGGCCACGGGGCAAACATGACAACCATGCTTCATCTAGTTCAAAGCATCTCTGATTACACCTTCCAAATGGAAACTTTGCAGCAGAAGGAAAATGTATGTCATCTAAGTCTGGAACAAATGCCAAGAAATGCAATTTTGTTCTCAGTTATGGTATCTTCCTTAAAAGACAAAGCAGGCTTCACCTTACATCCACAACAAACAGAGAGAACATACTGCAATTAAATGGCTATGTCAAGTGAAGGCCACAGATTCATCTTCACTTTAATGAAAATGTTAACTTTTGTATTGCTTTTGCTGTTGTAAGCCCCACACATCCAGAAATATAAAGGGTGAATGTGACAACATGTGATTGCATATAAGATTGTTTATATACGTTAGTGAACAAATTGCCTGTGACTTCTGTCAAAACAAGCAATGATAAGTGCATGGTGAACAGCAAAGCCGCATTAGTCACCATATAACATGAGAAGTGACCATAACGCAAATGTTTTTGCCATACAGCATTGCTTCTAAAACAGTCTAAGGAATTGCATCCAACTGTGCCCTTCTCCTCATGGAAGGCTATTTGCTCCTGTGGAGGTTTTCCTTGTACAGAAGTGGGAGGCAATTTTCACAAATCTCCCCTTTCAACAGGAAAACATTCAACACTGCACATAAGCTCTAGACATACTCTATACAGCTGCCTCAAATTTACTGCCCAGGGCAATAGTCTTGTTTGATCTCCTATGGCTTTTTTTTATTCAACGTTTCAACTGTAACCTTAAAAACTTATACAGAAATTCATATCTCTTCATCCCAATACATTTTCAAACACATAAAGAGAGATTTTATCAGAAACAATCACTCTAAATAAAATCAGTGAAGATCATCATAATCATCAGTACATATTAATTTAGTAAACCAAATTTTAATAGATTTAGAGCTGAACTCTGGCTGTATATTTTTTGTCACCGCTCATAATCCAAAACAGAGTCAGGTGCACTTCAGCCTACTGAATTAATGGATTTGAACTTGTTTCATCCTGGATTGTGCCCATTGGGTTCTACTGTCCCTTTCAGACAGCTGAAAACTGATTGACCTAGGCTGCAGTTACAGAATGACATTGATTAAATATGGTAATATTAATCTTCCATGTACAGAATCACTGCCTTGAGAGCTAGAATATACACACAACATAGGCAATAACATTCTATTTCAACAAGAATGCTGTTTTTCCTAAAAAGACCGTGCTCTTAATTAAATATAACCACAAGCTCTAACAAAAAAAGCTTACTTTCTAAAAATAAAAATATAGAGAGAAGTCATTTCTAATTTAGAAGAGTTCCCCCTAGCATTCTTCAGATGGATTAGCAAATTAAAACACACGGAGACTTCATAACACAATGCAATCATTGCAAGGTTGCAACATCGCTGAAATAGCCAGAAGCAGAACAAAAAGAGAAAACATATATCAATTTTTTGAGTAATGATTTAAAACAAAAAACAAAAAAACCCACACTAGGACCTGGTCAGTTTCTAGCACCAGTACAAGGGTGCTGATCACTATATTTGACACTAAGAGAGAATGCTAAGGCTTTCAAGGACAATAAGCTGGTACAGTGATTGCCATCCTCTGTAGAATTTTGGTTTACTTCATCAAGTCAAATCCCCAGCATTATGCCAGTGCTTGAACTAGAGATGGGATAAATATTTGAGTGTTGACTGCTCAACAATTCAAGAGATATCCCAGCTCTAGGCACGGCCTCCCTTGAGTAGGCTTCAAATTTGGCCTTGCCTTGAGGGCATCTTCCACTTCTGCCATTCCCTGACCTCCAAACTAATTCTCAGTCCCCAAGAAAAGGGCATTGCCTGAGTGAAAGGAAAGACAACAGCCAGTTGCAAGGAGCTTCTGTCGACTCAGGGTCTCTCTTTGTCTACAAATGATGCATGGAGAGGAGCATCGTGGAACTTGTAGACAAGCTCTTATGCTCTGGCTTAAGGAATAAGTAAAAAGCTACCTCTTTTAGAAAATCTTTCCTGAGTACTTATGGGTCTCCAAGAACTGAAGGGATAACTAAAGGAATGGAGGAGTGTGGTAAGAAATTGGACCACTGATGAGCATCTCCCCACAGACCTGAAGGGGTTCACAAGAAAGTGGATAGGCAGATTTGCAAAACCCTCAGCTCCAGTAGCGAAAAAGAAAAGAATATTAAGTCAGGGTGAGTAGCAGGGTAGGGAGAAGGAAAGGTAAGATGGATTGGGCAACATAGGCTGGACAACAAGGTAAATGGGGCACTGCCCCACCAACTTCAGTCTGCCCTCAGCCAGCATAGAGCTGCCTGCTTTTATGCCTGGTACAGCAGTTCTATAGTAAACTACTTAACTGGACTTTCTGTTTTGACTGATGAATTTATCCCTCTTCCAGTGTCTCACCATTCTTACATGCAATGCTTTTTTTCTGGGGGGGACGCAGGGGTATGCATACCACTAAACATTTTGTGAATCTAAGTTTTGCCTCATTGAGGGGCAGTATTTCAATGTGAGTACCCCTAAACGTTTTTTTAAAGAAAAAAAGCACTGCTTACATGATATTAAATTTCAGAGAGGCAGATAATGGTCTCCAGAACAGAGGCTTGCCTATCAGGGACAGAGACAATTTAACAGATTTCCTTCTAAGTAGCCACCTTAAAACATGCCTTTTGGCAGGGAAAGAAAGGAGCTGGTTTGAGCCTCTTGGAGTCAACTGTGTCAAAATTGACATGATCCTATATTACAAGGACCCTGACACTTGTCACTTCAAATCCAGGAATCACAAGCAGCCAAGTGTGCATGTGCTTCACGGAAGGCACATGAGCTCAATGGCATTTGTGCAAGGAAATATGGTCCAAGGTATAGCGTGTGAGAGAACTACTACTGGTAGCCTCTCCATATCAATCTTTTATTTTAAAAAATTATAGTTTGGTGAGGTAAGCAGCACAGAGGAAAATACGAAGCACATATTTTGTGAATTAGCTTTAAAACAAAACAAAAACTCACCACATCCTTTTCAAAATCAATGCAAGTCACGCCATTTTAATGCCCCTTCCACTTAATGTACTTTGGAGAGTGAAAGTCTTTTGTCAACTAAGTGGAATATTAAAGAAAAACAGAGATTTCCAAAATAGCAAAGTTTGATCCAACAAGACAACGGCTAAAGCCACAACTTTAAAGCCCAAAGAATTCCATTCCAAACCCACAGCAGTTTCAGTTTCCAGATCATATTGTTTCATCCTGTTAGAGTGTGTGAGATATTGTCTATTTCATTATATTGGTCCTTTGATAAGAGAGGGTGGGGCACAATTTCTAAGCAGTGACCCAGCTTCTTAAATTATAAAATTCTTTTCAAGATATTCATCAGCTACAGTTAGGCCTGTGAAACCTCGGAATGGAGCCAGCCTCACTGTAAGATAGAGAAAGAGAAGGAAGAAGGGGAGGGAGAAGACCATGGGCAGAGGTGTATGGGCGGAATACATTGTCCTTTAAACCAGAGGAGCCTGTGGCTTTCTTGTCATCACTAAGCCATCTCGTTCGCTGCAGTCTTTTACAACTGATGTGTTATAGAAAGCTGTTAGAATATAAAGAAGCTACACGTTATTGTGAGATCACAATCCTAATCGGGAGACAACCAAACCCGATGCTCATCAGTTATCCCATTGCTACACTCAACAGGGAACAATAAAAGGTCAGAACCCACTCACGGAGTACATTAGGAGGAAAGAAGGGAGACCAGTCAACTCTCCCGCCAGTGCTAGAGGTGTTGTTGCCTTGAGTTGTATCCAACCAAGTTGTCCTGTTCGCCCAAGGACTTCCCCTCCTTCTTCTTGCCTGCCGATGCTATTCTGGAGCAGATTGGGGGTGAGGGCATCTAGGGAAAGGGGATGAAAGTTACACTGTGCAAGGGAAAGTCCTTAACACAAATGGGAAGACTTCAGTTGGATACAACTCATAAGGTGCCAGGCTCAAGTAACAGCTCCTGCGTCCAATTTACTCACCTCTCTCCTATTGGCCTCAAGGTTGTTCACAAAACATATTAAAAAATAAATAAAATACCTTAGACAAATACCTGAACTAAAATCAGTTGAATCATCACATCAGAGTGGTGCTTTGAAAGCAGGAATGTAACCTACCACTATTCAGCAATGCAAAATACACATAGATTTTAAGAAATATTTTTGAGAACTTTGTACCCTGGTTGGCTCCAGGTCTACCAAACACACTCACAGAGCACAGTTGAGCATATAGGGCCAACCAATGCAGCTTCCTTTTTTTCCATAAATGCTGCCAAAACCAACAGAGGTTCCAGCCATCCCACAGACTCCGTAGCGGCAGACATCTCTGGCTCATCAGCAGCTAAGGCCCTGCCTGAAGGAGGAAAGAGTCATTGCTAGAGTAATGTCAAAAAGTGCTTCAGTGAGGATTCTTGGCTATACAAACCCCATTCCAAACCTCTGTGTGTGAAAGCTTATGCTCCTTTCTTTTGAATGCAATTTGTTCTTTTGACAGCTTCTTGTTGTACCAAGAGACGATTCTTTGGAACATAAGAAGCTGTTCCAAACCAAGTTAAAATATCAGTCTAGCACATCACAGGCAGGCAACTCAAAGTCTTTTCCTTTGTAGCCTGCTGGCTGCCCGTGGCCATTAAATTTACTGTTATTGTTATTTATTACATTTCTCTACCACCTTTCATCCAAAGATCGCAGGGTGGTTTACAATATAAAATATAATAACAAAGAAAAATCATTACCCTGCCATACACAGTTTAAAAGGCCATAGACTGTTTAATTAGCCAAAGGCCTGGGAGGAGAGGAATGTTTTTGCCAGGTGCCTAAAGATATGTAACGAAGGTGCCAGGTGAGCCTCCCTGGTAAACGGGGAGCCATTGCAGAAAAGGCCCATTCTCATGTAGCTGCCCTCTGGACCTCTCAGGGAGCACATGAAGTAGGGTCTCAGATGATGATGGGGGGAAATTCAATGCACTTTGCAATTAAAAGTGAGTCTACCACCACTGAACTTCTCACCAGAATTGTAGCTATTGCCCTGCTCCCTGCTCCCTTTTAAGTATCTCAGTTGCAGTGCTCTGCTCAGTGCTGATATTGCTTCTTCTTCATGCTTCCTATTTATTTCTTCTTTCTACTTCCTTCCATAGACTTGCCAGGCACAACCTGGTCCTCTGCCCTACAAACACTATGGCCACCTGCTGCAGCCAGCATGCTCAGTACTCATCTCAGAACATCAGGCGATGACGGGTCTCACATCCTGAAAACTAACAGTGTGGAGCAAAAGGGAATGGATGACTACCATTAATGCTTGCCTAAAAGGAATAAGATCGAAATGAACATTGTTTTTTAACAAAACTAAGTAATGGGAGTGATGCCAATATAGCAGCATTTTAAAAAAGTAAAATTGAACATGATTTAAAAAGATAAATAAATATGAATAATAGTAATCAACTTTTTAAAAACTTATATTATGATGTATTCTGGCACACTGAGCAATTATTATTTTGGATGCTTGTTTCTATTATGTGTGTGTTTGTGAAATGAGGGGTGCATGTATAAAGGAGGGAGGGTGAATGTGTTTGTGAGTGCAATGTGTTTCCCATACCTCACCCCACTGTGGCATGCAGCCCTCGGGGCCCAAAAATGTTGCCTACACAACATATATGTGGTAAATAAAACAAAAGACTGCAGCGTGGAATACTTTCAGCTGGTCTGGTACATTCCGCTCCGCAGCATTCCATTCCTCTTTCCTTTCCTCCACCCCCCTCCCTTGCTTTTCTGTATCGTGGACCCCAACCATCTGTGGCCACTGAGCATGCTCAGTCCTCATTTGGCTGTTGGGAGTCTTTCAACTAGGGTTCCCCACCCCCTCCAATAAAAATGTTTTCATAGTTTTGAAAACTGTGGGGTTTCCCCAAGCCTGCTGAAATCTCCCTTCTTGTGCATTGGTGATTCTCTTTTGGCTGCATAAGAAACAGCACTCAAAAAACCTTAACGACGGCAATTTAAAAAAGATAAATAACCTTAAATGCAAAGGAAGATACAGCTTACTAACAGAACTCCTTCAAAGAGTTCTCTTAAATCTTCCTTTACAAATGCTAAATTATCTGGGTTTAGACTTGCTTTCCCTTTGTTGGTGACACATCAAAAAAGCTTTGAATTATATTTCGTTATTTGAAGCCGTTCTCCCTCTTTATCGTTTATACCTGTTGGGTTATGAATGTATGCTTATAGTTATTACATGTAATACTTCCTTTTGCTCTGTATGGAACAGTGTGTGGCTCTGCATAATTTTAATGTAAGAGGGGAATTCTTAAGATACGAAGAGTATTTTGAAAAAGGTAGGCAAAACGTTATTTTCTGCCTATTGTATTCCACTCAGCTTAAATGATCTCCACCCCGCTTTTGATTTCCAACCATAATTTGCCAAAGTCCATTGACTGGCATGTTGTCCCAGCATGTAAAGGAAAGCACTGTGTGGCCAGGCATATGAAGTCAGCTGCTCTTCAAACACAGGGAGATTTTACTGTGAACTTAAAATAAAATTGGGGGGGGGGGGAAGGACCCAAGCCCTTTCAATCATCTCATAAAAAGGGTCAGAGAGCAAATGCCTCGGAAAATCTAAAGCATATCGAGCAGAAATTCTTTACATTTACGGCATTCCTTTCACAATTACATGGTACGACCAGAGTAACGACAGAGAAAGAACGGACCATGTGGATTATGCACAGTAATTACCTGGACGCCACTGTCAAGTGCAGGCATCCCTTAAATTCACATTTCTTTGGGTGACAAAGCAAGGATAAGTGAGGTCCTGCTCAAGAGGGGAAAAGACCCACCTGAAGCAGGCAGGTTGATTCATGAACATGTTGATTCTGCTGATCCCCCACAGAATGTTAACTTGGAAGGAATGTCATATATTTGGCGTCATCCAGAACTTAGGGGAAGATGGCTAGCTTTGTGAATAACACCTTTATGCTGGCATCTGATGTTTCAGAATGATCAGATCCTTTTCAAAAAGAAGTAGAAAGCCCCATTTAGTTTACTAAGAAATATGCAACAGTGCTCCTCCACTTGCAAGGAGGACTTTTCATCCGGCAGGTGATGCGGGGGTGTTTTCAGTAATTTGCCCCTCCTGTGGCTCCCAGCACCCCTCAAATCTGTTCCTGTTGGGGAACTCTCTCCTACTGAGGAACGTTTTCTGCAGGAAATAGGGGAAATCAGCAAAAATAACATCTCCTCTTCCATTAGTGGAGACATCCACTGGAACAGATTCTACCAGTGGATCCCACCTATAGAATTTAATTCCACCTGTAGAACTTAATATATAGAGATCCTTCTGATGTTCTTTCATTTTGTACACAAATGTTTTCCTAACTGGCATCACAGAGGTTTAAAATCAGAAGGGATTTGGCAACCATCTGGGACCATCCCCCTCCCAAAAAAGAAGGTTGCTGTGTATCCTTGGAGCATGTGTGTTACCTGAGCTGGGATAAAATAGTTAGCATCAAAGACCAAGTACCTGCTCTGGTGGGGTCTTACTTGGTGTGTTTGTGTGTGGGGATTTGGGTGTCCTCTGCACAACCAGGCTGTGAAGGTCAGTGGATTAAGTGCTTGATTCCGCCTGGGAAGAGGTCTGACAGTTCAAGTAAGCAGTAGAAATTGAGCTGTATTCGACTTGCTAATGGCACATTCAAAACCTTAAGGCAGACCCTCCCTTTTATAAATAGGCACAGCTCATCATCTTACTAGTGTAACGATATCTTGTAGACACCAAGATCCAATGAACTTCCGTCGCAAAGAAAGAAACAGGACACGAACAGGCAATTATGGGCACTTTCAACTATCACAAAACTAGGCCAAGGAAGATTTACCAGTTATAATTATGAGCACAGCAATTGCAATATCAACATATTGTATGACAAAAGAAGCTAATTATAACGCAGATGGAATGCTGTCAGAAAACGACTGCTGGTGATTTCATTTTTCTGTGTCAGGGGTTAGCCGTTGTGGTGCCCAATATGGTGCTAGACTCCAACTCAGCTGCTCAGCCCTCTCCCAGGCCTCAGAAAATCTGGTCAGTGGGGACGGGGAGCTGTTGACTAGCAACTGCCAACTTGGAAAAAACTTATTTCCATCATAGACGGTGCAAGATCCAAATGCTCAGCCCCACTCCTTTGTATCAGCTGGTATGAGCCCACAAAGAACAAGAGGCTGAATAATCCTAGTTCCACACAGATTCCCCATCTAATTTTTGTTCCTACTCCAGATTTGAGCATGAATTTATTCTGAGAATCATATTAAGTCTATGGGACCTATAAGATGGGATAGAGAGATATGAAATGGACTCTCCTTCATTGGAGGTTTTTAAGCAGAGGTTGGATGGCCATCTGTCATGGATGTTTTAGCTGAGATTCCTGCATTGCAGGGGGTTGGACTAGATGAGCCTTGGGGTCCCTTCCAACTCTACAATTCTATGATTCTATGAAAAAAACTCCCATCTGCTCTAAACAGAGAATCAGTGGTAAGGGAGGATAAGAGTCGTACTCCAACAATATCTTAGCTACCCCATTCTATGGAAAGAGGCTAGAAAAAGGGAAAAAGACAATGATGGAGAAAAGAAAACAAGAAATAAAAGAGAGAGCTATTAAGAAGCAAAATATATAAAGTCTGTCCTTGGGATAATGTTCTTATGGAATAGAAAAAGTAAGTAAAAAATCATTACTTGCTCCTATGGCTGGAAATATTTTTTTTTAATAAAACGCATTTTCTACTGTTAAGTAGGAGAATAATTCTTGGTTTTGTTATGATAAATACTCAATATTGTACTGCCATGAACATATTTTAACAGTTATTGAAATCAGTGCCATATAGAACGAAGAAGGGTACCAGCAGGTCAGCATTGATGGTATTCTATCGCCCAAGGCAAATGTCATTCATCTCATTCATCTAAATCTTGTTTACTAAATGAATCAATACATCCATTTTGACAACAGCATCAGGATCAGTGGTGATTTTTATGCAGTTGTTATAATCAGACCTTACAGCAAATAAGGAAACACAGGAGACTTAAATAACAGTTAAATTACAGGGTTGGGGGGGGCAGGGGATACTTTGCTGTGTAGGGAAAAGTCAGAGATGCTGTTTTGTTCCAAAATTCAAAGCTTGACATAATAGCTTACTGCTTTAGCTTGCAAATCACAATCCATTTCAACTTGATGAATTACATTGACTTGAATGGGTATAAAATAGCATATGTGCAAGCCTTCAAACTAAGTGGTTTGTAAATTAAACTTATTTATAATAGGAAAAAAATGCAGCAGGGGTTTCTCATTACTCCTCTATATTTTTCACAGTGAAATTTCCCCCCCAAAAAATGTTTTTTATCGGTTTATGTGTGGATTGCATTATCTTGGTTCCAGATACAGGAAGACACAGATACCAGCAAGCCATATGCTTAAAATGGGTCGTTTAAAAAAAAAAAGAGTAGCATGAAAAACAATTTTTAATTTCTCCATGAATCATCAACAAGAGCATTTTACCCCAAACCATAATGGAATGGGGGGGGGGGGGGATATAATACAGTTTTGTTGAGAATCAAGCCCACAAATGGAAGGAGAGCTCAGCTTAAGTAGCAAATACTACAGATGTGCAATACGGTAATTTCTTTTTCATTTTAGCATTCAGCTTTACTTCTGAAAACCCTATTCGGTTCCTGTTTCTTTCATTAAAATCTTGTTTGATTCGCGTTTAATCATTAGCATTTCATTTGTCTTATACTCATGTTCATCTTCAGAAGCAATGATGCCGCCATCAGCGGCTCCTGGTGGCTGGCTTACAGCACACACACACACCCCACAGCCCAGATGACGTGTTGTGGGGATGGAATCATGTCTAAGAGACCCTCAGCAAAGTGCCATTAGTAGGCCCCAAAGAATTCTACCAGTGCTACCAGTGGCACCAGGCTGGGATGGTAGGGTCACAGAGGGGCAGAAGAAGCAGCCAGCAGCAACGCAGATAGTATAGCAAGGCCAGCAGCCATTGTTTAAATTTCCTCACAATGAGCACACTGTGGGCCTTGCGTTGTGCAGAAATTAAAATGGCAGCCATGTTGGCAAGCTAAAGCCTAACTGCATCCACGCTGACAATCTGATTTTTGCAGGTACCAAAAAGGACATTTGCTCTATGGGTCCAGGGGGTGGCCAAACGAATCGCACAGTTAATACTGTGCCATTTGTGCTGCCACAACTCTGGCCATTCACCTGGTTATTCAGGTCAGGGAGCTGGGGTTCTGCCAGGCATTATGTAACTGTGCACACTGTGAAGTCCCAGCTACAGCCAACTCATTTCATCCTTAAGTGTCATCTCAAATAGATTTTATTTGTTTTGCCTAGAGCAGCAGGATGTGTGCTAGCATTTATTTTGCCATCATCATGACAGAATAAAAGATGCCTTCAGGGACTAGCACTGACAGCTGCATTAGTTGCTTGCATTGATGCAGCATGTTCCACACAAAGGGAACCCAGATATGGGAAATATGAGTTCGGGGGCGGTGGGGGAGACTGCTTGGGAAGTGAATGATTAATGCACTCTTCAACATAAATGTCTCCGTTGTATTAAGAATATTTTCCAAGTATGAACACTGGCAGATGAAACCAAATGCAATGTAGAGCGTTCAAGGGACTGAATGAACAGCTCACGCCAACCATATTCTTTGAGAATTTTTAGAACAATTTAGCTTGGTGTGTAAATATTAAATTAACATCAAGTGGTCGTCTGATGTGCAATCTTATGCTCACTTACCTGGGAGTAAGCCCCACTGAATCCAATGGAGTTCACTTTTGAGTAGATATTATCATATTACACAGTAGCAGCACTGGACAGGATACAGAGTGCAGGGCAAAAGATCTTAGAAACCCTGAGGTCAGACCTGGATCCAGAACTGTCTCACCCACTATAGACCACTTTTGACAGTGACAACTGGAGCAAAGTAGCCTAACAAGCAGTTCACAGATTCCTCCGCCCCCCCTTAAATATAGCAATGAAAATATTTTGATGTCTTTATCAAGCTAAAATAATAATAATTCAATTCATACAGGATAGTCACTCTGCACCATTGCCAAGATAGCCAAGGAAAGCTCACTGAGTTTGGTTGATTGTGCATCTGATGAAGCTTAAGCCATAATAAATGTGCTAGTCTTTAACGTGCCACAAGAATGCTTTTGCTGCAACTGATTAGTATGGCTAACCCTCTGGAAATGGTTATGGTGGATTCTCTAGGCATATTGAAAGGAAAAGTTTAAGAAACGATGTTGCACATCGGTACAAGTTTAACTTTTGAAAAAGACAGCAGCCGTTGTGGCTGGCATTCTTGTCTCAGAAACCGGATCACCTGAGAATTAAAAAAAAGTGGTGGACAAGCAAGATGGAATTTTATTTATTGATTTAAAAGTGTTCATAAAACACTTAACATTGCACCGATGCCTGCAGATTTTTATATGGTTTTCATCGTGTTGTTTTGTGTACTGCCACTGTAAACTGCTTTGATTTTTTTTTTAAATGAATAGCAGTACAGTGGTACCTCGGGTTACAGACGCTTCAGGTTACAGACTCCGCTAACCCAGAAATAGTACCTCGGGTTAAGAACTTTGCTTCAGGATGAAAACAGAAATCGTGTGGCGGCAGCGGGAGGCCCCATTAGTTAAGGTGGTGCCTCAGGTTGAGAACAGTTTCAGGTTAAGAACGGACCTCCAGAACAAATTAAGTTCTTAACCCGAGGTACCACTGTATATAAATATTTTTCCCCCAAATGAATAATAAATAAATAAATAAATAAATAAATAAATAAATAATGGGACCTCTGCTAGCAACCTACCTGAGGCATGGTGTAGTCGTAGGGATTTCCATAAGAAACATACGGAAAATAATTGTGAACAATACAGATGATAAACATTGAACAGCTAGGCCCAGGATTAACAGAGTGATCCTGGGCAGGTTTACTCAAAGGGAAATCCTGCTGTGTTCAACTGTGTTTACTCCTTAGCATTAGGATTGCCATGAAATATTATCATCTCTATTTAGACGTGCAAGTGCATGCATTCACATTAACAGCACAATCCTGTGCTTGTTTACTCAGAAGTACAGCTCATTAAATTCAACGAAACTGACTCCCAGACATGTGTGAATAGAATTGCAAAGGGAAGATGATGTCACTATTCTATATAGAGGCTTCACAGGCAAAATAATTTGACATCTGGCTCTGGTACAGGGAAGAGAGAGCTTTTCACACGTAAGTTATTTTTAAAGAATCATCTCTGAAAGTGCATCTTACATGTTCCCAAAACAAAGCTCCAAGGCCTTCACATTTCCAGAGTTGGATGTTCATTAGCTGACTGGATCTTTTTACTCTGGCAAAAAAACGTGGTGCTGGGAAGGAGGGGCAGAGTTTTCTTCAACTTGTGCACCTTCTGTCAAACTTGGCTGGAGTCACTAACCCAACTCTCTAAACAAAATTAGTTCAAAGCAAGGGCATTTTGAATGACTGATCGAAAATAGTTTCCTTATTTGATTTTGAAATGAGAGAAGGGCTACCCCATCCAGAGCAGCAGGAGATGAGGCTAAAGGGGCAGCGCAGCAGGAGAAGTTAAGGGGCGCTGGTAGTGGTGGTTTTGAAACCCTTCATGCTATAATGTAAATAAGCAGACATGTCATTTAAAGCATTTCCTGGAGTTCTGGGGAAGGGAAGAAATAACTAACCAGCCTTAAAGTAGCTTGTCATCAAATCTCCTCAACAGATTCTAAAAGCCTTCGCCAACTTGGGTTCTCTGCCATGGCTTGGACTACAATTCCCACTGTGCTGGCTGGGGCTGATGGAAGTTGTAGACCTAAACAACTGGAGAGCACCAGCTTGGTGAAGGCTGTTCTCAAGGGCAGTGGCGTGGCCCATCTGTTGAAGCAGGAGTAGGGAACCTTTTGCTCTCCAGATGTTTCTGAACTACAACTCCCATCAGCCCCAGCAGGTGTGGCCAATGGCCAGGGATGGTGGGAGCTGTAGTTCAGCAACATGTAGAGGGCCAAAGGCTTCCCACAGCTGTGTTAAGAGTCTAACAGTTAGACCGTGTCTGTGCTGATACAGAAGAGGGTATAAAATAATATAAAATGGAGACGCAGCAGGATTTGTAACTCTCTTCTTCTGTGCATCCCCTGTTCTCCACCCCTCTGCCCAAAAGCTGTTTTTGTCTGGTGGGTCTCAGTTCCCAAGTCTCCAAAACACATATTCATTTTAGATTTTGTCAGTCAAAAATTACCCTGAAGAACAACTTGGTTTGAAAAATGTATACACTGTATTTAAGCTCAGAGTTCCTCCCCTCCCCTCCCCACCCCATACTGATCTGCTCTTTGCAACCCATAATGATCAACGCACAACTATGCCAAGGGTTGGGGGAAGAATGTGCAATGGAGAAGAGAGCCTCCTTATTTTCTCTGGAAATGTGTTTTCTTTAACATTTAACCTAAACCTGTTCATCTGCTACTGAGCAACAGTGACCTAAGGCCAACTTAAAAGTTGTGAGAGAAAGTCGGGGTTCCTGTCCCCAAACCTGGTTTCCCCTCATAATTGTTTCCCCTTACATCTTGATTCTGTGAATGAAACACACAAGTAAAAATTGCCACAGAAAAAAACCTGCACATCAGACAAAGCATTTTTAAACAGTCTGTTCACAAATCCCACAGTGAGTCAGCAAGCAATGCACATGAATCTGCAAATCAACTCCACCCCAAATCGCTGGATTCTAATAGTATTTTTTGGTGCCATAGGACTGGACCCAACAGGCCCCTTCCATTTGTGGAACAGGCTTTGATCGCCAGTGGTGGATTTTGCAAATGGAGGTATGCAATGCAGCATCAAGGTTACAGGGAGCAGTTGTTGCCAATTCCCTCTTTGCTAACTCCTACTAATTCTCTGGAAATGTTCGGAAGTCACGGAAGGAGAATGAAAATTGGCCGAAGTCACATGCCCTTTCTGGTAGTGGATGCTATGGGCAGCCCATTCCATGAGCAGAGCTCCACTCATGAGTTCCTGAATCCAACCCATCTAATACTCAGCAATGAGAACTAAAGACTCCACTTGGACCTGCATATAGTCTGAAGGCACCTGAGGCTACCACCTTGCTGAAACGAAGCAGGTCTGGTGTCATGGACTGGCTGGATGCAGGAGTGGTGGGAAGCACCAGCTGGGGACCCCTCAAGTGAACCCCCAAGGGAAGAAGGCTCAGAGCCAAGGGAGTGGTGGTGGGGTCAGAGGGAGAAGGGGGAGCAGACTGGGAGGAGGTGGTGTTGGAAGCTGAAGAGGCAACAGGTTTTTGTAAGCAGAAAGAGGCCATGGCAGAGAGCAGTCCTGATTCAGAGGCAAGAGAGGACAGGGGCCAAGAGGCAGAGATGAGGCAGGCTGCCAGGGAGTCTCCCCCTCCTGCTGCAACCAGGATTGTTGCTCACGCAACCCTCCTCCCTGGTCTCACACAACCCAAAGAGGTATGAAGGGGGCAGAACAGAAACAGACAAGGTGAAGTAGTCTCAGGTTGCTTGGGAAGGACCCAGGAAATGAGGAGACTTAGGGAACTGTGGGAAGGCGGGGGCCTTCAGTCCTCGTAACTGCTTCATTGGGGCAAGACCTACTGGGAAGAGTTACAGTGGTACCTCAGGTTACAGACGCTTCAGGTTACAGACTCAGCTAACCCAGAAATAGTACCTCGGGTTAAGAACTTTGCTTCAGGATGAGAACAAAAATCGCATGGCGGTAGCAGGAGGCCCCATTAGCTAAAGTGGTGCCTCAGATTAAGAACAGTTTCAGGTTAAGAACAGACCTCCAGAACGAATTAAGTTCTTAACCTGAGGTACCACTGTACTGTGCTCACTAGGCCTGAGCTGTTTTGTTTCTTTGACTAAAGAGTTAACTTCATGGACACCTTGTGAGTTATTGCTGACTGGTTCCTGACTCCCACGTTGATGTGTACAGCCTTGGGTTCCATGATGTCGGAAAGCTGGGGTATAAATACCATAAAATAATATCATCTGAACCAGCAGATCTTTTGCCAGTGGAATGTCTCCACAATAGGACTGGGAAAGGAGCACAACAGGAAGCAAAATTAAAAGGACAAAAGTGGAATGAAAGAGACATTTAAAACTTTTAAGAGAAATGATATAGATTGCTGTGATCATAACCACATTGATCACAGTAGAACTAATGGAGAAACAAAAAGAAGAAACCCTATATAAAATGTTTCCACAAAATTATAGGGTTTCCATTTGTTTGTGGATTTCTGATTTAACGTCTCGGCTTTTTCCCAGCCAATAAAAAAAATTAAGATCTGAGACCACAGATGCCTAGAAAAATGTGTATATATGCACACATTTTAAATTCCCGGTTGGTGTTTTTGCTGTTCTCATGCTAAGGTTTAAAGGTTACTGTTTAAGTTCCAATATGATATTTTCATGGTTCATATGAATCTGTATTACTTTACGTTTTTGTTGGCAGCTTTCATTATGCCCTTGTGAGTCTTAGAAACCATCAGACTTTCCTGCTGTTGAGAGATATACTTTCCATAAAGTAACCTAATACAAAAATAATTGACTCTGATTTGCTTTGCTAATGGAGAGAGAATATACTAAAAAGAGGAAACCCATTTTTGTGGCCGCATCACCTAATGAGAAATTAAGGGGCTGCACAGTGGGACTGAGACACAGGAGGTAAGTTTGAGTGGGCTGTACCAGCTCTTAATATTTCACATCCGACAGATGTCTGATTAGAATGCCAAACTGAACCCAGGGCTCCTTGGCTAGGAAGCCAAAAAGGGTGTGGCTGGAGAAGGGGGCGGGGAGTGGAGTTGTTGGCCCGGACCACTGGTTCTGCTCCAGTAAATTTTGGCAGAAAGTGAAATGACTGCATTTCACTCCTCAAAAATCCTGGAGGACCACAGAATCTGGAATGGCTTCTGTACTTCACTACAGAGTCACCCTGTTGCCTGCATTTGAGATTGCAGAGAGTGTGTATCTTAAAGCAACCAGCGGGCTGCAAAACCTCTCAACAGAGATGCAGTCGAATGGCTGTAATTTTCTCATTCTTAACTTTTCCTCATCAGTGCATTTCCAATGTTGGAGTCACTTCAATGAGATAAACTAACTCCCTTGCTTTCACCTCAGGAGGGGAGAGGGAATCTAGCAAAAAAGGGTAATGTTTGCAAGACAGGTGCCATGTAGAAAGCTTAAAAGGAGGGGGTATACATATAGGCAAACACTGGAAGGCACAGGAATATATTATTAAAATCACAGCGGAAATTGATGACACCTCCTTCCCTCCCTCCAGCTAGTATCCAATGAAAACTGACAAGGTTTTTTCTGGGTTTTATCCTTAGGCGCAAGGCAAAAACTTTCCTCTTGAATTTAATGTATCTATGTGAGGTGTATTGTCAACCACTTTGGGTTGCCCTGGGCAAAGTAATGCGACTGACAAATGTAATTAATAAACAAATGAAAATGCAGGAAGAGTCCATTTCACTATGCTTCTTTTGCTTTTTCTAAAAAAGATCACTGTATGCACACATCTTGCCATTTGAGATGTAATTATTTGGAGAAATGGTCCTATGAAGAAGCTTTAGAAACTTTCACAACATGCAGAGCAGCTGGGGAAACCCATTATTATTATTATTATTATTATTATTATTATTATTATCATCATCCTTGCTGTGAAAGTCTCAGACTGGCTTGCGTCTACCAAAAAGCAGCTGGAATAGAATAGCCTCACAATTATTTTTTATTTTAACGTTTATTCATATATGTGTGTGCGAGGAGAAAAAGAGGACTTATCCACAGTTGGCTTCTGCTCCTAGCTTTCCAAGCACAGGTCCCTACTTTAAAAGCTTAAGTGCAACAAATGGCAATTTAGGTTTTCCATGAATTGCTGTTTGTTCCAATTTAGCAGTAAAGAGCTTTAAAGCATGGACTGCGCCTGGAAAACACAGAGGAAACGTTTCCTTTCCTGCAGATGAACTGGTTTGTGTGTGGCATCTTGCAGACTGCTTATAGGCCTAGGAACCGGAAACTCTGATGCAACGATATTCCTTGGACATTTTGTAAACTCAAGTGTCCTGTTTCACTTGAAAATATAGCACAGTCTTCTTTAACTGTTGTGGCACAAAACTGATGTTGACTCAAGAGCAGCTAAAGTGCATTTCTAGGATCTCACTGTCCATTACTTATTCCTGCATCAGTGCCAGAAGAGGTGTAAAAGGCTCTGCATCCACAGGAACAGTTTTTGAAAATCCCTAAAACAAGCAAGGGCGACTTCCTGAGAATTTAATATTAAGATTCACTATTATAATAACAAAGTTAAATAAGTCGACTTGTTTTCCCAAAACAGCTCTCCCCCACCCCCCAAATTCCTGTCTAATCTCAGGAACATTCTCAGAATATGCCTTGTTTTTGTTGGCTATTTCAAATGAGTATCACTTTTCAGATTTCCATTTCAAGAAATCTGATCTTAACATCGCATCTTTACATACTTTCTGATGTGGCATTTTCCCATGATGTTTTGATAAGTAAATGTTTCTTTGATATTGCTGATTTCCCCTTCTTAGGTGTCCAAACATATCACACTGAAGCACTAATGAAAGCATAGTTAACAAAAATAAAGACAATCTGTGCACAAGGTAACCCTTACCCAAATACCTTCATAGTGGTTAATATAATGTGTTTTTTGTTGTTGTTTTCTTAGCAGAAAAACCCAGCTATGACGAGGAATCTGCAAGATAGATTCCATATTGCATGCCAGAAAAATAATTTAATCAGAGAAGGCAACAAGCATGATCTGAAGATTCACTTCTCAAACTGTGCATATGGAGTTTTGCGACCATACCCTTACCTTAGTATCTTCAGTCTCCACTGCATCTACATGCAGTTCCCATAGAATGCATGAAAGCATTCTGTTGGCTGTAAAAAAGCCTTGTTCCTTTGCTGAATATGGGTGATAAACACCTAAGTAACACTCAAGGTTAGACCCACCAAAATCGATGGACTTCAGTATTTGGAATCCATTATTTCAATGGATCTAATTGGCGTATGACTGACTAGGGGCTCTGCTCCTGCACATCATGGAGGAACTGTCATGAGAAGCCAGGGCAGCTCTGTTCTGCTCTGTCGCTTCTCTCTTCCACCGAAAACATTGTTTCTTTGTATTTTCCTGATTTCTTTGGCTCTCAAAGGAAAAGGTGACACTGCAGCAAAAGCTTCTATCATTTATGGGCAGAAGAGAACCAAGAACAACACTCAAGAAAGTGTAGCTGGATCACCTAATCCGATCTCATGCACACCGCTGGTTCATCTACTGTGCCACTGATGTTTCTGTGGCTGGTTTTAACGGGACATTCATTCAGCCTGAATGAATTCCCATCCTTCCCACTAAATTTATATCAGACATTTTTAAAATATAGGAAATCACAACAAAATGTAAAATAGACTGCTTTAAAAAAAGTTAACCTTGAGGGTAAGTAAGATCAGGCTCTTGGAAATTTCTAAATGTTGCCTCCCCTCCCCTTTCCACTGAAATGGCTCCCCTGAGTACATTTGTCTGTATTTCCTTTTGCCTTCTAAGTGGGAGTGGGCAGCAATCCAATATACATCGGGACATGCTGAAAAAGTTAGGCTAATCACTTGACTTCACTGTTATTCAGCCTATTATGCAAATCCCAAATGTGCCAAAGAATATCGAGAAAGATTGCTTCAGATAATATGCCTCTCTTTTCACATTTCAGAAAGACTAAAATTACATCGTTATTATAGTTTTCCAGTTTGAACCAAACCAGAGCAGAGTTTCTAGTCAATTTCCCCCACAGTCTAACATACTGAACTTTGTTGCAGAACTGGACAAAGACCTTACACAAACTGCCTCATATAGAATTATTTGTACAGCGGTGAGACCATCTTTCTAGGAGAAGACATTTCACACCTGTATGATGCCACTTACTTCCTCCCCAAAACCCTCCTTTTCCCTTTATCAATTCCTTCGTTCACTTTGTCTCCACTTCCTCCTCTTTCCTCTGTCATCACCCCCAGATCTCACTTTGTGGCAGTGACCTGTTCACTCATAATAACTGGTTAGCACCTGGCATTAAGATCCTACCACCAGCTGAGGGAGAGCAGCTTCCCTTGACAGCAAAACAACATTATTGCATTTCTTCTTAGCTCTTGTGGTGAGACAATCTATTTAGAAAGTAAAGAAGGGCATCCATGGCTCCTCCGGGCTGGTGTTTTATTGCACATGTAGACTATTCTGCAAAATGATCTTGACACAATAATAGTGTATTAGCCTGCCCCCCCCCCCCAGTTTATTAGTTGTTCTGTGCTGTTCTGCTACCACTTTATTGTTGTCCGGAGGGGCTATAGAGCAACAAAAGCAGGACAACCCCACCCCCCACTATGTTTCTGGAATGAAAGGTTATGGGATATGCAGTATGAAGCAATAGGACCGCTCCGAAACTTTTGCAGGCACTAACAGTGTTGAAAGTGGGTTGCATATGACTGCCCCATAGCATCATTAGCACAAATCATCAATCTAGTTACAGGTAGGTAGCCATGTTGGTCTGCCATAGTCGAAATAAAATAAAAACATTCCTTCCAGTAGCACCTTAAGTAAAGGTAAAGGGACCCCTGACCATTAGGTCCAGTCGTGGCCGACTCTGGGGTTGCAGCGCTCATCTCGCTTTATTGGCCGAGGGAGCCGACGTATAGCTTCCGGGTCATGTGGCCAGCATGACTAAGCCGCTTCTGGCGAACCAGGGCAGCGCACGGAAACGCAGTTTACCTTCCTGCTGGAGTGGTACCTATTTTTCTACTTGCACTTTGATGTGCTTTCGAATTGCTAGGTTGGCAGGAGCTGGGACCGAGCAACGGGAACTCACCCCGTCGCAGGGATTTGAACCGCCGACCTTCTGATCAGCAAGTCCTAGGCTCTGTGGTTTATCCCACAGCACCACCCGCGTCCCTCTTCAGATACTTCTTCAGATCACTTCTTCAGATCACTTCTTCAGATCACTTCTTCAGATCCACTTCATATAGACTTCTGTTTTAGTGTATCTGAAGAAGTGTGCATGCAAACGAAAGCTCATACCAATAACAAACACAGTTGGTCTCTAAGGTGCTACTGGAAGGATTTTTTGTTGTTGTTGTTACAAATCATCATGAATGTGCAATGAAAAGGACACCCAGAGAGTCCCAAACTGATGTAAGGACACATGGACTAAAGCTAAGACTTGTTAATTCCCAGGATCCAACACACAGTGGACTTTAGCCTATGAAAGTCATCCCACCATGTGTGAATTAGCCACTTAGGTGCCATGGGGTTTTTAAGATGTGTTTTTGCCCAGGTGGAGACCCACCTCCAGTCTGTAATAAGGGGGTGGGGGAAAACCTTTCTTGCACCTAGCTTTGCCCAATTTTACAGGAGGTGTACAAGGAGAGTAAGGTGAATACCAACAGCTTACATTTGGGTGGAAAAGACCAGAGTGGGCAGTTGAGCCTGATGCTGCTTTAAGATGAACATTGCTTGCTTGAGGAACAAATGCGGATTAGCAAAGAAACCCAAAGTCTCCAGAGTACTCTCTCTCCCCCGAGAAAACTGCATAAAGGCTTCCCTGACTCCCCACATGCTCCTACTTAAAGAACATCAAAACAACTTTTAGTTCCTTCAAACTCCAGCAAACCTCACATTCAAATTGTCAAACTAACCCCACACTCCTGCGGGCCAAAGTCCCAAAACTTTTCACCACAACGCCTTCATTATATCAATAATTTCATAATAGTCCTTTTTATGAGCAGAAATAATTTTTATTGAGTGGTTTTACAAGTGTTTAAGCAGCTATACTAGAATTAAGACAGTTAAAAACCACACAACCTATGTTTCTATGAACTTTTCCTGTTAATAGACAGTACTCAGTTGTTTTACTGCCAAGTGAGGCCAGAAAGTGTCGCATAACAGAGCGTGTGTGTCGATTTACACATACAGTGCTCGTCATCCATATAAAAATCAAAGTACTGTTTTTGTAAATGAAGAGGTGGTGTTGGGCTACCCATTTTAAAAGCACATTCCCCATTTGCCATTTTATCAAGCAGTAGGGATAGTTCATAAAGCCTACTTGCAGTCCTTATTTTTATAGATTTTTAAAATATGTTATAGGTATATGTTTTAGTTTTTCTGTAAACCCATTCATATGATGAAAAGCAGGGAATACAGTTCTTAAGAAAATAAATAAATAAAATGTTACCTTTCGGACCATTAATATCATGCCATATCATGTTAGATCAGCTTTGTTCACAGTGTTCATAAAGGTATACCAAGGATTTCAGATATCCTTTGCAAGAAATGTTCTGTAAAGAAGCTCAGGTGCGGTACTTGCAAAAGCTGGATCCTGTCACTGCAAGCGTTATACAAAGAAAAATTACATGCATTTATCAGAGACAGCAGAGAGCCAACCTGAGGATGAAAGTCTTGCTCCCTACTACAGAAGGGACCTTGGCCCATAAGAGTTGGCTCCTATGGCTCCTAGCTACCATGCTTTTGCTCCTAACAGCACCCATATCAGACGCATAATCTGGTCTGATTTATTTTTTTGCCTCTCCCCCATGTTTCAGGGAGAAAGCCTGCTTTTTAAAAAGTCAGGCAACCGGCATGTTTATCTGCATCATTGTATATTCTTTTTCAAAACCTCAAAACCCTATTGCAGCGAGGGATGAGAAGTAGTTTCATTACTGTCACAAGGTCCAGCCAATCAGTACGATGCACCGCCATGTTATTCTGGAAATGGGAAGAATTAACTGCTCTTCAGCTTGACCCTATGAGGAAGGTTGCATGGCTGGCTAAATATGGATGAATCAGAAGCAAGGCAGGCTTTGCAAACCAGGTTTGCCTGACTCCATGCAGTCTAATTATCTGGGATTTTAATGATATGTCCCAAAATGTGTGTGTGCTTTCCCCCCACCAATAAACTGTGCAAAAGCTTTTTTTTTTTATTACTCAAAACAATTCAATGAGGAAATTAATTCAAAAGAGAAAAAAAGCACCACTGTTGACAATCTTAAGCTAAACGCAGCCAGATGGAACGGGACGCATAGAATAGGCTGTTTATGGAAACAAACAAATAAAACAAGTCTTTGTCACAGCATGGCCCTCAAACTCATCTTAACTGTTTCGTAAAATTCAAATTCTCTTTTATGATGGAGTTTGAGCATCCTTTGAATTTGTGTTCTGGTCACTGACATTTTAGAAGATGGTTCCATTACTAATAGAAAATAAATTTAGACAGCACTTCCTGAGTCACACACACATACATATGTTAAAGGTAAAGGACTCCTGGATGGTTAAGTCCAGGCAAAAGTGACTATGGGGTGCGGCGCTCATCTCACTTTAGGCCAAGGGGGCTGGTGGTTGTCCACGGACAGCTTTCCGGGTCATGTGGCCAGCATGACTAAACTGCTTCTGGCGCAATGGGACACCGTGACAGAAGCTAGAGCACACAGAAATGCTGTTTACCTTCCTACTGCCTATTTACCTACAGTACTTGCACTGGTATGCTTTCAAACTGCTAGGTTGGCAGAAGCTATGACAGAGCAAAGGGAGCTCACCCTGTCGCAGGGATTCGAACCGCCAACCTTCTGCTCGGCAAGCCCAAGAGGCTCAGTGGTTTAGACCACAGCACACCAGCGTCCATACATATGTATGTGAGAGTGGGGGTGAGAACCAGAGTAGGTCTTGATGTGCTTTTACATGTCATATTTCCAGAACATTGAGAGAGCACTTTTAGACTGTAACCCTACACCCATTAACCTCAAAGCTCTCTTGAACTCCGTATTTACCGGAGGTGCAGGAAAAGGACATGTTCAATTCACCATGTTTAATTTGCTACTTCAAAAACAAATAGGGAAGTTGCAATAAAGTGAGAAAGAAACGGTTTCTTTGACATACACATTAATGAGTACCAGCATCTCATGAATATTAATCTAGTCACTGTTCTTACCAATATTGTGAAAACGTGGCACCACATGTTGTAGCCGCTTGTCAGAACATTGGACAAATGCTATTGAAGCCAACACACAATGGAAGCCCGATGCCATGAAATTAATATTACTGAAATCATAATGCTGCTGGCTCTGGAATACATGCATATCAATTTCTGATTGGAGTAATATATGAGTGATCAATATTCCGGAAAGGTGACATTCCACAGAGCAGATCCTGATTCATTTTGTGGTATTTTCTAATCAGTATATTGAAGAATGCTGTTGAATTCAATTCACAATGGGAATACTGTATGCTATGAGATGATATTATTGAAGTCATGTGTTTGGACATGAGGTAAGCCTCAGATCCAACACAACTTATTTTTATTTGCATTCATTCTGAAACCTTCAAGCCCCAGCTAATTTTTAAAAGCAACTTTTCTGTGGCCCAAATTATTTATTGGAAGAGGCACTGAAGCAAATCTAATATAGTTCAAAGATGCAAATACATTTGGCAAATGTAAGTGTTTTTGTTTAAGAACAGTCTAATGGGGATTCATATTGGCAACAATTTTTAATAAAATAATGCTTTCCATTCCTACATATAAGGGAAACAAATCAATCATTGTTCCTTTGATGTCGATGGAAAATTAGTGAGCTCTTTGGAAATGGAGACGTTTATATGCTGCAATCTGCCTGCAATTCTCATACTGGTCAAAATGACAAAAAAGTAGTATAAGATCTGATCCGAAGTGATGGAAAAGGCAGCCTGCCCACAGTATAGGAGGCATGTAGAATGTAGCAAAGAAGCAGGCAGCTCAGTCTTGAACTAATTTCTCCATCGGGTACTTATTGGATTTATTTATTTTTATCTATTCAGCAATGAGATCCTATTAGTTTTCTAAAATTATGATGGAAAGGAAAGGACAGATAAATTTATTCTTGCAAGAGAATTAAATGGCACATTAAGGACTTCAAAGAGAAGAAAACGGTGCACAATACAAGCCGATAAATGTTCCAGAGCATCAAACTATTTAATAACACGTCCCATTCGGTGGAACAGCAACTTATACCACAGCAACCTTAGAACTGTCAGTGGTATGATTTATTGAAGGAAAGTATGACTGTAGCCCTGGGCATAAAAGCCAGGCCCTTGGAAAGGATAAAAAGTTCAAAGGCAAATAAAATACTTAAAACACCCAGAGCCTCCATTTTCTAACAGAACTGAGAGGTAGATGGCTCAGGGGCTTCCTTTGCACGGTCAGCTCTGGCACAAAACTATTCTGCAGCATGAACTGATTTCTCTTAGGGCCACAAAAGCAAGGTGCAGATAGCAGGTATCAGTAGTTCCTCTGGACTGTTAAATGCAACAATTTCCCCACCTAACCAGTTCATCACTCTACTCTCAATTTTATAGACAACACACAGTCAAAATGTTGGCTGCAAACCAGCTTCCTGTCAAAACTTCGCTTTAGCAAGGGAAACTACATCAAGACAAAAATGGTCTGAAGGCCACTGATGTTCCATTTATATGGATATTCCAATCACAACCACTTACTTTAAGTTATGTGGAAGGGCTCCAACCCAGTAGATTCACCACCCCACTATCATTTTTTCATTGTTTATAAAATTTCATTCTATACTAGGGATGGGAAACCAATGTCCCTCGATGTTGCTGGACTAGAACTCCCATCATCGCTGACCACTGGCCATTCTGAATAGGACTAATGGAAACTATGCTTCAACATCATATCTCTGTTTCACAAGGATCATAGAATCATAGGACTTTAGAGTTGGAAGGGGCTCCCAAGGAAAATCTAGTCCAACCACCTGTGGTGCAGCAATCTCAATATGAAGTCACCCATCCAATTTGAAACCAGACTGGACCCTGCTTAGCTCTGCAAATGTGCTAGTGGTTAAATTGCTGGATACTTACTGCTTCTTGAAACATGATGACCGACACCAACACTTAATGCAGTACTGAAGATATGAGTAAGGAGAGAATTGGCCTCCATTTTTCTAGGTGTTAAACGATTATGTTAAGGCAATCAAAATTGTACTGAACTTCCATTCCAAAGGATGGCACTGTTAAAATGTGTGCAGCCTGGGTCACCCAAGTCAACAAGTAATGCAACTTCCAAGTCAGTTGTCTTCCACTTAATTTTTTTGTCATTTATATGCCACCCAATCACCCCTGGATTGGCCCATAATTTAAAGACTAATCTTTAAATGTTTGTGATTTGTGTGTCAGAAGAAAGCTACATACTTTGGATCACTTCACAAGTGGTGAAAAAGCATCTTTTTCACTGCAGGTACACAGATCAGGAGGAACACACACACATATGTCACATCAATCTCTATATAGAAAAAGTTGGATGTTAACATATCACTAGTATTTGCTAAGGGACGTGGGTGGCGCTGTGGGTTAAAGCCTCAGTGCCTAGGGCTTGCCGATCAAAAGGTCGGCGGTTCGAATCCCCGCGGCGGGGTACGCTCCCGCTGTTCGGTCCCAGCGCCTGCCAACCTAGCAGTTCGAAAGCACTCCCAGGTGCAAGTAGATAAATAGGGACCGCTTACCAGCGGGAAGGTAAACGGCGTTTCCGTGTGCGGCTCTGGCTCGCCAGAGCAGCGATGTCATGCTGGCCACGTGACCCGGAAGTGTCTGCGGACAGCGCTGGCCCCCGGCCTCTTTGAGTGAGATGGGCGCACAACCCTAGAGTCTGTCAAGACTGGCCCGTATGGGCAGGGGTACCTTTACCTTTAGTATTTGCTAATTCTTCTTTCCTAAGTGGAACCCCTTCATTTCTACCTGTTGAAGTTCATTTTATTCTTGTCAGCCCAGCGTTTCACTTCACAGAGATCATTTTTTAAAAACTCTGTTTTCTAAAGTGGCTGCAATCATAGTTAATACTGACTTGTTTACAGTCAAATTACTTCCTGTTACCCTTCACAAAGTGACAGATAAATACCCTTGCACTAAATTGATTAGATAGGTTTGCTCTGTTCAACATCTGTGCTTTGGAAGCACTTATCACATTACCTAATAGAGCTGATTATTGATGGACATGCTATTCAAGCATGGCATTAGCTCATATCTGTTGTAACTAATTACCTTGTACCTGGCAAAAATTCAGCTCAGACAACCGACTCCGCAACTAAAATCTACTGGGATTTTCAGGTGTTCCATGAATACTGCAATGTATTAAGGGTGATATCAACACTATTATTACACACAGGGCCCAAGGACAATGAGGATAAATAGGTGGAGGGGGAGGGAACATAAATTGTGATAAATAGTGTCTTAATTGGAAAGTAATTTAACTGGAGGTTTGCAGCCAACTGAAAAAAGTGTAAATGAGACAGAAACCATTACAAGTATATTAGTATAGCCTCATTAGAGCATGCGACTTAAAGACAGGTTCTGTGCATAACTGCAATTCTTCAAGTTTTGTAGAAGCCCATAAAAACAGCAGCAACATCTTTGAGGTCCTTATGGATGAAAAGACGTGTTTGAAAAAATGTCAGCAACTGCTGATATATTCAGAACCAAGGTGATGGCTGAATAAAGATTTCAGTGATTAAGAACAGAGCTTTGGGGCCTTGGTTTGGGGCCCTTCCCTTGACTAGCAAACCTAGAAGAAACAATGCAAAACACTACCCTCAACACCACAGAATTGTGCCAATTAATTTATGCAAACCTCAATTTCTGCAATTATGTCACAGAATCCAGCTTATCTCAGTGCAGAACTAGGAATGACTGGATGCATAGTTTTAATTCATGTATTTGTTTTAAGAATGGATTAGACTCGGCCTTCTCTATATGCTCATTTTATCTTTGCAATTCAGGTGTCCCAAAAAGTCAAGGATAGTCCCACGATCTTAAATCTTAACTGCAACCTTAAATAAATGCAGTTGGTATCAATGGAATTTAAACACAAGATTGTTTAGGATTAGAGATTTTTGCTATGCCTTAACTTCGCTGCATTGCTGAGGAAAGGGAAGTTCACAGAGCCAAACAAGGGATTGTTTGAGGATCTGTGCAGAACCGGGCAGGTGGTGAAACAGCCACGCCATTGCTTCCTCACATCCCTTAGACTTGGATCCCAAAGGGGCTTGCGAACAAATGCACGTACCCAGCTATTCAGAGAGATCTTGATGAATGAAGAATACGTCCCTAAACAGAGCTCCCTTGAATGCATTAAAATACTGCAATTTGGTAACCGGGAGCAATAGGTTTCGAAACAGAAATCAGTGGGAACCAGTACATGCATAATAGCAACTTTCCTCCTTTGAAAAGCTATTATTTGTAATTGCCAAATGTATCCCTTTTAATGAAGTTTTGCAAAGCAGTTGTAATTTTTTATTTTTTTACGTCAAGCATGTGTTCAGAAATGTGCACGCTCTTGGATCCATTTCACAACTCCATTTCACAATTTATAGTGCCACCGCTTAATCATTTTTGGCAGCTTTAGAAAGTCTAACTTATTTGGAGATACCTTTGGAATTAATGCATCATTTCAAAAGCTACTATTTTTTTAAAAAAATCTCCAACCTTCACATTTAATGTATTGGATAAGCTGCCTGTTCTTTTCTCCGCTTCCCAAAGTTCTGAGTTGGGTGCATTCCATGGCATTTATTCACCACCAAAATAGTCTGAAGAATGTATGCTACATACCATGAGCCTGGTGGGGTATGGGCCACATACTTCAGCTTAATTTTTAAATATTTGCAGAGGGAACTCTGCACAATGCTGAAAAATCTGAACACTGGCCTATACTATATATTCATGAAATGGAAGAAGCATGGCTTTTTTGAGAGGAAACAAGGACAGGCAGGCTGAGTACAGAAAATAAAAATACTGACTTTGATAAATTCCTGAGATAACAAAAACCTAGCTTTGCTCATTATGAAGCTGCATATTGTTAGGTTGGATGTTCTAAAAGATTTTTTCAAAAGAGTTGATGGTTTATATGGGCTGTGGGGTGTTTTCTGAATCGATCTTTATAAAGTTTGGCGGGAAAACTGAAGGATGGAAAGGAGCAGAGGAATGACAACATATAGTGAATTGGTGCCTCCAAGGGACTCAATGGCTTAAATTGTAATCCTTATCAGAAACAGAAAAAAAGCCACACAATAGTGATTCAGTGCCTCTAAGGCAAACAGTTGTTTAAGCCGTAATCCTCTGTTCTGGCATCTAAGTATCCAGCGAGATATAGACAGCAGAAATTACAAAATCAGAATCAACACGAAAGCTGTGAGATATGTGGTATTTCTGCAGGTTGTGTGTTATTTGTTAGCATAATAATCACAGTTTTAGAAAGGCCATCCAAGTGAGATCAAGTGGTAGTACTCTGGGAATGTGTCGGGGTGAGCAGGACAGAAATTTCAAACTGGATGGCAGCTCCCAGGCAATCATCTGTAGCATCACATTTTGGTACCATGCATGCTATAGCCCACAAGCAGGTGTGTTTGAAGCCTCATGGCAATGTGACTCATGACAATGTGGTCCCTACTACTAAACACAATTCTGTATAATCAGAGCTCTGCATTACAGCTTTGACAACTGTGGGATCAGCCAAATCACATGGGTTGTTCATAAGCCTGTGCTAGACTCATTCCAGGATGCTGATACCAGAACTAAATCACACGAGTGACATGAGTCAACAGTGTGACGCGGCAGCTAAAAAAGCCAATGCAATTCTGGGCTGCATCAATAGGAGTATAGCGTCTAGATCAAGGGAAGTTATAGTGCCACTGTATTCTGCTCTGGTCAGACCTCACCTGGAGTACTGTGTCCAGTTCTGGGCACCACAGTTCAAGAAGGACATTGACAAACTGGAACGTGTCCAGAGGAGGGCAACCAAAATGGTCAAAGGCCTGGAAACGATGCCTTATGAGGAACGGCTAAGGGAGCTGGGCATGTTTAGCCTGGAGAAGAGGAGGTTAAGGGGGGATATGATAGCCATGTTCAAATATATAAAAGGATGTCACATAGAGGAGGGAGAAAGGTTGTTTTCTGCTGCTCCAGAGAAGCGGACACGGAGCAATGGATCCAAACTACAAGAAAGAAGATTCCACCTAAACATTAGGAAGAACTTCCTGACAGTAAGAGCTGTTCGACAGTGGAATTTGCTGCCAAGGAGTGTGGTGGAGTCTCCTTCTTTGGCGGTCTTTAAGCAGAGGCTTGACAACCATATGTCAGGAGTGCTCTGATGGTGTTTCCTGCTTGGCAGGGGGTTGGACTCGATGACCCTTGTGGTCTCTTCCAACTCTATGATTCTATGATTCTACACATCCATGTGCTTGGGATGACAGGATGGATGCCTGGAGGCAGCAATGGGCTGGGTGACATCCAATAAAATGAAGTTGAGGCTTGACAAAATGGAGGGGCTACTAATGGGTGGTTTCTGTATTTAGGAATTGGGTACGTGGCCTGATGGAGCCTGATGGAGCCACATACCTCCTGAATAAACATGTAGTCAGAGATACTTCTGGAGCCAATGCAGTCACTTGAACCCAGGTGGCCTAGATTGAAAGGTGTTTATGTAGAATTTACCCATTTAAGAACAAATTAGCTTGCTAGAACTACAGTCACCTTCCTCACTGTAAGTATATTATTGAAAAAGAATCAATGGCTAAAGGTGTGTTTCAACTTCCCCCTTCTCCAGAGATATTTTTCTAAAAAAAGAGGTGCCGGAACTCACCATTAATGCCTCCCTTGTTCTCTTATAATGGCAATGGTGCCCACCTGAGAGGTGCTGTTCCGGTGAGTTCCGGCTGAAAAAACCCTCCTTCCCTTTCCCCAACTGCTGGGTGGTAAATTTGGGCCACCAGCCCATTTCATTTAAACAAGGTCTATAGAACAAAACAAGTGTACGCCATTCATTTCTAAGTATAGGGTGGTATTCAACTAAGTTTTACTCAGTGTTCACTTGCTGAAATTAATGAACATGACCAAAATAGGTCCACCAATTTCAGTGGGTCTACTCCAAGGAAAACACAGCTGACTGCCACCCATGGGGTTGACATTACCGTACGCGATACTGAGAAAGACCCTGCTTTCTATCTACATAAATTGCAAAGTTTAGATCACCATGCAAACATGTGCTGATACAAAGTGACTGATCTGTGAGCAATATAATGCCTACTTTACATATAACAGATGTCTGTGGTGACATGGGGCACATTAGTTGCATGTTTATATTAAAAAGGAGGCGCGTGCTCGCTATTTTACATAGGGGAGTTGTGGGAAAGATCTCAAGTGCACAATGGTGAGGTAAAAAATGATAAATATTTGCAAATGTTTATTCAGGTGCCATGAAAAGTACACGGCTGAAAAAAGAGAAGGGAACAGCAGATACAAATGTGCCTGGGATAAGTTTCAGTGATGCCTCTCATTTGGATGACAGCAGAACTGAGCCACAGACACACCAGAATGGAAATATTTAAAGAGCAATGCAGAATTTCTCATATACAGTTTCCTTTCAGTGCTAAACAAAGTTGAAGATCATGGTCCATTGTCATGACGACAGGCACAATTCTCCAGGATAGATGAGGAGAGGGAGGGAAAGATGCCAGCATCAACAATATTCCCTCTGAGGAATGGTTCGCTTCTTGCACGTATTTTGGCAAGAAACGTGAAATCTTGTGTATGTGTGCGGTTTTCTTTTTAAAGGAACCCACACTGCTGTGTTTATCCCTCAAAAATTGGGAAATCTGACCTCATAGAAAAAGAGTTCATGAGCACAAGTTGAAGACACGGGACAAGGGGAAGCAGAGCCCTGGCATAAATGTCAAATATAAGTCGAATAGCAGTATTTGCTCACAAAGATTTCAAAGGACAGGGAGAGCAAAATCTCAATTAATAATAATAATGTATTATTTAAATGCCACCTATCTGACTGGGTTGCCCCAGCCACACTGGGCAGCTTCCAACAAATTAAACACATTAAGCACAGCAAAACATCAAACATTAAAAACTTCCCTATACGGGGCTGCCTTCAGATGCCTTCAATTTCATTATAAAGATCATTATTTCAATTGTTGTTTTACCTGAAAGTTGAAGGCTATGAAATCTACGGCCGACCCACTTTATCACATATATGGAATCCTTTTATTGATACAATAGCCATGTTCCCATCAAGTACAAAACAGTGCTCACTTGCACATGCTGTTATTTTGCTTTCTCAATCTTAGGTTTGCCCACACTTCATTAGGCATTCCAATGATTTAGCCTTAGAGCCTAATTGGATGTGAGCATTCTTTAAAAAAAACATATATGCAGTGATTCGGCTACAAAGCAGGGATGTGTTGGAGGCTTAACTTTTAACAATAAAAGGAGTGTGTTGTGCCCCTCACCTTTGGAAAGCCCTACCACAGGAAAGCTGGCCAGAGGCTCTTGATACTCACATTGAGGCAAGGGGGAATATACTTCTATCCTTGAGGGGTTTGGAGAATATCTAATTTTACCATTTTTAATTATAAGCTGTTTTGAGATTAACTTGTTCTTTGATTGGACTATTGCCATTTTAGCTTGCCATATTACTTTGCATTCCTTATTTTATTGTATTTATTTTTTTATGAATTTCTGTCAATGGGATATAAATTGTGTAAATAAATAAAAATATAGGTAGGATATTTTTTAAAAAGTTGATGCATCCAGCAGAATATTAATACTTCTACATCTGGTATCTTAATCTTAGCGTTCACCAATTTATATGAGCAACTCATGCTTCTATTAAAAAAAATAAATTCTAACAATTCTATTACAACTCTTGCACAAATTAAGAGTGGATAAAAGGGACACATTCCAGAATCTGGATCTAAACAATAGACAAACAGGGCCAAGACCTCCACGCCCATTGGTGGGAAAGTAAGTAGTTAATATTCAGGAACTACTTTGACTTGGGAACCAGCTTTATTATCTCTAAAGATGGTTTTTATCCACACTGCCTTGCAAGCAGAGTGTTTTGGAGTTGTGACACTTACTTATTCCCAAGCTATAATCAAGCTATTCCTTTACCGCATGTATAAATAATTACATGGGGAGAAGTTGCTATTGGTTACAAAGCTAAATCCTTGCTTACACATTCTTTAGGAATAGGATGTCAGCATGCAGACATCCAGGTTTCTACAGCTACTTCACCGCACACAGCTACTTCCTGCCCCAAAAGCCAAATAATTATAAAGAGAAAGGTGATTTTTACACTATAAAAGCGGAGTTTAAAGTGGATTCTTATTTCACGGAGGCATATTACCAAACATGATCTGTCGTGATACGCAACACCTTTGACAAGTATTGGCAAGTGCCCCAACAGCATTCTTTTTCCAGGTCCATCACATTATAAAGAATGAATGGCTGTATAGTGTTAGGAGGGCTGACACCATACGCCTGACAGTCTCTGTATATCGTCACTTGGTGATAACTTTGTCAAGCAGACGTCACTCGCAGCTGCAGCGGAGGGTGTTCAAATCAAACTTAAAAACAACAACCAAGAAGCAGCAACATTCCCAAGGATGTGAAATAGCTATCACTCAGCTATTGCTGAGTTTTAAAAAATGAAGCGGATATCACTGAGGTCAATAAAGCTATTAACAGTGTCAAGACATTAATGTCCCTCAGAACACTAGAACTGGGTTTTTCCAACTAAACTGAGTATCAGTGGAAGTATCCTTCCCTGCCCCAGACAAAACACATAATTAACAAATGAAAATCAACACACAATGGTGGCCACTCAATTAGAAAGCTATAAAGAGCATTAGGAAATTCATTATGGATAGGCCTTTCAGAGACTATAAGCCACAACAGCTACAGAGAACCTTTACATAGATAGCAGCAACATACTCTGAATACTAGATGCAGAGAATGAAATGCTCTCACTTCCCAGCAGGCAAGTCTGAGTGGCCACTGTTAAAAGAGAGATACTGTAGTATTATTTATGTATTTGATTTATCTGTCACAGCTGTCTCAAGGAAATTAACAGCAATAAAATCCATGCAAATACAGTGCTTAAAATCAATGACAAACTAAAATGGCCACTAATTAATGAACGAAAGCACCCTCTCCACACACAATGAAAATATCATCTGGAATAGTTGCAAAAAAAGTTTTCATTTGTTAGCGTTGGCACTAAGCAAGCTTCCCTTTGGAATCCCTTTGGAATTCTCCTAGAGGAGATGCTCTTTGATGACAACTTGAGGGCCTGGGTAGGCACGTATGAGGTAAAGCTGGTCCATGAGGTATTGTGAAAGGCTTTTTTGGTTAAGACCAACACTTTTAAATAAGTTTGGATTTTTGCCATATGAATAGAATATGTTCTGCATACCTCTTAACAAATGAACAAAGGTTATCATTCAAACAACTTTAGACTTCACTCAACAGGAAATATTCCAAATTATAATCAAAGATTTACAGCTCATCCTGATAATTCCTCTCAGAGGCCCTGAGTGATATAGGCTGGCCTTTGCTTACAGGCAGACTTCCAACCTAACACAGCTACTCACTGCCAACAGGTCACACAGAACAGTGACAGTGACAGGGATTACAACCACAGAAAAGTGTCCTATACAGAGAGGCAGATTATTGGCCATTTAGCTAAGTATTGTCTACACTGTCTGGTAATTGCTCTCCAAGGTTTCAGATAAAAGTCCTCTTCTTACCTGAAGGTGTCAGGAACAGAACTTTGGGGTTCTAGGCATGCAGATCATCTACTCTAAATGAAAATAAAAGGGAGCATAAATTCGCAATAAGCCTTTAATATAAAAGCTAAGAACATTCCTTACATAAAGGATCTGAAATAAATAGTACATATTAAATGAAAATATGCTTTCTAAAATCCTTATAAGTACAGCTTATATGAATTTTGTTTCAATATGTATTTATCCAGAAGACACAGAGGGCAATAGGAAGAAACTATAGGATGCTCCTTTACAGATGACACATTTATGAAAATGAAACATCCCTCTGGAACCAAATCAATGTTTGCTTGTTTTTAAAAACCCTATAGACCAAACCATTCTATATAGTTCTCTGGCTGAGGTAATTTGAAGAGAACAGTTCCGCAGTTTAAGAACTTTCTTTTGCCTCCAGGCATGAATAGCATTTGAGTGGCAAGGTGACTGACAGACAAGGCGGCTAAAGGATTGTTCTTCGTGGAGAAAAGCATTCTGGAGACATTGGATCACAACGTGTTATTGTCACACCAAATTCTGTTTACTATTTCTCTTCCAATTTCCATAATCAATTTGCCTGCATGACTAAATTGAGGATTCGCTCAGTTATCTTGATTCACAGCATCAAGCCTGCTTTGGAAGTAAACAAGGGAATCATATGCTTCCATGAGATTTTCAAAGAGCAATTTGGTTTCTGTGCATGCCAGTAGCATAAGGATGCCAAGCCAATAAAACCTACCCACAAGGCAGAACACACAAATCAAAATTAGAAGTTTGTGTTACTGCAGATACTCTCCCTACATAGCACCAGTGATTTCAGAAAAATTATGAGGAAAACACAGACCCCCTCCCCTCCTTATGTTTCAGACTATGCAATATTCCTCAACCAAATCTTATAGGCAACCAATTTACGAACGTAACAATAACCCTGCTGGACCAAACTAATGGCCCATCTAGTCCAGAATCTGTGACTATGGAGACAGAGTAAAGCCATCATGGCTGATAGCCACCGATAGTCTTATACTTCCAGTCTCTTTGTTCAGGTGCCACAAAACTGTTTTGCTGCAACAGACTAACATCACTACTCTGAGGGGCAGAAAAATATATATTCTTAAAAGCACACACTGTCTGCAAATCACTTTCATTTTGAATATAACATCAGGCCTTTAAAAACCTTGCTGCGATTCTGGGTTCCATCTCACTGAAGTCTCTTTGCTCACGCTTAAAGACACTGGGAACAGTTTCATACTACTGGCTCAAGTTTTATCAAATTTAGCAAAATGTTCAGTGGATTATACCTGGGTGAAAGCCAATGAGGTACATCCACCAGCAGGATAAATTTCCTCCCCCTCCCCGTGTCCCCAAAATCAGCTTTAGTACAGTTTGGGGACTATGGGGGATGCACAATGGACTATAAAAGGGGAAGGGATGCTGATATTCCCCAATATTCTTATTTTATGCCCAATCCTACATTATTTCAGTCATTAAAGTTAAATAAAATTTACCTCCTGGTAAACATGCTTTGGAGCTGTAAATAGAGAGGCCATCCAACTAAAAATAGCTATCACCACAGTCCTAAGTCATCTGCTAAGAAAAATGAGACTTACCTTCCCTGTAGCCTGAGAGCACAGCTGAAGCTAATTTTCCTGATGTGCCTGTTACACTCACCCACCTTCCCTTAAAAAGCATGGCTTGCAGTAGCTATTTTTGCAGCCTATGGGGTATTACCAAATGCAGTTTGGGTCCACCGTGATTTTGCATTGATTTAATTAAGTTAATTAAATTTATCTGCTGCATTTTGTAAATTAAACAGGCAGAAGGTAGAACACTGAGAAAAAACAAATTGTTGTTGAACACATGTTTCATGGTAATCTGGCATTCTGCTATGGCTAGACATAAAAACAGGGGAAGTGGGAGTACCTCAGGTTAAGAACTTTACCTCAGGATGAGAACAGAAATCGCGTGGCGGCAGCGGGAAGCCCCATTAGCTAAAGTGGTACCTCAGGTTAATAACTGTTTCAGGTTAAGAACGGACCTCCAGAACGAATTAAGTTCATAACCAAAGAAAGGCACCACTGGGCTCTGACTGTCAGTTGCCACATGACTGTTGTACAAGATGTGGGAGGAAGGAAGACACAAAGGCCACTCCATCCCATAAGACCAGTTGGAGTTCAGCCTGGCCATAATACCTACAGTGGTACCTCTGGTTAAGAACTTAATTCGTTCTGGAGGTCCGTTCTTAACCTGAAACCATTCTTAACCTGAGGTAACACTTTAGCTAATGGGGCCTCCTGTTGCCGCCATGCCGCCAATGCACAATTTCTGTTCTCATCCTGAGGTAAAGTTCCTAACCTGAGGTACTACTTCCAGGTTAGTGGAGTTTGTAACCTGAGGTACCACTGCAAACAAATGTCTGTTTACAATGCACCTCTTGTCCTGGTATTTTCAGAACAATCCTATCACATCTGCCTGTCCCCTCCATCTCTCTTATGTCCCTTGAATGGTTAAGCCTGGGGACAGGTCCATGCCTTATTAAAAGGAGACACTCTACCCCTTTACAAAGATGCCTTCAAACATGACAACCCTGTCATGTGGGAATCCCTTGCAGATGACCGCAGTGCCTGGAGACAGACAGTCAAGTCGTGTGACTGGAGGAGGAATGACCACTGGGAGGAGAAACACCATGGTGCATCTACAACAGCACAACCGGACCCCTTCATCTGCCCCAGCTGCAACATGTCTCTTCTGTATTGGTCTCTACAGCCACAGCTGGCACGGCAACCTTCCTACAGTTTGACTTCACACCCAAAGGCACACTCCTCTCCTGAAACAGATGGATGCCAACAACTCCTTCTATAACTAAATAGAATCGCCACTGTTCGTTTTCTGAACCAGTTTTTCTAGTTGCCTTGTAGTCCCTAAATGCCCACTGTTAGCAGCTTGAATAGCTTCCCTCTCTTCAGCCTCGCAACACAGAACTCATATTCAAAATTATTAATGCAGGTCTGAAAACTCTAATTGAATTAAGAGGTAATCAACCTAGATTATTTAATCAGTAGCCAATCTTGAATATATGTCCATGGCTTTTCTATGAGGCCATATAGATTCACCGGGTCTGTTAGTTTTCTAAAGATGTGATCATTCTTGTCTACACATTTATTTTTCTGTGGCTTGGAACACAGAAACACATCTAGCGTATTGTGAGGTAAGACAGCCTCCTAGTGGCCATATTTGAATCTCTCTGGCAACAGTGCAAGTGCACATACTTCAAACAGAATGCTTTAGTTCCAACAACACTTCCTTCCAAAAATGTTATTTCCGATTATAGCCAACCACAAGGTATTCAGTAGATGAGATCCTTGGCTACATGACAAATATTCTGTGGACTCAACAGTTTCTCACAGTATTTCAGAGCAGAGCTGAGAGAGTACTCATTTCCAGTTGATTTTAAAATAAATATATGACAAACACTGTGAAACTCCTAGAATTTCATGCACTGGCAAAAAACAAAACAAAAAATAAAACAAAAACAAAACTTAGACGTGACATTGCCATCATAATAACAAGTCCCTGGAAGGAGAATAACAGAAAAGAGCATTAAATGTGCAAATGGAACAAATTTATTTTAAGTTCTGGTGAAGTTGCAAATGTAACCTCTGGTCTAACACAAGGCTATTCAAGGCCACACATCTTGACTGATCTGTGTGCAATTTTCCACAGTCCTTTGTATCCATGCATAATGAGAGGACTAAATCAATACAGCCAACAAGCTTCAAACTACATTATTGGTCACCCATTTACAAACAGCAAGCAGATCCACCATTCAGTGTGAGAGGTTTATATCCTTCTCTTGAGACCTAAGCACAGCTGAGACTCGTTGAGGAAATAAAAAGACAAAGTTGAAGACAATGTGTTTAGTCCTGTTAAAGCAATTTCATGGATTAGTTTTGATTTTTCATATCACACACATACAAAATACATACTTTAAAAGTGCATTTATTGTACTCAGCGAGCAGTTTATAATAAAAGTTGTCCTCAAATAATGAACATTTCACAGTATTTATCTTCAGCAAGCTTGTTGACTACTTGATCTAGACAAACACTAACAACTGAATTTTCTGTTACCCAAAGTATTCTTTGGCAATCACTTGTAGCCGAGTAAGATTGTCTTCCATAAACTCGGTTTTAACAATGAGTCCGTAAGTGACTGTGGAGGCCAATTCTGGATCCACACATCCTTCCACAGTGGGGACATTGATTTCCTGGCGGGAGTTGATCACGGTGTGGATTTGCCAAGCGTGCCTTCCTCTTAGCACGTTTCTCCCTTGCGTCCTGAGTTCGAGTGTCTTCAAAGCCCATGACACCTTTGGTAAAGATTGTTCTCTAACTGGAGCGCTCACAGGCCAGTGATTCCCAGTTGTCAGTGTTTATACTACATTTTAAAAATTTGCCTTGAGACAGTCTTTAAACCTCTTTTGTTGACCACCAGCATTACGCTTTCCATTTTAAGTTCGGAATAGAGTAGTTGCTTTGGAAGACGATCATCAGGTACAGTAGTACTAAGGGTGGGTTTACCTGGTACATTCACAGTACACATAATCATGACTATTTCAAATCTAATTCATACACCCTAAACCGATGATGGCTCTTGATTCAGCCAGATCTCTATCCTGGAAAAACGGGAGTTTTGGGGGGAGGGGAGAATAAAACATAATCAAGAATAATCAAGTAATACTACATACCTGTGCTCGGAATGAACCAGTTCAATCAACAATATTCGCCACAAAAATCTCTGAACCTGACTCCATCCACACTGCACATTTAAAAGCAGCATTATGCCACTTTAAATAGCCATGGATTCACCCAAAGATTCATGGGAACTGTAGTTTGTTTAAGGATGTTGAGAGCTGTTCCAAGACCCCTATATTTCCCTCACAGAGCTACAATTCCCAGAGTTCACTGGGAAGAGGGATTGATTGCTAAACCATTCTGAAAACTGTTAAATTGGTATAATACGCCTTTAAATGCAGAGTGCAGCTAGGGCTCTACACCTGAAAGTAGTTTCCATAATTGCTGGGTGAACCGAATGTGTACTAAGGGTGCTTTTAGTTTAGACAAAACTTTGAACTGTTTCTAGTCTATCTTCAAGTTCATTCTCTGACATTACATTTTATTTTATTTTACTCTTTAGATTCTTTGGGCCTTTAAGGTTAAATATCATAATTGTTGGGGAAAACAAATTAAACTAGTCAGATTTCTCTCTGTGTTATATGTGTTGATGTTTATTAGTCATTTTCTACTTCAGCACAGCAGCACAGCAGCTTCTAACATTCTGAATGATTCCTTTTCTTTTCTTATTTTTGCCAAGGGATGATTTGGATCAACTGTGAACTGTGAACTGAACATGAACTAAACTAGTTGAATTTGTAAAGGGAAGGATGTGAACTGGTATCAAGTTTCTTTTTGAACAGTTTGAACCAGAATAGTTTTTATTTTATTTTAATGAAGCTTACAACCTCTGCATGATACACATTGCTCTTGACATGAACGCAAGCATATGTGAACAGACTGCCAGGGGATATATAGCGGAAGTTCTCAGAGGAGAGGTCCCTGTTCTGGATTACTAAGGTCCATGCAGTTCAGACTTCAGAGGTGCTGCAGTTATTTATTCAGTTATTTGGAAAGGCTGAGTTCTTCGGAAAAAATTGTCTCATTCTTAGTGGAACACTTAGTTTGCACTTCTTTCTTTCTTTCTTAATCAGAATGGCAGGAGGTCCTGCAGCATCCCTTCCATTTCTGAAACGGCTTTTCTCGATTGCCACCTTCCCCTCTCTTATTAAGTGAACATTGTGTTTTTGCTTCATGAAGCCAACCTGGTAAAGTCACTGCACACATCCATTATTTTCTGCATGACAAAATGCTTTCTGGACCTCTCAATTCCTTCTTTTTGGTTTTCTAACCTTAGGAAATTGACTGCTGATATTTCCCCAAATAAGAATAATAAACTTGAAGGTACTGTTGTGTAGCTCCAGCCAAACTGACTCTGGTAGAACAAAGAACCACCCATCCCAAAGCTCCTCACCCCACCCAGTAATGAAAGCAGGAGGTCTAAATGCTCTGTTTTCAGATTCATGTCTTTTAAGCTATATTTAGTGATAAACCTTTGCCCCCCCCCGACTGAAGCCCCATAATTATTTCATTTTTACAGGCAGGATCAAAATTATTGTATAGATAAATGGACTTTCACAATTTCATTGCTTTGCCAATATTCTTGTGCATTTTCCCTACATTCCACCACTGCTTTTAATCAGAATTTCTAAAATTAATTTTTGGAATTGGAGTATTGCCAGTGTGCTGCATCTTTCGGTTTATTTGCAACTCTCTCCTACGTTAATGATACACATTGAAAATATACTAGAAAAAAAATAACAACATGTATGAATACATCAATATCCTTTTTGTGTAGTCTTTCAGAAATACACACAAGAAGAATCTTAATGCAGCTGTATGTACAATTGCACCCAGCTTGTTTGTTGCAGTCTTTAGCCCAATGATTTTGCACACTAGAAAAAGGCAACAGGAAAAGAATCTAAACGCCATCACGCATGGAGTCCTCTCTTGATTTACAAATTGGCAAAGGAGAAGAGAAAGTGAACTTAACCAACGGAAGGAAGGAAGGAAGGAAGGAAGGAAGAAAGAAAGAAAGAAAGAAAGAAAATGTGACTAACTTCACACATGCAATACTCTGGACAAAACCTGGAAATTTGTTTGTTTGTCTGTTAAATGGAATAATTGAGTATTCCTAATGCACCAGTAAACCATACTAGATACCACCGAATGAGAGAACTTAAAAAATCACCCTTGCTTACAGTTTGGTCTCGTATGGTAGCAAAACAAATAATGTATTTGCACACACTGTACTGTGATATGCCTTCTCAAGTGTGTTGACACCATTATTTCAAACCCAACAAATGGAAATATATTTTTGGTAGACTTTTATTCCATCCTTTTGGCACAAGATATAACTTAAAGACAATCATATTTATAAGAATGTCATGGGCAGATGTTTCCCTTGTTAAAACGGGGGGGGGGGGGATCCTTAAAAATGGCAACCTATTGCCACCTGCTGGCCCTAAACATTCTTGCCCTTTAGCTAATATTTGCAGGAACATCAACATTTAACAAATATGAAATTGCATTTTTGGCACAATCTGTCTGTAAAAAGGTCATACTTAGTCTGGAATCTATATATGGGATTCAGTAAATACTTGTCCCTTAAGGTATGCAAGGATTTTTCCATAATACTTTGGAAAACTTTTTTTAAAAGGAAAAGTAGTACTTCAATTATTAAATTTGGATTCCAGTTTACTTTAAAACCATAATATTTATAAATATATATTATATACTGTGTATATAAAATGGCAGTTTATCCGGAATGGGAGGCAGGAATTTGAGCTCCCTTTGTTTGGTGTAGGCGCGGCCTTGCTTCTGAAGGGTTAACTAAATTGCCTTCTAATAAGATTCTAAATATATATATATCTATCTTTACCATATTGCATCAAATTTTTAATTCTTTTGCTTGAAAGCAAATAACATGGTACATACACTTACTCTCTAACTTGCTCACTATAAAATATATGGCTTTTTAACTGTTTCATCCCACATTAGTGTTTTTCGTAGGCAGTGAAAATATATGTCTCCCACAGATAGGCTAAATTAAAAGCACAGAAACCAGCTTGTGCACCTTCAAGAGAGCCTCAATGCATCTTGTGGTAATATAAGTGCAGTGATTAAAATATTTTTTTCTTTTAAAAAAAGCAGTTAAGGTTGCTTGTTTTCTGCATATGAACACAATACTACCGTACCAAAAAACCCCAAAAAAACTTTTGCAGAATATACAAGCATCTGAATGGCAGATACATAAATACATCTTAGCAACACCAAGGCTGTAGTTTTTAATGTACACACAGCTTATATTTTACAGAGTGGTTAGGTCTGGAACTGTCATGTCATTTTCCCTTCCTTTGATGATTGCAAAACCAGGAATATAATTCTTTTTTCATATTTTTTTTTTACAATGCTATTAAAATTATTTTATAAAGTGAACCTTGTTGTTGTTGTTTTAAATTAAATGACATTTGTTTGCTATAAAAGCTAGAATCCAGTCCACCATTACCTTTCCTTCTTCAGCTGGAAAAAAAGCATGGCCAGTGCTGGTTTCTACTCATACTAATGTTTCAGGAAGAGCGTCTGGATTATCAGGCGATAAAATCTCCCAGATCTGCCATCGATCCCTTTGCCAGTCATGCCAATCTGGTTCTGACAAATTTTTACTGTTCTGCTCGCTGTCTGTGGCGGAGCACTCTCTCTCTGTTTTGTCCTGCTGCTCCTCAAACAGGGTAGACTGTTCAGGCACTTGCGCCATTATTCTTGCTCCCGTGGCCCCGGATCGGGATTCTGCCCTCTGGAGCCTCCACAGCGGATGTTCGGCTGGAGAGACCGTTGGCTGAAGGGACGAGGAAGAACTCTGTTTTGCCTTGTCGGGATAAGGTGGCGGCGGAGGCCTATCTTTCCAAAGTGCTTCGCCCTGCCTCGGGTACAATGTGTTGTGCAAACAAGCGGCATCCGAGTCACGCTCCGCGAGGTGCTGTGCGTTACTCGTAGGGAAATGCTGCTCCGAATCACACTGGCTGGAATTCCTCCAGCCAACTTCCATTTGCGGGGTGCTGCAAATCCGAGAAAGGGGAGGATGAGGGCGGCATTCCGGAAGGGCAGTCGTCGTCTGACTCCTTCGGATAATTTGCTTTCCATTGTCTAATTCTGTGGCGCTCCCCTGCCACCGAGGTGAAGACAAGTTCCCTTGAGAAAGAGAGCAGTGCCCTGGCCGCAGTGAGCTGCTCTCGTAGATGTCTCCGTATGACCCTACAGGCCCATGGAGAAGGTTCGTCAATAAAGCATATAGTAACTTTTGACACAACATTTAAGCAGCAGCAAAAACACAGGCACCAAGATCTTACATAACGTATGCACAATTATATTAGGACAGGACTGCAGCCTACTAATATAAAATACTGTAGGTGACTTTAATACACATACCTTTGCTCATGTGTGCAAGCTACCCTAAGGTAGTATAGCCAAGGGTAGTCTGCTTTGCACTGGAATGCCACCACAATATTTTGACTATCTAGGGCCTTCAGGAGAACATAGTTCTCAGCTTGAAATGACAAAATATAAAATGTTGCACCTGAGCTGCCAGCTTTTTTCTTTTTTAAAGGTCTGAAAAGACAGAAGAAATCTCTCTTTCTTATTCCTATTTCCAGAACACATGGTCACCTGATGAAACTGATTAGAAATAACATCGGAACAGAATTAATTTTTCATATAATACATTCATAGCTTAGGGCTTCTCCTTACCACAAGATGTGGTTATCACCACTGGTTGGATGGCATTAAAAACAAAAGTCAAACTATCTTCTAAATGTCTGACGAGTGATAGCTATTAGCTAAATGGAACCTCCAATTTCTAAACAGAATCTCCACTTAAAGGTAAAGGTAAAGGGACTCCTGACCATTAGGTCCAGTCGTGGCTGACTCTGGGGTTGCGGCGCTCATCTCGCTTTATTGGCCGAGGGAGCCAGCGTACAGCTTCCGGGTCATGTGGCCAGCATGAATAAGCTGCTTCTGGCGAACCAGAGCAGCGCATGGAAACACCATTTACCTTCCCGCCAGAGCGGTACCTATTTAGCTACTTGCACTCTGACGTGCTTTTGAACTGCTAGGTTGGTAGGAGCAGGGACTGAACAATGGGAGCTCACCCCATCACGGGGATTCGAACCGCCGACCTTCTGATCGCCAAGTCCTAGGCTCTGTGGTTTAACCCACAGCGCCACCCGCACCAAGTATTAAATCAAACACACAAGAGGAATGGCTATCATGTAACCTCCTGATAGTAACCATCTAGGAAGACAGAATGACAGATAAAGGAATCGCTCTTCCTTGGAGACAAAGCAAAAGTACAAGGCACAAGTCTATTCTAGGAGAGAAGTAACTTCTGGTTCTCCCCGCCCTTGCCCCCCGCCGCCCACTTAAAATACATCTTTTTTATTTTTCTTGCCCTTTCTTGCTCTCTAGAGAACGATAATGGCAGGCTTCTGCTTCCATGCTCTGCTCCTTCCTGTGATCTAAGCCTTAATGGAACCTGTCACAATTCCAAACCCAGAATAATCTACTAAAAATGAATCCTAGATTGTCTGCTAAGGGCACACCTGACTCCCTCGCGGGGCCAAAATTCATAATGAAACAAGACTGTTAACTGTATGAGTGGGATTCAGGACGTCAGAGTAATGTAATACTCTGAAGTAGATGTTCAAAATCTTGCAACATATACAAGTATGCTTTAAAAGCAAGATAATTTATACCTGTCATTCCTAAATCTTTGGAACCACTTTTCAGTGTTGAATGCCAGGTTCCCCAGATGTCGAAATAGTCTTCTGAAGCATCTGCAAAATGAGGAGAAACATAAATGCAGATTATTCTGTAAGAGTCAAAAAACGGAAATAGTAGCAAGGTCCCAGAGAATTTTTTAGCCTGCCACAAAGAGCTTGTGCTAACTCAGAGGCAGGGATCTACCAGGGGTAATACCTGTTCAGTAGTGGTATCTTAGCAATGAAACTTACCCCATGATTTTTTTTACCTAGCACCAAGCTGTGGATCATTATTCAAAAGCTGGAAAAAACAATTTTATTTGCTTAACTGTATCTACTCTACAATATAGTGCTGGCTCCATTCTCTAGAGTGAATTAATTGAAAAACTCAAAACAGGACTGAGTTGGTTTTCAGAAACAGCATGTTAGGACACTTTAAAGAACTTTCTTTCCAAATAACTGGAGGGAAATGTACTGTCAATCATGTTTAGTATCCAAAAAGTAGAGACCAGAGAAAATTGCACAGAGATCTAACAGCCAATAATACTGGACCAAATAAGATTTTTGGAACTGGCCATATATACCGTGGAGCATATATCCTGTACTGCCCCCTGCCACAGAGCAACCTCAAAAACAATTCATTCTGACCCACTTTTAATTAAGAGGTCGCATGGATATAACTTTTTGATGTGTTATATTGCTGAAGGTTTTCAATTACTTCTTTTAAGTGTTGAAATGAATTTTGTACGAATGTGGCTTTTGAAATATCTTTACTACTGCTTTCAGTTGATTGCAATTTTTGGAATTGTGTTTTGTTCTTTTTATGTGTATTTCCTTCAGAGGACTCCCCTCCCCCAAAAAAGACAGCCTAGAACTATTTTAAAATATGTAATACACAGCAATAACATCACAGTGCAATGAGAAACATCTAGGTTTGGTGCTGATCATACCTTTTCCAAACCACGATCCAAGGGAATTCTCTCTTGATTTGGGGTGCAAACTGCTGATCAATGTACATTGCTCTGGTACTTTGAATAACTTTGACTCAGAGGTGAGGGCCATATCATCTTGCATTGCCAAAAGAGACCTTTCAGAGAGCACTGGGGAATTGTTGTCATAAGGTGAGATGTCACCACTCGAGGCTCGATTTGAGTCTATGGATGGATGTCGGCCTTCCATGGAGAATGAACCTTCTGACTGGAGCATTTCAGGGATTCTGATAAAGTTTGACACAAAAACAGAAAGTTTAGCCCAGGGAAATCAATGGTGCATTTCAACAACAAGCGCGCAAGGCAGGTCCACCGACACTGGGATGAAAGTGCTTCTATAACAATGGAGACTGTTTTCTACACCACATAAGTAAAAAAAAAAGCCACTGCCACAATATATCTAAAACATGTTTCAAAAAGACAACAACAGAAATTTTGCAGAATATGTCAGGTGAAGTTATAATTCAAACAGAACTCACTTCTTGTGTTAACACTGAAGGTTTTCTCTACAATGTGATTTTTAAAATCAAAGGATAAAAAGGGTTCCCTGACATGTATGTGTAATAGCTGTATTTCAGTTTTGGAAAGTAATATAAAATTTGGCAAATTATTATGTAAAGGTAAAGGGACCCCTGACCATTAGGTCCAGCCATGGCCAACTGGGGTTGAAGCGCTCATCTTGCTTTATTGGCTGAGGGAGCCGGCATACAGCTTCTGGGTCATGTGGCCAGCATGACGAAGCCACTTCTGGCGAACCAGAGCAGTGCACAGAAACGCCGTTTACTTTCCCGCCGGAGCGGTACCTATTTATCTACTTGCACTTTGACGTGCTTTTGAACTCCTAGGTTGGCAGGAGCAGGGACCAAGCAACAGGAGCTCACCCCGTCGTGGGAATTCAAAATGCCAACCTTCTGATTGGCAAGTCCTAGGCTCTGTGGTTTAACTCACAGCACCACCCGCGTCCCTAATTATTATGTAGGAGGTGTCATAACACAAGAAATGTGGAGGGTGGGGTGAAGGGAAACATTCATGGAAATACTATACAACAAATTTCCAAGTTACATAAAGTCTTACCTTACCTTGAATAAGCCTTGTCCTTCTTATAAAAAGAATCCCTGATAAAAGCTTAAGATGGACACTGTCTGCTTTATAAGAGATTTAACAAGAAAGCTTTCACCGCCAGTTTTTTGGTTAGTTATATTAGTATACTGATGAAGAATCGAAAATTCATCCTTGCAAATCCAGGTATGTAAGTGGGTGGGCAATCCAGAAATAGATGGTCATTCCAGTAGTGTTAGTAGCAAGCAATATTACACAATGCCCAACACAGCTGTATTTTTTTGTTTCCATCCTGACAGGATATGTAGTAAACATGGCAAGCTTTGTTTTGCACTCCAATAAGAGGAAATGGAAACATCGGCAATCAGTTAAAAGCAGAGGCGAGAAAGCATTGAGTGAAAAGGCCAGAGAGGAACTCGCAATGTACACTTTACAAGTAGCAGTCTCAAGACAGCCATCCTGAGAAAGAAGTGTTGGGGTAGTTCTCATATATTTTGCATGGAACCAATTATTTCCACTGCTGGACATGTGTTTACTTCACACTGTTGAGTTTCACCATTTTCCTTGTCATTTGTCCAGATTAAAAATCCATAATCAAGTGTAACCAGGATAGTCCCAAGAGATATGTGGTTATAGATTTTGGTGGCTGTTGTTAACTAAAAGTGTATCTCACATTCCAACTTCTCATGGGGTGGGGGGGACAGCCCAGTTTATTTGTAGCCATTTCTCCAAATGGGAATGGGAAATGTCTTATGAGGATCACATTCTTTTCATGTGGAACAATTGTCCCTCTCATCTTCTAGCCAAATTCTTTCCCATGACTTCGCAATGACGGCTGGAAACACGCTAACATTAAAACATATAAAAAGTGATTTCTAGGTACCTCATTATTAATGAAATGAATGGAAAAAGAACAAATTATACTAGCAGCAGAACAATAGGTTAGTGACAATTCTGTCATAAGTCTCAGACACATGCATTTTCCATTGTTGACCTGGGAAGTACAGTGACTGCAATTTGCAACCATCATTTGAACATAGTTTCTTAAGAAAGTGCCGTCATGCTTTTCAAAGAAGATTGATAAACACATCTGCATGGAACTCAGCTGGAAACTATTGGACTGATGACACAACGAAGTGTGTGTGTGTGTGTGTGTGTGTGTGTGTCTGTGAGAGAGAGAGAGAGAGAGAGAGAGAGAGAGAGAACAGTTTTGAACTCTGTCCAGGAAACCTTTAAAATGACTTAATGTATAGCTGAGAATGCTATTGAGATTCTAACAGCTGCTGCATTGGCACGCACTAGAAACAAATTAACACGGATATGATCCAAAACTTTCTGTGTGCCCAATACGTGCAAAACCATCCCGTACAAGTATATTCCCCACAATGGGGGAGTCAGTTCCTTTCGTGTACGCAGTTCTGTCCACTTTGCTGAACTGTATAAGGTACATGTATGCACATATTGGAATTTCTGTTCCCTCGGTGAACATCAGGATCACAGCTATGTGAAAGATGAACCCCATCAACATTCATGAGTATCAATCTAACCAGGCTACTGATTAATACATATCATTGAAGATGCTTAAAAACTGCTGCCATGGAACCAATTAAATTAGTTTATTACAGTTTCCTGCCTATTTTATAAGCAAATGGACTATGGAAAATAAACATGAAGACCATTTAATGATTCTAAAGGCACTAAAATCACAACCACTCACATTAAGTTATGAAAGGGACACAATTGTTGACAGCACATTCTTGTTCTTTTAAATCAATGTAACAGGGTTTTGAAATTAGACGTTTTTGAATAATTCAGCTAGAAAACGCATCCCTGGTGGAAACAATGAAGGAAAAGGAAAACAAATTACTCACGATGACTGAGAAGCTTTCCTTCTCAGTAAATAGTCTACAACATCTGGGTCAGTCTCAAGTAGACTAATCAGAACTTCGTTTTGAAGGTCAGCAGGGACCTATAAATGAATGAAGCATCAGAAAGGTGAGTACAGAATCATGCACCGTTGTACTATACAGTCAAAGGTTAAGCTTCAACAAAATGAAACAAACACACTACAGAACAACTGATCAATGATTACAACTATTTGTGTGAAATAAGTACTGTATTTTTCCGTCTATCAGATGCCCCCCTATTTTGGGGGACTCAGATTTTGGGGACTCAAATTTAAGAAAATGGGGGGAGATATATCCGTGTATAAGACCCCCCCCCATTTCTGACATTATTTTTTTTTGGGGGGGGGGTACCTAGTCTTATACACAGAAAAATACAGTATATAAGGAAAGCAGTATTATTTAACAACTGCTCTCTCTTTCCACTCATTTCTTTCTTACTATGCATAAGTGCACAGGACTGTGGTTCTAATAATATGAAATAATGGACTGTACACAGTTTGTAGAAAGACTGCTCTTACTGATCGTTCAATAAAATATTGATCAAGTATCAGACAATATTGCTGAATGCATAATTTGTTCTAAAACATCAATACTCATCATGCTTACAAAAAGAACGAGGTGTGCAATGATTTTCATGTCTGTTAAAACACTAATTGCTCTTCATTCTAAATTTTATTATAAGTAGCACATTTTATTTCATTCATGCATATCTGACTTTAATGGGCTGTACAACACCTGGCAGAGACCTGGCATTCATGACTCACACTGGGATGGAATGAACTTGGGAGGCAGAACAGCACGCGCACACAAACAAACACAATGCTTTCAAGTTTGACTCCTGTTCAGAAAACAATTGCCAAACTGAGCCACCATCATCCTGACAGATTATTTAGGATTTTAACACATCCCTGCGGAAAGAATTTTTAATACAGCTCCATGTACTTAAGTTAGAATTTACTTGTAGAGTGCACGTATTCTCTATTTTGTTCTGCTGCAACTTTGAAAAATATGTGAAACTGATACCTGACTATTTACTACAGAACTAAAATCAGCAGCAGATTGTTGATCCTAATTCACTGAAGAAACACAAACAACCTGTAGTAATATTATGTATCCATCCTGACAAGCAGAACCATTCTGACCTGACGATAAACCCATGCAGTAGGCCAAATATCACATTCTGTTCTACTGGATTTTATTTCGCATATCTTGCTCCAGTTTCAGTGGTGAAACCGGTCACAGCTGGAGGAGCGAAAGAAAACTTGGCAGCAACACACTTAAGTTGTACACTGTGGATCCACGCTCTCGTCCAAATGTTTCTCTATTTGAAACTAGTGCAAATGTCAAAGTCTTAACTATAAACAGCAGCCCTGGCCTCTTACCACTTCTGGGGTTTGAAAAACAATTTGCTGCTGCTTGATAGGGAACTATCAGCATTTGCTACAAAGAGTCAACACGCCTATATCTATCAATCGATCTACCACCTTAGCAAAGAATATGAGGGTCCAATTTGCAGACTCACACACCTTGTTGTTCTCTTAGACAAAATGCTAACAGCAAATGAAGAAATAAGCACAAATAGCTTGATATAAGTATATTCCACTATAACAGCTAAATTGGGGCAGAGGTTTGAGCCAGATTCACTGAAGCAGTTCAGTTCAGTCAATAAACATATTGGCACAAATAGGAAGAATCTCTACGGAGATGCTTTTCCACTGTACGTATCTGATGTCAAACTGACACACATCCGCAGCACTCTCTAATTATAAACACGTCATTTGAAATGGTACATTGTTCCCTTGCATCCAGCAAGGCACTTAGCTTGGCCTACAAAGAGGCAAAATATTTATCAGCTCCTACAAAATAATAAAACCCGCTCTAAAAAAAGCAAAGAAGACAGACATTGCCTGCACCCTGCAATCTATGACAGATTGTAAGAAAGATGTGGTAGAAAAAGGCTACTACAGCTGCAATGATCCAGTGGATAACTAGCTCAGTGTTTTAACCCTATCGCTCTCTCCCTCCCCCGCCCCCCAATTAGAGAAATAAAATATCCTTGTTAATTTAATAGGTTGTGTCCAAACATTGCTCCTGTTAGCTCCTGCTGGCAGAGAGAAGGAAAAGCTTCTTTTACTGATCTTCCACTGCAGCACCCAACATGCTCACACTGTTGAGGACTGAAGGACACTCAGAAACAGTGTAGGGACTGGTGCAGGGGATATGAAATATGAAAGTGGAAAGGGGGGGGTGAGGAAGCTATCTAAGGGTTCGGGCACTTTTGTTCTGTAACAGCTGAAGTGGAGAGAAGGAATTAATTGACACTTCTCACAATGGAAGGATGTAAGAAGCAGACTCTCTCAAGTATCTGTACTGGGACCAATGCCTTTTAATTTGTTCATAAATGATCTGGAGATATGGGTGAGAAGTGAGGTAGCCAAGTTTGCTGGTGACACCAAATTACTCAGGGTGGTAAAAACAAAAAAGGGTTTGCTAGGAACTCAACTGCCTTTACGAAGAGAGACTTCTGCAGCCGAGGCAGCCAGGACCACCCATGTCGTTAGCAAGGGAGGAGGCCAACTCTATCAGTCCCCTCTTGTAAGAATTTCAGTGCCATCAAGATAGCTGTTTGAAGGAAGAACTGCATGGCAGCAGCAGCCTTGGCCTCTGGTTTGTAATATCCTCTGCTCTGTGTTAAACAGAACTGGTGCCTGAACTTGTTTTCTCCAGGGAGCACTTCAAAAGCACATAGTTAAAGTATGGAATTTGGTTCAACAAGATGTGGCAATGATCACATAGATGGATTTAAAGAAGGATTAGGCAGATTTATAGAGGATAACATACTGATGGCTATGCATTACCTCCAGGATTGAAGGCATTATGCATCTGTATACCAGTCACTGGGTTGGAACAGTGGAAGAAGGCAGTTGAATTCATATCATGTTCTTGGACTTCCCATAGGCATTTTGGAGCCACAATAGGCTTTTTTGGATTGTGCCACATGCACTGATCCTTCTGGTGCATTTGGGCTACAAATAATCAGCATCGCCACCACCCCTTCAGCTTAGCAGGTGTCAGATACAGTTATTGTATTTCTTCAAGCTAAGGAATAATGTTATGCAACCATAGTGCCCACATGTACAAAAGAATGCACCATCTTGCAGAAGTTCATCGCCAAGTAAACAATACTGGGAAGTGTGCATGAATCCCTGCAGCAGAAGTGAAACCTTGATGAAAGATGCTTATTTCATATTTACTGCACAGAAAACATGACAGTATGAGGAAACACTAACTGTTGTTTTGAATTTCATTTAGCAATTATGAGTTGCTGTTCCACTTTCTACCTCATATGCAAGAGAGCAATAATTTTGTAGTTCCCAAGGCCTTTCTGCTATGATAGTCAACCTCATAATCCACACTATTCACCTTACCATGGAAGGCCTTCAATGCGTGTGAAGGAATATGCATCCATGTTCATTCTTTTTTTCCTTCTGAAGTGAGAAACATCTGCAATTCTTATGGAGCTACTTCTCAAAGAATTGTACTTCACAGGAAAAAAACACTGTATGCTAATGTATAAGGGACTTTATTTATCAACTACCAAAAATATATGATGCTATCTCAAGTTCATGATGCCAAACTGGTGTTTTGTTTTTAATCTCATGAGATTTTCACCACATATTGACAATAGTCTTTTTCAGCAGTGTTTTGCCGTACATTAAAAAGACAATGTCACAGCTGATATATAATATATAAATAGAGAGTGCTTCATGTTTTGAAATGAAAGCACAGGAGCAAAAGTTTGAAGTGTACAGTGGTACCTCGGGTTACAGATGCTTCAGGTTACAGATGCTTTAAGTTACAGACTCTGCTAACCCAGAAATAGTAGCTCGGGTTAAGAACTTTGCTTCAGGATGAGAACAGAAATTGTGCGGCGGTGGCGTGGTGGCAGCGAGAGGCCCCATTAAATAAAGTAGTACCTCAGGTTAAGAAAAGTTTCAGAATGGACCTCCAGAACAAATTAAGTTCTTAACCCGAGGTACCACTGTATTCATAACCTGCAATAATGCAAAATAAGAAGACTTTGCCTACCATGAAAAGCATTTCATAGTTTTCTATCATCTTTTGTACAACAGCAATGATTGCAGTACTCTCCTCAGCTCGTGCTGTACTTTGAACGGTAAATTCTTTGTCTGTTGTCTTCTGTTTGTGCAACAGGTTAGGTCCAAATATAGTGGCTAGATTAAGTGATGTCATTTTGTTGCCAGGAATCTGGAACAAAACAGAAATAAAGTTGAGTTACCTGATTCTGTAAATGGCTGCCTGGAATTTAGTGTAGGCTGAATTTATTTGCCTAACCAGTTTAGAACCCCACATTGTCTTATACTCTTGAACCATCTGCCATAAAAAAGATCCAAATTTGTTCTCAATATGTCTGCATCTTTAATTATCTTTTCTTTTCTTTTTTAGTTTATCAACTATGTGTGCTTTATACAAGGATGCCTGAAGATCAGGAACACAACTGTTTCTGGAAAGAACATGAAGCAATGACCTGTTATATTTATAATACCGGTGCTGGAGACAGTTTTCTGATAAGCTGCTTTTCAGTGGTGAGGCTCTTCTATACAAATGCCACACGAAGTGGTAAGTTTCCACTCCAGCACCAGTGATTACTGGAAACTTGCACTGCTGAAGTGGAAAACTCCTCTGTGAGGGCATCCCTCCCATATTTATGCTGCAATGCATGAGGAAAGGGAAAGTAATATTTGGAAAGCACAAAACATATGCTAATATTCAACTTCCAAAAGAAATCTATAACCAGAACACAAATAATCCAAAGGAAATTGTGTACAGTATACTTTATCCATTATTTAAAATTAAAGTTTACAAAACTATTGAAAAGATGAAATAGGAATTGCTAATTTATAATAAAATTTACTGAGATTAGTATGATTTAGGGAAGGAGAGAGGAGTTAAACACAGCAAATGCTTTGTTTCCAACTAGAATTTATTTATATATGAAATTTAATCAAAAGATTCAGGTTGGAATTTTCATTTTAAAGCATTTCTTTCCCTTTTTTTGTTCGCAATGCAGCCAATATCAAAGTAACTTTTGAAAAATCACTTGTTTTGTTGTTAACAATAAAAGATATTAATAAACATAGAAACTGTTAATAAACACAAAGATGCTGTACTGGAAAATGAAGCAAATGGGGGGGGGGGGATTCAGTTCTCTGTTCTTCAGAGCATCCTCCGGAAATAGCCATAGAAAAAATGAATGATCTGAACTTACATCCTGGCTGTCTTGGTCTATCCTGTCTTCTGCATGGCTAGCTACAGTCGCAAGGAACTGGAGGAGTCGATGTAAGGTGTCACAGTTGCAGGGAGGTAGAAGATAAATAAGAAGTTGCAGGGTGCTTAGTTGTTCATGGGGCTCTAATACTAAAAGAGATGGGGGGAAATACTCTAAGGAATGTGCTCACAGTTATGTACACAGGGACAGGCATGTTACATATCTCTCAACTGACATGATATTCCTATATAATTTATATCAACTGCAATTAAATACAGGCAACCCCCAATTTGCTCCTGTTCCACCCCACTCCACCCCCGTCACACCGTCTTCCAGGTCTGAAAACAGCCCATGTGTGCATTGTCGCATATTCTTTGAACACAGGCAAAACTGGTGTTGCCTGTACAAGAACATAATCTAGAGCTGAGCCAAAACATCTCCCTTTTTCTCAGACAGTTTCTGAGAATTTTCTCTCATTTCGCTAGAAGAAAAGGCCACTTCACAGAATTTTCTCTGACTATTCTTCATCATTGGCCACCAATTCCTCTCTTCTCCCATGACCTGGGGCAATGCTAGGTTTGAGCCATTGTGGGGAATGCGAAATGGTAGCCAGGCTGCCATCATGGTTGCTGCTGTTGTCACTTGTTGAGAAAAGAAAATAAGCTTCACCATTGTCACTGATAATATTAAATCCCGTCCCTGAGAATAGGAAGAAAAATTTCAAGAGGCATTCGTACACAGCTCTAGTCTGGAAAAAACAGGATTCACATCAACTTGATGAAGCAACAGGTATATTCTAACGGAGTTCATCTCAAGATAACATGAAATCAACATTTGAGGAAGTTTCTAGAGAAAATTCAACTATAGATCACATTTTTACTCTTATTCTCAATCAGTGAGCGGGGCTGAATACAGTATGTCAGCATTGTGTACAAGTGGACAAAATCATACATTATCTCTCACATTAGTTCCATGTAGACAATGGATCCAATATTCCACAAGTGGGGGGCAAGCTCACACAGCAAATCTTTCCCTTCCTCCATTCTGCCCTCCAACACTTGCACTCCCCAAAATGCTTCTCTACAGGGTCAGGGGTCATTCAGGGAGTAAGGGTTGTGTTGTAAATGGCTGCAGTGGATAGGAGGCATTACTGAAAAATTGGTGAAGAAACTTGTGCTCTGCAGGGCTGCAGGAAGGAAAGAAATGAGAGACCTGTAGTCTTATGTTTCACTTGCACAATGTTGGCTATAACCCCAAGCGTTTGGCACTACTATTTAAAGATTGGGAAAGCATAATAGCTTTACAAACTGCAGTCAATTTGCATGCACACATGATGAACATTGGCAACTGGCCACGCTGAAGATACAGTCCAAAACATCTGGACGGCACCAGGTTGAGGAAAGCTGCTTAGGATTAGCCATAGAGGTTCATCAGGAACAGGCAATAAGTGTAACAGGAAATAATGGCAGAGCCAACTTTTCTTTTGCCAACTTAAGAATATAGCCATCATCTATTTCACGCTCAGAAATCAAAATACTTTAACTTTTGTGTCCTCCCAACTCTCATTTTACACACCAAGAACTGATTACTTTATCTAGGGACTTCATCCTTACCCATGCTCAGAACTCCACCCACTAAACCACACTAGGTACTTGGCAGCTGTTTTAAGTTTCCCACACTTCAAAAATTTAACAAAGAAGTGTTTAGGACCCTACACACATTTTAAACATGTTAATTTAGGAACAAATCACTTCAACTGCACTTCTACACCTTACGCAGAGTTTGTGTGGTGTAGGTTTTTAAGGAATCTGTAAAAGAGGAGGTTGCTCTGCTTACGGAGAGTATTGATGAAAGGAGTGTAAAGCTCCCTAGTCAGGAGTGGATCAGGCATGTCACGAAGAAATTCCTTTAGCAAAGCAGCCACATCATGAATACTGTGTTCTTCATCCAACATAACATCCACACCACGGTCAAACTCTTCACGTAACTGGAAAAATCAACACAAAGGAAAAAGGTCACATCTAGACATCTACATTATTAATATACAAATCATAAATAAGGGGGGATGATGCATTAGGTTAATACTTTGGCCGCCAGTTGGAAACTGTGCCATGTTCCACATCTTCTAAGAAAACATTATAATCTGAGGAAACAGACCAAAGTCTGTATTGTTTTAAGGTGAAATGGAGTGATTTCAGTATTATTAACAGTCAAATGGACACTTTTTGTTAATGATTTCAACGTACACTGTTATTTCATTGTAAGGGACCAACATTCAATTTTGCAGAAATCCTGTTAAGTTTAAATTTAAATTTTAAAATTTTAATTTTAAAAAAGAAAGTTTAATTAGACAGTACAAAAGTGAAATCCTTTATGAACAATACCCTAGATCATGTCATTGGTTACAATGGTCCTTATAAAGCAAATCTTATCCCTTGTGTGTTTTAAATGGATCTTAAAGACCTACCTCACCAGTGCCTTAAGCAACTAATTTCACCTGAATGGCTGAACTCCACAAGTTTTGCCCAACTCTCTTAATTTTATATTATGCAGTATTAGTATCAGTCTTCATGGTTTTTAGCAATGTTTCAAAATATTGTTCTGAGATTTTTGTGGTCATAATTTTTTCCCCTAGTATGTTTGCTTTGTGGCTTGTAAAAAGTTATAAAGGCATTATTGTTCTCTTAGACTTTTTAAAAATCAGATTCTCAGTACGCGTTAAAGAAAGGGCAAAAAAGGAAGGTGTACTATAGTCTCACCTGTCTTACTCTCTTTTTTGAGCTACCAACTCGGAATATGCCCACTGTCTGAAGGCCTGAAAAATACAACAAATCACTTCTTTCATTATTTAAAGCTTTGGTAGAACATGCATTATCATAGCATTTTTACATTTTCTGCAGCAAACATCCTATGAACTGTAACAACACTCAGGGACTATCACTCCTCCTCCTCCCCCCCATCCACCCCAAACATAAAACCCAATTGGTGAGAATTGGTGAGTACTTTCCTCAGTAAAGCTTGCTGTTATGCATCAATGATTGCTTTTCAGCAACTCAGTGGTAACTATTTAAGGGTGACACTAGAGGGAAGTCTAAGACCAATCTTAACCACAACACGCATGTCTCAATTATATAAAAATACTTCAGCCTCAGCTCACTAATGTAGGCATAAAAGTTAAGTGCATAGAGAAAAAGTTGCCTATGGATGAACTTAGTATTGCACTGGCTCATGCGCTGCTTTCTCCCTGGCAACAGCAGGAGGCTGCAAATTGTAAATGTAGATGTGAACAACTTGCATCCCAGAATTTTAAAAATGCTAATTTGAACACCATTTTAGTTATCTCCTAGTAACAAAGGACAGATACTTCCCCTTTCTATCCTATGACTGGCAGCAGCTCGGGATGTGTATACACCAGAATATTAATGCACATGTAAGTTGCACTCATCTTATTTCTCCACGTCTACGTTTATCTTTGTTCTTTTACACATAAGTGCTTTCCATTGAACTCTATCTTAGTGTTGACACTCTATTGGGCTATGTTTGATGGGATGTATTTGCCCTGTGTGCTACCTTACCCTGCCCTCAATTAGTGCTTCCCTGCACTGCCTGAGTTTTATAAACCTTTTGTCCATTGTAGGTATATGCACAGGTATTCATTTACCTGTGTGCACAACCATTAAAAAAAAGTGAAATACTAGTTTTCTGATATACCACACTTACACATATTATTTATCTTCATTTTATTGTTTACAGGTTGTTTGTGTGTGTGTGCACGTGCATGCACGCCCCATATCTGGCCCTACTATCAGCCAACAGAGGTGTGATGACAAGTGGTGAATTAAAACAAAGTAAGGATACAGGTGGCACTACTGAAATTTCATCAATGCACCATGACAAAGTTATTTACTTGGTAAAACACACTTGCTTTTTCTCAAGTAGCACGGGAAACCAAAGTGGCAATATCCATGTCTGTCACAGGTGTATAATCTGCCTGCAGCACTTTTGGATCTTTTAGAGTAAAAAAAAAGAATGAAGGAATAGGCTACATGAAGGTAAAGCTGGAGTTGACATAAGGTTGGAGTAGGCATAAATACAAGTACAAATTTTGCCTTCTGCTGTGTCAGATGGATACGTGTCTCCCAACAGATCTGCAACTGTAATCTGAAACTTGTGGAGAATGTACAGTGGTACCTTGGTTCTCAAACACCTTGGTACTCCAACAACTTGGAACCCAAACACTGCAGACCTGGAAGTAAGTGTTCCGGTTTGCTAACTTTTTTCGGAAACCGAACATCCTCCATTTTGAGTGTTACGCTGAGGTCTGTCTGTTTTTGCTATTTATTTTGCATTTTTGTGGCTCTTTTTTCTTTTGTTTTTCTCACTGTGTGAAACCCAGTTCAGCTACTGATTGACTGTGTGGCTGCAGTACATTGTTTATTGCTTTCATTTTATGGATCAATGGTCTTGTTAGGTAGTAAAATTCATGTTAAATTGCTGTTTGAGGGGTTGTTTTTAAAAGTCTGGAATGGATTGAGCCATTTTGCATTATTTTCTATGGGAAAGCGCGCCTTGGTTTTGGAACGCTTTGGTTTTGGAACGGACTACCAGAATGGATTAAGTTTGAGAACCAAGGTACCACTGTAATCCATTATGTATTGAAATGTCCCCTTTATGAGGGTCCAAAGGAAATAAGATTTTTCAAGTTTAACAAGAAGTTCTGATCAAGTAATTATCTACTTTTTGTCAGGAGTTATTTATCTGTTTGTGACATCACTGTTCCCTTTAGCTGCAAAGAAACTTTAAATGGAAAGCGGTTGTGTCGGGGTTTTTTATTGTATTGGGTAAAAGGTTTTAATAGAACTATACTGTCTTTTAACTGTTATCTTATTATTTATCTTTATTTCATTGTTTATATATCTGAAACTTTATACTGAAGTTTTATTTTAAAAGTCGTCAAGGCTAATGGCTAGTACAAGACGGTCTGTCACCTGCCTTTCATTGCCAGGTTGAATCATACTTACCGTGTTTTTCTAAATGCTGGCAGCAGCTGTCCACAACTCGAGGAACCTGCCTGTAAATAGGATTGAGGCTTAGTTTCTTGTCCCTGGACTTTTCTTTTTTGCTCTGGGCTTCAGCAGGCAATGACAGCTGTAGGGCTTCTAGCAGTCGAGATTGACTGTCATCAAGATCCGTAATGGAGTCCACAGACATTGCACCCTGCAACATACACAAAGACATACATGGGTGTTGGTGGGAGAGAATTCCATTCGTAGTCTTCCTTCACAGCAGAGATAGCCATGAATAAAAATAGCTCCAAAAACACATGGGACAGATTCTTACATAAACAGAAAATAGGAAAGTCAATTCTGAATCAAGATGGTGGTCTGAAACGTGACTTTGTTACGACTTTGCCCTATTCTTGGCAAACTACACTGATCTGGATACCTCTGAAGATATCATCACCCAACTCAACACAAGGATTTCTGAGGGGGAGGCAGTGATCTTCATTTGCGTTTGGACACTAGGGACCATTCTGAATTAAGATGGTGGACTGAAATGTGACTTTGGCGTGACTGCGCCTGATTTTGGGTGTGATAGGTCCAACCTGCACCAGTGTGAATGCCTCTAAAGACATAATTGCCCAGTTTGATGTAACTTTGCCCAAATTTGTCCTGGGCCCAAACCATTCTGTTTGGATCTTCTCATTCAATTTGGTGGGACAGCTCACAACTGCGCCCATTTGGATGCCTCTTGAGATATTGTAACCCAACTTGTCATGAAGGTTCCTGAAGTGGAGGTGGTGGTCTTCGTCTATGTTTGGACATTGGGTACCATTTTGAATCAAGATGGCAGACTGAAATATTACTTTTGTGTGACTTTGCCCAATTTGGTGTGATGATTACAAACAAGGTTTTCTGAGGTGGAGGAAGTGGTTTTGATGATGTTAGAATACCATTGGATGCAATGAGCAATGCATTCTGCTGTATGTGGGTGCACAGTCCCAAAATTGACAAATTACACTATCCATTTAAAAATCACATTTTAAGGGGGGTTGTTATTCCAAGTTCCAGGCAGTGCCCAGCATTCCCTGCTAGCACCTTACAGAACAGAAGACTATACTTCTACTATAATAAAACACAATAGCCATTTTTAGAAGGGAAAATTGCTTTATTCCTCGGACAGGCCAACAGAGGCATCTGCTATTCATGGGCACAACCAGTCCAATAGAAAAAGTGCACATAATGGAAGATACTGCCTTTCAGGGCAAAGCATAAATCATAAAACCATTTAAAGGCAAAACTACAAAGCACAACATACAAACATTTCATTCCACACCAGCAATAAAATAACAGTTAAAATTACATCTTAAGAGGGTAGAACAGCAGCAGCATTGCATTACCACCACAATTAATCAAGCGGGTCTTTGAGACTCATTTGAAAACAATAAAAAAGGAACTAAATATACCTCCACTGGGAGGAAGATTCACAATGAATGATGGGGCCACCACTAAAAAAAAAGAAGAAGACTATTTTTTGTGTTCACAAAGGTGAAAGACCTTACGAGAGGGTCCATGATCAAGGACTCTGCCACCAGATCTAAGGGCTGGGCGTAGGCCTCCAAAAGTCTAGTCTCTAGCTAATTAGGACTTTAAATTGGGCCTGGAAATGTTCTAGCAGCCACTGGAGCTGGTACACTCCAACTTTGTGAATCTTATTTTCTGGATGATGTCCTAGTAGAAAATACAGGGAGGAAAGAATTATAAACATCGGTTTTTCATTTTGAAAGAAAGCCCACCAAAAATACCACTAATGGGCAGCACAAACTGCCTATCCCGTATCTGTTCAGGGAGGAAAAACCTTTCTCTTAATTATCTTGTGTAAAGCATATGGATGGGTGACTGACTCCTGACTGACACTGGAGAATATACACTGGCATAAAATAAAAATCTCCAATCGTAAGATTCTTTACCTGTAATTTCACAAGTGTTATTCTATAAGTAAAGGAAGCCATAGTCAAACAATATGCATAAATAAAATGTGTGGCTTCAAGCTAGTTTAGATAACTTGAAATCTTACCCATTCCTTCGTGACTTTTTTGGTTAGGCCTAATAACAGGTTGCATGACTGTGGGTTTTAGAAGTTTTACTCCAGTTATTTTTATGAACCTCAATAGGGGTTTTTTTAACCTATCAAGGAAAAAGCAATTTAACTTATTCCGATGCTATTTTTTAAAATGTTAGAATAGAACCAGGAGTCTAATTACACAAGTTTTTTTTATTATATTTTGAGGATGAAATGAGTAACTGGATGAACAATAGTCTCATAAGCATGTAACCCATCTACTATAAACAGCTTCTTCTTTTTTAAAGTGACTGAGTGCTTTAATAATTTGAGAAAGACCAACCAGAATCTGACTGGGGAAAAGGAAAGTTTCCAAAGAATCCTTGTGTCCCCTGAGGTGTTGGCAAGAGACTTGTGTCCATTTCATTCTCTCCCACGAACAGCTGGGAATGAGAGATGACCATTAAAATTGCAACTACTATCGACTGAATCAGGGCTGACTTTAATTTAACTACGGAAGACCAGCTCTGAGATTTTAACTTCTGTAAGAAAGGCAGTGCCTGGGAAAGTCCCATAAAAGCCTGCAGCTCATGCAAATCCACTGATAGAAAACTTACTCTCCTCCTTGCTCGTGGAGCTGGTTCTGGTGTGTTAGGAGAAGTAGATTCGTTTGGTGTTTCCGAGGTGGAGCTAAGAGATGAGTTACTGCTTGAGAGTTCTTTGTTCTGTCTTTTACTCCCAAATGGTAAAAGGGAAGGTACAAATTCTGAAACATCCCTCTGTTCTTCCCTCTGAGTATCTTGTTTCAATTTGTAGGCCCGATCATTAGCGATCACTTGTGATAAAGGCATCCCAAAAGCCTGGGGTACGAATTCTGGAAAACAAAAATTACAAATTACTTTTTAGAATTCAAGTGCTAAGGCAAACAAACTCAAGAGCATCCTTTTTACATTTTATAATGTCACTGAACACATTAAAATGGATTCCACGAATCCCAGGCAACAGATATTATTGTACGAAGTGGAGAGTTATAATTTTAAATCTGCTCGGAGAGCCTCCACAAAGTCTCAGAAGCAGTTGTGTGGGGACGTGTCAGGATAGGTGGAGAATGGTGGGTGGGAAAGAGGTAGAAAGAGAGATTAGGAAGGGGATAGGGAGCTTGAAGACTCAAGTATTAAGAAGGGTTTCCCTCTAATGACCTCAAAACCCATGTGATTTGTTGAAGGATGGCTTCTAAAGAGTTGGTGATTTATTTCAAGCTTCAGGTGTTATATGTGGGGAAAATGGCAGCTATGCAAACTTGAACCCAATTATTTCCCCCATCGTCTACCAAGTATCAGCAGTTGTTGTTCCCCTCCCCAACATACACACAGACACGTGTTCTGCTCAATTCAATTTCTGTATGTATAGTTTTACATCGTGATTTGGATTTCTTTTGACTACTGTGAAAGTACTAAGCATAATAGGAAGTTATATAAAATTGTAAAAGCAGCAAAATACGGAACAAACAATGCTTGAAAAACATTTTTGAAAAATAAAGAACATGCCATTTTGCATTCGCCAGGAGAATTCCCTCTTTTGGATAGGCAATTGCATACGAACGTCATTACTGAAATTGTTTGAACAATTCAAACATAAACAGAAAGTAACACTTTATATTATCATAGAATGAATAGAAAGTAAACATGGAAAAAGAATATATCTATTTTTCTGGCTATAAAAAATGAAAAAAATCAAATATTTATTCCCAGCAGTGCATCTTTTCCTGGAAGTAATGAGGAACGGAACAAGACAAGGATCAGCACTCCACAAGGTACAGCAAAACAGCAGTTCCTATGATACACAGAACCTACATAGCCAAATTGGGAAGTTCTCAGTTGCTGAAATGATGATCAAGGGAGATATCCACATTGTCCTTCCAAAGGAAAAGCCTAATTATAATGCAACAAGAACCCTCTGCCTCAAATTAACTTTAAAGCATTGAAATGCTCCGATACTACACATACACTATTTTATTATCTTCTCTTGATAAGAGTTCAAGGATAATATTATACTGTATCATATTTCAGAGAGTGTGGTGGTGCTTAGAGCCATCTCAAGGATAAAATGTTTCAGGAACAAAGGAACTGGGACTAATCTGCCAACTGATTGGAAATCTTGAGAACCATTTATTCATATAACAATGACATTGTTTCTTCCTTAGTCTGCAAACACTGAATCTTCTACTTGGCTACAAAGGTGATAGGTTAAAATATCTCTCTCTCTCTCTCTCTCTCTGTGTGTGTGTGTGTGAGAGAGAGAGAGAGAGAGAGAGAGAGAAATGTAGTGAAGGAGAGGTGAGGAAGACCTAATAATAAGCTGTAAAGCTTCAGTTGCAGTAGCTAGCTCGGTTTTAAACTTCAATTTTTATTTTTTTCCTACAACTGTTGCAATGTTGTTTGTCCTCTTGAACTGAGCCATGCAAAACAACAAATGAAAAAGACTATTCAGATTTTAGAACTATTCCTCCTTTTAATTAAACAGCAGGCACTGTTGTCAAAAATATCAAAACAAGGTTGGCGTTAACGCCTTGCAGCAGCCCTTTCCTTATTTTGTTTGAAATGACCTTTAAAGATGACAGCATTTATTTAGCCACTGAAGCTATTTCGCCGACAAAAGGAAGGAAAGACTCTGCTTGGCTTTTAAAGGAATGGAAGCACCGTTGGTTTCTGTTCAGTCTTGAAGTATTAGAGAGCACTAACAATATATCAAATAGCAGGAAAATGTACTGCCAAGGGATGGAGTGATGTAAATAGCTGTGAGAAGAGGGATGGTCACATACAAAGGCACTGAAGGCTTCTTTTTCAAACTGCAATAAATTTGTTTTGCTCTATATATTTCCTAATAAGAATATACATGGGGACAAGAGAGGGCTTTCTATTAGAATAGCCATGCCCCCACCCAAAACCTCAAAAGTCTTCAATTTTAAGCTTTCATGTCTTGCTCAAAGTGGTTCAGAGGGAAAAAGCAGGCACATCCACACAATTGTTTGTACAGTTGTGGGGGATTATTACAGAAGGCTATCATACCCATTCTGCAAAGATACAGTATAAGACAGAGTTGTGTGGTTGGGACAGAAGGGAATTTGTTTTGCCTCCATTAAAGAGAAATCTACCTTACATACAACAATCTTTCCTGCAGTAGTAGTCACTGTAATCAACTGAGCCAACTTAAAAGAAGACGTGATTTAAAATCATTTAACTACGGATGCTCATTTCAATTTCTAATTTGTTTCTCATTTGTTCACATGGTCCAAGAGTGTGTCAAAGCAGCAGAAGTCAAAAACTCCTAGGAAAACGAGAAGCTCTTGGCTCACAATTCATTCATCCTGAGGAATCAAGCGATTATGTAAGCCAGGAATGGATAACCTGTGCTCTCCAAGCAGATGTTAGTTCCATCATCCTTGACCAATTATCATGCTTGCTGGGAATGATGGGAGTTGGAGTCCAGCAAGAGCTGGAGGACCACAGGAGCTGATGTCAACAGAAGGAAGGTGGTCTGCAAAGTCTCACATTCCCAACAGAAGCACAGTGTGACTTGCGTATAGCCCACGATGACCAGCACAGTAGGCGTGTGATCAAATACTTTGGGATTCCTAGACCTCTCTGTCAATATAACAAGCAACAATACAGTGGTACCTCAGGTTAAGTACTTAATTCATTCTGGAGGTCTGTTCTTAACCTGAAACTGTTTTTAACCTGAAGCACCACTTTAGCTAATGGGGCCTCCTGCTGCCGCCACGCTGCCAAAGTATGATTTCTGTTCTCATCCTGAAGCAAAGTTCTTAACCCGAGGTACTATTTCTGGGTTAGCAGAGTCTGTAACCTGAAGCATATGTAACCTGAAGTACCATTGTACCTCTGAATTACCCCAACACTAGTTGTGTAAAGAAGCCCTTGCTTAACGAAAGACAACCGTTTATGAGCTACTCCGCATAAAATCATGTCAAAGTAGGGTTATGAAACATAGGTAAAGGTAAAGGGTTTAGTCGTGGCCGACTCTGGGGTTGCGGCGCTCATCTCGCTTTATTGGCTGAGGGAGCCGGCGTACAGCTTCCCGGTCATGTGGCCTGCATGACTAAGCTGCTTCTGGCGCATCCAGAGCAGCACACAGAAACGCTGTTTACCTTCCCGCAGGAGCGGTATCTATTTATCTACTTGCACTGGCGTGCTTTCGAACTGCTAGGTTGGCAGGAGCAGGGACCGAGCAACGGGAGCTCACCCCGTCGCGGGGATTCGAACCGCCAACCTTCTGATCGGCAAATCCTAGGCTCTGTGGTTTAACCCCAACACTAGTTGGGTAAAGAAGCCCTTGTTTAACGAAAGACAACCGTTTATGAGCTTCTCCGCATAAAATCATGTCAAAGTAGGGTTATGAAACATAATCTAAATCTAAAACTGACATCCTCCCTGATGTCAGTAAGTGCCTCCTCACTAGTCCCCAAGAACTAAACCAGAGGCTTAGCATAAAAAAGTGAGACAGCTGCGAAGCAGCGCTTGCAGGCAGGCGGAATTAGGAGAAAGCCACGGTGAATGAGAACACTCAAGACACATCTGTGCTAGGACGCCTACACGTGCTGTGCCGTACTGAGCAGAATGTTTGTTTTGGATATGTTGCCTGGCAATGGAAGGCATTCATTTTATAAAATAAACTTCTGAAAGGCTTGTTAAAAAACACAATTGTGCGAGCACAGAGGAGAACATTTTTTCAGCTCGCTGTCAAGCATAAAGGGGAAGGGTGGGGGGTCGGGGGTTGGCTACGAAGGCTGCTTAGGACGGCGTGGGTTGACCATGAATCAAGTCACTGCACTGTACTCACATCCTCACAGAGAGGAACAATACTGAGCGGTTCATTGTGCTGCACAAAGGAACACCCCACAAAGAAAAATGAAGGCATAATCTGCTTGGAAGGCAAACAATTTTTCAATGTTTTTTTCATGTTTCACGTACATACTAGCAGTTCCACTGAAAGAATGCTCACTCCCAGTAACCAGCTTGGGACAGCTTACCAAAGCAAAATACCGTGGTCTGAAAAATGTTAAGGCCAGCAGAGAACCTTAAGGTTACCAAGGGACCAATCTCAGGGAAGCGTGAAGTCCAGATATGCACTCAATTTCAAGGTGACTTTCAATATGACACGGACTGCTGGCGTATGTTGACAGGACTGGAAAGAGGGACATTCCAGGATGATTTATGCCTCGAAATGGAAAGAAGATTCTGTACCAACCAAGAAGGAAGACTAAATTAACGGCCTGTGCCGAAATGGCATAGCTTTATAAAAGACTGGGGGAAATGTGTGGATTATTTGAAATGTCATCATACACATATAAGCTCACTAGCAGGATTATCTTAAACCAAACAGTTAATGATAAAAGATCACTAGGGATAAATTATTAATTGCAGTAATGAAGGAGATGCAATGATACAAATTTTAAAAATTATAAGAAATGGCAAAAGGAGTGGAGGAAAGTCAAAAAAGACATATTTGTTGGGAAATACAGGATTGTTTTTATGTCAAAATATCTCTTAAAAAAATGAAAAACAATTTTTTTAAAAAAAAAGGAGAGAGAGACATATACAGTCACCTCAATGGTACCTGATTCTGTCTGACTGCATTAACTAGTTACTGCTTTAAGCTACCTTGCTATCTGTTTTGGTGTTTTTAGTTGACGTTCTAATTTTGTCTCAGTCATTTTATTGCTGCGTCATTCATTGTGTTGTTATTTTTAATTGTTAACTGTCTTGGGAGCCATCTGGAAAGCCAGACAAAAAGATACAAATATAAACAACGAATAAAATAATCTGTGGCAGCCACAAAAATAACCTCGATGGTACAAAGCCTCATCAAGTGAATCCACCACATCAGGAAGCTGCTTATTAATATACCCTGCGCATGCATGTGGGCGAGAGCAGTCTTTGGGTGTCATCAAGAGCCTGGTTGTTCCACCTGCCTTATCCCACTCCTCCGTTCCAGGAGAAGTTGTAGCTGGAAGAAACTGCAGAGGGACATGTGCATGCAAGCGCGCACACACACACACGAATGTCCCTGGTTGGGAGGCAGGGCATGGTGTGCAAGGCTGACACAGGTGGGTTAGGAAGGTCAACCAGGGTGTGAAGTGGGCTACCAAACCAGTTTGTTGCATTTTGGAAAACTCTCATCACTGAGCTAATTGTTTATGGTGCCTTTAATAGCAATGCAGAGGTTTTGATTTGCTTCGTTTTTTGAGACCTCCCCCCCCCCCTGGCTCTGCATTACTAAGGACTTATTGCAACACTGATGTGTTTTGAAATGTACTGCTGAAGTGAGTACTGAAATGCTTTCTTTCTTTCTTTTTGCTTTAATATATTGCTGCTGTTGTTTGCTTTGTATATTGCGATCTGCCCTTGAACACAGATTTCCTTTGTGGAAAGATAATACACAAATAAATACTTCATCCCAGTGAATTTATCTTCCTAAAAGCACGCTAACACTTTTAAATTGTGAGCCACACAAACTTGCACCACGGATGGGGATCGTATAGCTCTTCCTGTTTAAGGCAATTTAGGAAATCAGAGTAAAGACTGTATATTAGTACAGTGGTACCTTGGGTTACATACGCTTCAGGTTACAGACTCCGCTAACCCTGAAGTAGTGCCTCGGGTTAAGAACTTTGCTTCAGGATGAGAAGAGAAATCATGCTCCGGCAGTGCGGCAGCAGCAAGAGGCCCCATTAGCTAAAGTGGTGCTTCAGGTTAAGAACAGTTTCAGGTTAAATACGGACCCCTGGAACGAATGAAGTACTTAACCCGAGGTACCACTGTAATACTTTTAAGAATGCATATCATATAGGGAAGCAGTCACACTAAGCAAGTTTACCCCTACCAAACCCAGTTTTAGCTAATCGTAAGGACAGTGTGCTGCCCAAGACCACAAGTTTTCAAAATTTATCCCGAGTGATACAATTAATAACAGTTTAGGTTGTTTTTGACACCCTCTCCCCTAAACAATGGAGAAGTATTACACTTGGGCCAGATTTAGAAGGCTGTTCAGGGGGCACTTCTCACAGGCTGTCTACTCAAGTTGTCTGAGTGATTCTGATCAGATCCATGCATGCAAATATACCTATCACCTTACACAGCAGAGATAAATCAAGACAAATATTTGTATCAAAGACATAAAACGGGGGGAAATGTAAGTAAAAATGGGGAATTCAAACACAGAACAAATGGAAGCAGTTGCTGAAGATTCACCTCACCTAGGAACACCATTTGATCCATGGCCAGACCTGAAGAAATATATTTTTTCAACTTAAAAAAATAATAATAACGCCCTCAACTCACTTTAAAAATGCAGCTGTACCGAGAGTCTCACGGCTAACCAATGCAAAGTAAATTAAGTTAGATTCATACTGGAACCAGCAGAACTGCAGCAGCCCATTAATAGCTCGTTTCATTGTTAGGCTGTGAAATCTTCTCCTTAACTATAATGAAAGTATGACGTAAGATTCGCCACTCTCAAAATACAATGCCAACTGGCTTTAAGCATAGAGGATGAATGCTCGGGTGAAGATAAAATGGAAATTGGATTTTTATTATTTTTCTCCAAGTGCTGGAAATGGCTTGACCGGCTTTTAGAAAACAGGATTTAGCAGCAGGGGGTGCAGAAATGTTGACTTCATCTTACTTCTTTTGTCTGTGAGATTTCCAAATGGAAAATTGCTGTTTTGATACAATCTTATGGCTTAAATGCCTTTAAGTCATTCTGTAGTCGCTTGCTTGCTTTAGGGGGACAATCCTAACCCCGGTCTCTACTGAGAGGGGATCTGGAGGGCTAGCATGGGCCAAATGCCAGAATGGGATACACTGGAAACCAGGTCAACTCAGCCCCTCCTGACCCTCAGTATGCTTTGTTTTGGTGCTTTGTGCTGGCAGGGATCCCACCACCAACACTTCCAGCCACCTATTTGGCTGGGAGAAGGTAAAAGTTTATGCTGGAGTGATAATGGTATCACTCCACAGGTGGCACCTAGTCAGAGGCTGGGCAGAACAATACTTTTGCTCATTATAGGCCCTGCCTTTATTTAATAATTATATTATTATTATTATTATTAATTTGTACCACAGCCATCTGACTGGGTTTTCCCAGCCACTCTGGGCAGCCTCCAACACATATAAAAACATAATAAAACATTAAACCTTAAAAACATTCAACTGACACACAAGGGGGTTTGCCCATGAATCACATCAAAAGCACAGGAGCAACAGCCATGTTAATGAAGTTCAGGTTTCTCTGTAAATAGAATATGTATGTCATAGTTTTAATAAAATATATTTAATGCATCTCCTTAAAGTGAGGGTTTATTTAAAGAAAAACTGTCCACCCGAAAACAAGTAAATAAATACATTTTACAAAAAAATTATTTTAACCGTGACTGCATTTTTGTAATGCACCAAGTATTCAATACATACGTTTTACTGTACCTTTATCTTTGTTTTTTTCCTTTCCAAGGGAATCCAGTTTCTTTCGTAATGATTTCTTCCTCTTTTGTCCATCTACAAATAAAAACATTTGTTATATTTTAAGGAGAGGAAAAAGTGCTAAGATAAAAGAATGTAGCAGAACTGATATTGAACAATAACTAGTCCCCCACGACAAGAGCACATAGATTTTCTTTTATTAAAAAAACCCACACCATCCAAATGAGGTCTTGCCTACAAACCCTTCACCTGATTATAATACCAAAGGACATGGATACTTACTTCTAGAAGAGTTAATATAATATTACAGTACTTAAAGAAGAATGAATCTTTGCCTAGGAAAATACATGTGTGGAGTGCTATTTTGCTACACCTTTTGAGAAACTGATTTTGTGTGTGTTTGTTTGTGTGTGTGTACACCCATGTACCCATGTACCTGAAGATTGGGTCAATCAGGTGAATGTCTTTTTTATTTCAAATATTTATATGCCACTAAATACTCAGAATTTCTAAGTGCTGTACATAAAATGCTTTTTTAAAAATAAGAAAAATTGAAATTAATCCTAAAAATAGAAAACTATGTTAACATGCCTGCTGAAATATATCTAGCCCGGATCTTTAATCCATCTAAAGGTTATACTTATTATATGCTCACAGCAATGAAATCTTTACAAGGTGTTTCAAAGGGCAAACACAGGAAAGCAATTTATCAGGGACCAAAGATTTAAAGCACTCGTTGGTAAAGTTCATGGTAAGAATGGTATCTTTCACCAAAATACTTTCTTATCTTTTGCACAGCTGAATTTTCATTGACTTTGGGGGGTGGACAACCAATGTGTCTACTCCACTAGCTCCTCGGGGTTTCCACAGAGTCCCTCACTACTTTCTGAAGAAGCACTTGGGGGTCATTCCACATCAAAGCAAAGCAAAAAACAAGGGTTTCACCACCCACCGTCTAGGATTTTGATGAAACTTGGTGTACACCCTTCCCTTATGGTTGAAAGAAACCCCCTTACATTTTCCCCCTCTATCTCAAACGGTTTTAATTTTATAGCACTTCAAAGTTTCGTGAAATCTGTGTTTCTGTCCCTCTTGAGATCCTTGGCCTTGTATGTATTGAACTGATGTAGAATGACCCTTGGGAGAGCTTTGCAACCCTCAAGAGCATGGCCTTCCTTTTCATACTCAGATCAAAGCAGCATCACGTGTTGCCATACAGCATGATGCTGTGTGGCAGGGCACTGCACTACAAATCTCCCTCCTACCTGCACATAGCTCAACGGGCCAAACCAAACATGATTACACGGTTGGGGAGGGCCATGCCCAATCATGCCCCTGAAAGATACTCCAAGAGAATCCTGCTCTCATTGTTGTAGCCTTTCAAGCCTTGAGGACTGGATGTTGGCAGATCATTAACAAAACATATATGCACATTCCAAACCCTGGCTGGTAAAACATCATGGTTTAATTGCTACTCACACCAGAAGGCAGGTAGTGGCCGCAGTCAAATCACTGACCCAGCCTGGAGTGCAAATTGGCCTGTGATGACAGTAGGTTTGGCTCAGCCATGCTTCCTGACCCTGCTGGTTTTTGCCCTGGCTGGCATGAGCAACAGGATTGCAGATGCAGTAGTGTTACTGCGGCTTTGTTAAGCCCTCCCTGATGCTCCCAAATTAGGGATTTGATTGCAGCGTCAAGAAATAACAACAGGTCATATGCAGAGAATTTATCTTCCGGTCATTATGAGAAGACCATCAAACAAGCTTCCATTTCAAAGCAGGAAACTAAAAATGGGCAGAACTTTACAGCTCTATCTAATTATGAAAAGCTGTAACCGAAACAGTAATATAGTCTTTTTACCCAAATATTACCGTATCTGGGAACCTTTCATGCCTGCCAAGGTGAAAAGAAGGGGCAGGTTAACTTGATAGCAGTGGACTGGGCCAGCAAGGGCAGTGGGTAGGATCCAAGGTACTTCACACACTTTCTCTCCCACCAGCCCTCTTTCCCCTGCTGGGAAACCACAGAAGCAGAGAATTGTAGAGTTGGAAGGTACCCCAAGGGCCATCTACTGGTAAGTCCACCCCCCCTGCAATGCAGGAATACAGTTAAACCTTTCCTCAGCTGGTTAAATCTTGCCTCTCCTGTGATTCCCATGAGGACTGGCCCCATGATGCTATTATGCTTTTTTCTAAACTTAACAGCAACATGGGAGAGTAGGGGAATTTCCATCAGAATTGTGGGAAGCAGTGTGAAAGATTAAAACTTTCCTCTCCCTGTAGTGCGCCTTGTGCTGCTCAGCTGACTGGGGAACAACAGAGAGTAGTGAAAAAGGAACTGGACTGCAGAAAAATGTTGATCTTTCTCCGGAGCCCCCTTTCTTCGTGCTGCTTGGCTGATCAGTGGGAGGGAAGTTGTGGGTCACCTAAGATTAGGCAATGGGCCAGGAACAGCCCAGGGAGCACAAAATACAACTTCAGAACAAGAAATAGAATATACTGACTGGAAAATATGTGTACTGTCCAGAGAATGTACAAAATGTGGTCAAGACATGCATTCCTCAAGGCCTCTTGGAGATTATACATAATGGCTGGAGAACATACAACACTGGGTTGAAAAATGCATATTTCCCAAGGCCTGTTGAATATTATGTCTATTAACTAGGAAATGTGCATAATTACTTCTTCATGGAAGGTGAATATGCATAATGACTAATCGCTATGCACATTAACTGCTCAATTTACATTCTTCTTAACATATGTGTGTGTGTGTGTGTGTGCATGTTAATATGAACATACTATCCCAGTCCTACAAGTGAAATGGACTGGGTGGGGGGGAGACATAGAGACAGAGAAAGAGTGAATACATATTCAAATGTGTAAAGTATCTGTTCACAAAATTAATAAATAATACGTTAGAAGTAACAAGCACATACAACTTTAAGCAGCAAACCTAATCCCCGTGGAATAAGTCACCATTAGCACTCAAGTAAACATGTTTATTATAGCATCTATTGTCACCTAATAATAAGTTTCCACAGTTCTTTAAGATATTGTAAAGGAAGACTTGTGCAGCTCAGTTGACAAGTTTCTTCTTGCATCAGTGCAAGTCAATGGTCGGCTATCACTTCCTGAAGCATTTTTGTAAATTGTCTGCCATAAAACGGTATTTTACTTTCAATACATGTATTAGCACAATTCAGTCACTGAAACTAGGTGCCTGTTTTAACATGTCAGCTAACTTTCTAAAGTGTAGTAGACCTACAGCTTTTTTGTATAGTATACTGGATTAAATAATCCAGTAAATCTTATTGTTCCAATTTTATACTATTGTATAAGACAGTAACAAAGCTACACTAACTTAGATCAAGAGAATATTTAACTGTTTCAGTTTTTAGGTCTGGGCTGTACAACTTAAGACTGCAAGTGGAAGCTAGATGATCAAATGCTATCCATAGGAAACAAACAAACAAACAAACAAACAAACAAACAAACTGAACTTCAAGTGCCAAATATATCCAATGTTTTATTAACGACACACCTCAGATGGTGAAGAATACAAGAGCTGCCATGCAATGTCAGGCAGATGTTCATCAAACCTTAAATTATGAGCCCAACCCATTGTGAACCCGGAAAGTTCAAATGCAGGGCATGGTAGGAAGAATCGTGCCTTTGGGTTGCCCTCAGCATTTGATAAATGAAAGTGCATTTCCTGAGCACAGAGAGATTTCAAGTCTATGGACACAACTGGGATTGAAGCTCATGTTTTCCTCCAAAACCAATAAGGTAGAAAAGGGTTGTGACAAACTCTTTCTCCTCTCACATGCTCACTTTCCACTGCAAACTTCCTCCCTTCCAGTTTAATTCTCCCCCATATGAACAAGAAATCTAGTCTCTAAGGTAAGCTAAGGGAAAGATACTGCCTAGAAAAATAGAAGTCGGTAGTGTAGTAGTTAACAGTGTCCAAGGATGTCTACCACAACTCCAAACAGAGGAGCAAACAGGAGGTTGAGAATCCCAAGTTCTGTAGTTCTGTCCCCAATGACATGGACAAATAGCCATTGGTGAACTTTTCCTTCTCTGATTAGACAAGGAGAGGGCTTAATGCACCAAAACATACCATGGAATATGATCAAGAATGTGCATGCTTTTAACTGATCAAATATTAACTAGGTACAAGCTACTGAAGTTCAGTATTGAAAAACTACGGTACCATAACGTTCCTGTTGCTTGGCAGCCAGGGCTGGCTGCCCACAAGTTTGCTTTTAAAATTCCATCTACTTTCTGCCACTCAATGTTTCAATTCTATATTTTTAAATGCAGAAAAGAGCTTTTCTTCTGGTTGCTTCAATTTAAGAGTTTCTGCTAGCTCCAACAGAATCAACGTTATGTTTGTTGAAAGCAAATGTTATCATTTAATTGAAACGTAATTCCTCCTCTTTGATCCATTTGCACTGACTGGGTTTTATCTGATTGAAAAATTGTACAAATATTCTACACGGCTTCATGTTCTGATAGCAATACAACACAGAAAAATGAATGCTTCTATTGTTCACTGAAATGGTTACTCTTCAAACATAATTCCCCTGTATCTCCTGTTGTTTGCCAATTTGAAATACAGATAAAAGTTATCTAGAACAAGGAATGGCCCAACACATTTTTAGACCAGGCATATAACACAAAAAGGACAGGCTTATTGGGTTTGAAACTGATGCTTCACTCAGTATTGCTGTTACCCCTTCATCATAAATTCATATATAGGCATTTAAATATACACAGTTAACATGAAATCCACAAAACCTTCTTTAATACAGCTGCTTTCCAAAATCACTATGCAATTCCATTCCTAATAAAGATTATTATCCTTATGGAGAACCAGCAGAGAGATACTTAATCTCTGAACTAAAACTCAAAACATCATTATACTAGAAAAAAATATGCAAGGAAACTGGAACACAGAAAACTCTGAGTCTATTAAATAAATTACAAGTTTCTTTTTCTCGGTTTAACAACTAGTGACCTCGTGAAATTGCTATTTCAAATCAATTAAAAGGATTTCTGTTGAATATTAAAATATAATCAAAACTTTGGATGCTGGCTGAAGAGTTACAGGGTTCAGCAGAAGCCTTGCTAAGTGCACAGAATATCATATACACTGTTGATATGTCAGACAGGCAACTGAATGCACCAGCTGAATTCCCTGGCAGCTGAACTAGTCTGTTGGCAAATATAATCCAGCAGAACAGAGCTGAAACAGAGGAGGGTGCTATACTCCAGCCTTCTCGATATGGTGCCCTCCATATATTTTGGACTACAACTCCTATCAGACCATGTTGGTTGGAGCTGATGGGAGATGTGGCCCGAGGCATAAGGATGGCACCATGTCAGGGAAGACTGCTATAAACCTACAGTCTATGCATCCCCATTGATGGTGCAACTTTTACACCAGTCCCGGACTTGGTGGAAGGAATTTTACCGAAACCACCACCCAACCTGAGCACAGGTATAACTCAGCACATCACACATGAACATAAACCCAACACAAGGAGATCATAACTCATATGATAGGGCATGTAGCACTGGGCTCTTTCTCTCTGGCTCTGTATTGTACATACTTAAAAGAGTTGCCAAGGGGAAACTTTGGTGATGGCAAAGGAACCACATTGCACAAAACAGTCTGATGTTATAATGCACACGGGAACTGCAGCACAGTGTTAAAGCCTCTCTGCCTAGAATAAAATTTTCTGTATTGGGGAAATATTAAAGGTAAATAAAAAGAAGAGAAGCACACTTCGTATTTATTTCATATTTTATAAATGAAAATGAAGGGAAATCTAATTCTGAATGGATTTTCTCTTTCCTTTCCAATTTTTCTTTCCGTTCTTTTAATTTCTCAACCAAGGACCTTGGAGGATTTATAGAATGACAGAATGGTAATTCACAAGCACCTCTCAATGAGCTTAAACACAAGGTAAGCATAGCTAAACCTTGCACACATCCTGTGAGAATTTCCTCTCCCCTTTGATGCAAAATGAGTGAAAAAAATATGGAAGAAATCTTCAACACAGTGCTAGCAAGCAAGTATGTGGGAAGAATGGGTGTACACAACCTAGGCTGACAAGTCCTAAATGTAAAAAGTGGCTACGTCAAGAAAAAGACCTGCTATTCTATGCCAATTTAACTCTTTTTCTATGCCATAAAAGTATCAAAACAAGCAAACTATTGACAGGCCATAACCTTCTATGTTTTCCCCAACTCCAGGCTCTGGGATTGAATCACAGATCCTTGGCACAAAGCCATGCTGCTAGAGCCCTACAGCTTTGCTGCACAACATTGGCCCATTTTAGGGAGCCTTTCTCTGCCTTCCAACCCCTAATCCCCATCCCATCATTTTATAATGAGAGGAAGCAATTAATGATAAATATAGCTTAAATTAAATCAGAGGTAAAGTCTCGAAAATGTTTCACAGGGACCAAAACTTTTTTTGCAATTTTCTTAACAATCTTTTTTGGTACTTAGATATGGTGAAATGAAGGGATGCGGGTGGTGCTGTGGGTTAAACCACAGAGCCTAGGACTTGCCGATCCGAAGGTTGGCGATTTGAATCCCCGTGACGGGGTGAGCTCCGGTTGCTCAGTCCCAGCTCCTGCCAACCTAGCAGTTTGAAAGCACGTCAAAGTGCAAGTAGATAAATAGGTACCGCTCCGGTGGGAAGGTAAATGGCGTTTCCGTGCGCTGCTCTAGTTCGCCAGAAGTGGCTTAGTCATGCTGGCCACATGACCCGGAAGCTGTACGCTGGCTCCCTCGGCCAGTAAAGCGAGATGAGCACCACAACCCCAGAGTCGGCCACGACTGGACCTAATGGTCCAGGGTCCCTTTACCTTTACTATGGTGAAGGTGCCTGACAACAAATGATTTATTGCTGTTGCTCTCCAAAACTAAAATAATATCTAAGCATTGGAATCAAGTGGATGGAAATGGGAGTGGAGGGCTGCAGGATCCATTCCACAGCCAAGTGGTATGTTTGGCACTAGGAGCTATTTGGCGAACCTATTATGGACAGGGTTATAGGATTAATCATTAATTTGTGTTCACATATAATCACCATCTGAAACAAATCTTAAAAGATAGTGGTTGAAGGTGTGGTGCATTTCAAAAATGTAGGCACTCTTGTGTGCTTTAGGATGCAAGGTCACTGCATATGATTTCATAGCGTGTCATATCCTGCATGCCAAATTTTCAAAATAATTAGATGTACAAATAATTATGAGATTTTAAAAGTGGATAAATGTGTAATTACTTACAGTTTTGTTCTAGTTTGAGACATTAGGAAATAATGACTAAAGTATTCTTTACCAACCTCAAAAACCAGAATTATTCTCTTAAAAATAAAATTAAACAATAGGATTATGAACTGCTTAATATAAGCCTGAAGAGCTGCAGCAGCCATTGCACGGTACACTGACAGAATATTTCTTGTAACATCGTCAGAATCAGTCCCAATTGCAATGTATAAACAGACAAAAGACAACAGGAAATTCCAAGAGCTTCAGCCAATAAATTCCATTGAGTTTTCCCAGTTAAAGAGTGTGTTTTTTTCAAGTGAACTAACACGAACCTTGGTTGCGCAAGGAATTCATAAATTCCCCACTCCTCAGTCAAAAGGTAAGTTACTCTTCTGCTCCTAACTTTCTTTAGGAAATTATATACCAAGAAATACAACAACTGCAGTATTAAAGCAAGACATTTTTTCCCTAATCTTTCTACCTACTTATTAGTGTAAGTGCAGAAACTCTGCAAAAAATTAAAATAAAACTGCCAATATCATAATGCCAGCCTAGGGTGCAACGGCATTTGGAATACTGTCTACAGTTCTGGTATTCTCACCTGAAAAACAATATTGTAGAATTGAAACAGGTTCAAGAAAAGGGCCACCAAAATGATCAAAGGGATGGAGCGATTCCCCTATGAAGAACGGTTGCAGCGTTTGGGACATTTTAGTTTAGAGAAAAGGCAAGTAAGAAGTTTATAAACTTAAGCACTGTGTGGAGAAAGTAAAGAAAGTTTTTCTCTTTCATAACACTGGAATTTGTGGATGTCGTTGGAAGATTCATGTCAGATCAAAGAGAGTACAGTGGTACCTCGGATTACATACGTTTCAGGTTGCATGCACTTCAGGTTACAGACTCCGCTAACCCAGAAATAGTGCTTCAGGTTAAGAACTTTGCTTCAGGATGAGAACAGAAATCGTGCTCCAGCGGTGCGGCAGCAGCAGGAGGCCCCAACAGCTAAAGTGGTGCTTCAGGTTAAGCACAGTTTCAGGTTAAGAACAGACCTCCGGAACGAATTAAGTACTTAACCAGAGGTACCACTGTCCTTCTTCACATGGTCCTTAGTCAAACTATTGAACTCCTCCCCCAGGAGGCAGTGAAAGCCACCAACTTGTATGGCTTTAAAAGAAGATTAGATAAATTCATGGAGGAGCGAGTGATCAATGGCTACTAGCCATGATGGCTCTGCTCTATATCCACAGCTGAAGGCAGCAATGGTTCAGAATACCAGCTGCTGGAAACCACAGAAGGTAAGAGTGATCTTGTGCTCATGTTCTCCTCCCTGGTTTCCCACAGGCATCTGGTTGGCCACTGTGAGAACAGGATGCTGGACAAGATGGGCCATTGACCTGATTTAGCAGGATCATCCTATGTTCATTCAGATTAGTTAGACCAGGGGTCTGCAACCCGTGGCTCCGGAGCCGCATGTGGCTCTTTTACACCTTTGCCGTGGCTCCGGGGTGGAAACTAGCGAGGGGAGGAGGCGCATTGTGTGCCCCGACACTCCCCACTGTGGCAGGCGCTGTACTGGCTGTGATGTCGCATGGGGGCGGTGCGTGCGTTAGTCACGCACCGTCCCGACGTCACCTTCCCGCCCGCCCACCCGCTACATTGTAAGGGGCATGTACGCTGGTCACTGCATTGAAAGGGAGCATGTACGCTGGTTACTGTTTTGAAGGGGAGTGAAGAACACACACACACAAAAAGGTAACTTGTTAATTTAACATTTATTTCTATGAGGAGGAGTAATTCTGAGGGGTCAAACAAAGAAATAATAAAAAAGTGACAAAAAAGTTATTTATATAATGACGAGTTTTGCGGCTCCCAGTTTTTTTTTTCTTCGGAAACGGGTCCAAGTGGCTCTTTTTGTCTTAAAGGTTGCAGACCCCTGAGTTAGACCATACTTTTAGTCCTATCTTGAGTTCCAGATTCAACATTTAGATAAAAACCTTCCCATAATGACTACACATTTCAAAACGTGATGTTACTTTTATATCATACATTACTTATTTAGGGCATAATATTTTGAGCATATTATATTCTGCAGAGCTACAGAGTTTTAGAGCTCTGCTCTAAATATTTCCCGGTATCTAAAAGAGATGGATGACTGAGTTTAAAAAGCCCCCACGGAAATAAACCATGTTGGGTATTTTCCAGTGACTCTCCAATACTCTATTCTTGGACAGGGTTTTTTTAGTGCATGGTAGCCATCCTAACGCCGGGTCTATCTGGGGTGAGTGGAATATCAAGATCAAAGGGGTATCAATATCCAGTATCAACAATGGGCCAGATAAGAGTGAACAAATTGAAACTTAAAGTCGAAACAAGATAGGTGGTCAGAAGATAGTGAGTTTTCCTTCATATATCCTGCTGCAAATTCATTATTTGCTGCTGCTTTTGTTTTCCTTAAAGTAAAGTTCTCAAGGTTGAAGTTCTCTCTGGTTTGCATATTTCTTAATCTTTCCAAACAAAACTATTCTATAGGAAGGTTACAAAGGTTTATGGATTCCATTCTACGTGAGGATGTTTTGCTTACAAATAAATCATAACCAGATGAAAGTATTTAACATCAAATAAGGAAGATATACTTTGGGGTGGGAGTAAAAATAAGGAAGCAGCAAAAACAAATCCCTCCTAAATCTCCTACATCCAATACTCTTATTAACATTTATAATGCTTATAAGCCTCAGAAGAGTTTCATTTGAATAGTCTCATATTTGAATTTATAGATGGAATCTGGGGGTTGTTTACGATTTATTACATCAGTCCCACACTGAAGCACATACTAACACTTACGTGTGGTTTAAACAGATTTTATATATGTAAATAGTTCTATCAATGTTCAATTGTATTTTAATGATTTTTCTTTGTTTTTAGCGGTTCTTGTTTTTATCTGTAATGACTGTGTACTTGCAGGGATACAACCAGATTAAATAAATCTTAGTCAACTCATTGACTAAATCATATGATTATATCCACCAATTACATTCGCATACGTTTCAAATGGGTATGAAGCTGTAAGTATATTCTCCTAATTTTCAGATGATGCACGTATGTGCAATAGCATAGCAAGTACCATCATAAAAGAGACATCTCCCATTTTATCTCACTTATGAGGCAATGACTCATGTTTGCATTGTTGTGGGCTGTCTATTAGTTCCAAACAGCAAAGGAGCCCTTTAGATAGCCATTTATTTAGCTTCTTTGATGCATGGCCACTTTTGCAAACCAAGAGAGAACTTAAGAGGATTAAGGTCTGGGAGGTGAAACTGCTTTGTTTCTCATTCTAAGTCACTCCAAGATACCAGATAGGCAGTGTTCATTACTATGGAAGAAAAACAAATATAAGCTTTCTGCATTTGACTGTGGGAAGAAGATTCAAATGACTAGGAACCACATGTGGCGGATTTAAGAGACTGCAGAGATCGCTCTTATGGGAACAATCATGTACAACTACCAATGTCACTGCAAAACACATACATGTACACATAGGAACAGGAGGGAGCCACGGCAACAAATAAAAGACTCAAAAGGGGAAAACGAACTTGAAAAAAGGCCCAGCTGTTATTATTTATTTTAGCTCACTGCATATTTTAGAACTTAAGTTCTACCTTTAGAAGCAATCTTGGATCTTCTCACACAAAAGCTGCTGCCTATTGTACCACCATTCCTTGCAATCTCAGTGTCAACCATTGCCATCTGCAGGGCTGCAGCAGCAAAGTGTGAATTGAAGAAGTTGTGTAAAAAGCTCTCTGTGAGAGTTATATTTAAAGTAGCCATCACACTGATTGTTTGAATACATTCTTCCACAAGAAATCAAGTTGTTGCAGAACCCTTTGTTTATCTAATAATGTTTGAGGGCCGATTCAGATATCCTATCTATTCCCTATCTGGTTTACATCTGTGTAGAAAAAATGTGTACTCCTGCCATATAGTGTACATGTCTATTATGCCTTGTATATTTGGGAACTGAGGCACCATATGCTAATTGGTGCTAAAATTTGGAAACATAATCCACGGACATTTACTCTGAACCTTTCCACTTTTGTACAAAAACGCAGATACATTAACACCATCGTAAATGGCTAAATACAAGGGACCAATGGCAAGTAACAACAACAAAAAAGTAAAAACCGTAGTCACACTGAATGAAGATGACAAATAGGTAATTAAACACAACAAAGAGCAATATAAACAGAGGTCCAAAATCCCAACCCCACCCCCTGCCAAAATAAACACAAGGCATAAAGCACATTGCCATTTTTTTCATAGCTGAGCAGTAACATACTGGGCACAAAACCAAACACAGAAGAATAAAGGTTCTGAATGTTAAATTGTTTCTTGCTCCGTTTGGACACAATTTACTCCAAGACTATGCTTTTTATCTATGAAAAGTTCAGCACAGGCCAGTCAATCAAAATTAGTCAACTAGCTAGTCAAGAACAGTAAAAGAAAAGAAAGAAAAGAAAAAGCATTGATAAGTTCAATATTTTATAACAAGGCCCAGAAGCCAGAATGAAAAGGAAGGATTAAACGAAGTGCCCCTTGTTATTGTGAGGATCTTTACATATTTCCAGTTTGCTTGCAGGTTTTGGCAAGCAGTAAAATGATCCATCCAAATCTCCAAAGTGGCAATTTCTTAAATTAGTTTACTTTGGGCATGGCAACTTTAAAGTAGAAGAAGACCATAGAAACTATTGAAATCCATAATGAGGAATATAAATGGTTCTGACTCATAACACAGCTATTCTCTGACCTTTAGAAGATCCTTAAAGCAACATTAGTAGATGCTACGTTTTCCCAAATAAAACTTAATTGCATTATGTTCTCTTGCATCTGAATTGTTCTAGCTTTTCCCAGTTAAAAAGCCTAATGTTTGAATAATGCTGCAGTCTGTAGTATAGATGAGAGATAAGCAGTCCCACTCAATTTTTTCCCTCCCAAGTTCAGTCTGAACAATATGCATAGATAGGCATCTAAACATAAGCAGAGCCCTGTTGGATCAGACAGATATTCTAGTGGCACCAGCATCCTATTTATAGTGGTTAGCCAGTTGCTTTCAATGGGTCCACGGGCAAATAATGTAAATAACAGCTACCCCATTATTATCACTAGTAAAATCCTGTTTGTGGGTTCCCAGGCTCTTCAGCTGCCTTGGTTATTAAAAAAAAAGATAAAAAAGATCACTGCTAAGTACCAGCATTAAGCCAGGCACAGCCTAAAGAAAGCAACATTTTGTAATTTTTCTTCTTCATAAATATTTTGCATATAAGAAGCCCTTGAAAATGAGATTGTTTTTATTATCCTCCCTAGTAAGTCAGACCTAAATATCTAAAAACAACGAATATTTTTAATTCACCAGTTCATATAGCAATTTTAAAGGCTGCTCAGGAGTAGCGCAGAGCCTTTAGGTAATTCTAAAATCAGGGCCATCAGTGAGTACCTAGTTTCCCTCATGGGGGCAGTGGCAAAATATGTGATTGTGTTATCAACAATATTGGTATTTTAACTGTTTGGGGAATACAATCCCTGAAGAGAACATTTATGTAGTATACATTGAGACCGCATTCAACCACTTAAAAACAGCAGCCAAAAACTAATTTCATAGAAAGAATCCCCGCCCCCTTATTATATACTTCAAATGGAAATAACAGTTTGCAATGTACCAGACAGGGCCGACCATTTCAGCACTGTCCTCAGGAGACTTCAGGATCACATCTCACCTTTGGGAATCGTTATCTGACATCCTAGGTCACAGTCCTGCTGCAACTGATAAAAGGCCACTTCCTGTAACCGGGCACGCTCCAATTCAGAAAGACTTTGAACAGGAACAGACTTCAGCCGAACACTGCGCCCTGACATGCTGTTCCAAGTGAAGTCACCCTGCAGGAAATCAAGTGGAAAAGTATGAAGGGTCATATGGATAATCAACAGTTCACTGAGAATGCCACTCAGCCCTTTATCCCATAACTAAACATTTAACTTACGCTTTATTAAACACCCACAGTCACCATGGCACATTCCATAATTTTTCCAGAAGGGAGTTCTAAACTTGTTTTAACATTATTGGTTGCAAAAGGACAGCTATCTGGCTTAACCGGTGACACATACGAAGCCTGTGGAGGGCTCTTTAGTGAACCTCTACCACTGCAATTCCCACCAAGGTTTGTGTCACTTATAATGTACATGACAGTAGCATGTCTTCATTTATTCAAGTTGAAGAACAAGTACTGTATTGGCCCGAATATAAGCCGCACCTTTAAAATTGATGGGGGGGGGGGGGATAGGTAAAGGACCCCTGCCCGTTAGGTCCAGTCGTGACCGACTCTGGGGTTGCGGCGCTCATCTCGCTTTATTGGCCAAGGGAGCCGGCATACAGCTTCCGGGTCATGTGGCCAGCATGACCAAGCCACTTCTGGCGAACCAGAGCAGTGCACGGAAACGCCGTTTACCTTCCCGCCGGAGCGGTACCTATTTATCTACTTGCACTGGTGTGCTTTCGAACTGCTAGGTTGGCAGGAGCAGGGACCGAGCAACGGGAGCTCACCCCGACGTGGGGATTCGAACTGCTGACCTTCCGATCGGCAAGTCCTAGGCTCTGTGGTTTAACCCACAGCGCCGGAAATATCCAAATATAAACTGCTCAAATCCTTGCTGCACCTGGCTGCAAACTGGGGGCGGGGGAGGGGAGAGTTGCGCTGTGTTGCCGACGGCCTTTCCCCTTCCTCACTCTCTCCCTTCCTGGCCTTGGGGTTGAGGACAGGGAAGTACGCACGGGGCAAGCGCTGCTTTTCCGTGCTCCTGGCTGCATACCGTAAGGTCGTGAATATAACCTGCACTTTAGCTTTTCACTGTCGGAATTTGGGGTGGGAAGTGAGGCTTATATTCAGGCCAATACAGTAACTAAACGATGCCTTTTCATTTCTAATTTATTATACATGTAAATGAGTATTCTGAAAATGTGAGGCATGTTACTTATTAAGAGAGCCAAGGATATCAGAACAAGCAATAATAATTTACAATTTAGGGAATGGCCATAGCTTAATGATATAGTATCCACTTTGCATGCAAAAGTTCACAAGTTCAATCCCCATATTGCAAACAGACTTCTGTCTGGAACCTTGAAGAGCTAGACCAGTGATGAAATAAATTTCAAAAGGACTTCATGGATTTTCATGTCACCATATACCAGAATATTTGCAGTGTAGAATATTCAGAAAGCAAAACAAGGCTGAAATCTGTCATGAACTTCCAACCATAAAGAGCTTTCCAATGAAAGCAAAAATCATCCTATGTTTATACTGTTTAATGCAACACATATGTGTAAATCCATAAACATCTTCAAGCAAATGCCACAAACACATAAGCATGAACAATATTTGCATACGTGTTTTGTATGTTTTAAGTCACATTCCACTGAAACTTTAATGAATATCTGGCACGCAGGTTCTAAAGAGTTGCACTTGTCTTCAGTATTATTCAATGTTGTGACACTTAAAATGTCAGGTGTGGTTTGAAAGATATTGTTAAGTTGTGGGTGAACATATCAGACGACACAACGATTCTTCAAACGGCTCTTGTTTATTCACAGGCCAGAACAGAACTGAACTGAAGGGTTCAGCCAGCCTGCTTATATAGAGCTCCACTAGAATGCAACAGTACCCATTTTCTGTAACTATCCAATCACTGAACGTCACTTTTGATCCCTTATTTGCATATGTGGACCTGAACTTTCTACAGTATCCCCCTGCTGGCCCAGGGTGAGAACTTCAGTACATAACAGATATGAATCGTGATTCACTTATGAGCTGATTCAGCAAACCTAAACAAGAGGCATCCTATACATACCTACTTACCTCTGTGTCCTATTCAGTTACGTGGGCCTTACTCCCATATATATTAGTATAGGATTGCAGCCTTAATGTTACAATTTGCGCAGAATGAAATGAAGTAAGGTAGCAACAGACAAAGATTAAGATATCAATAAAAGGAATTTGGACAGGAAATATTAATTACTGCTATTTCTCATTTAAAATTCCTTAGCAATGTTAATAATAAGTAAGGCTAAAGACTAAATTTGTCATCTGGAAGGTAGCTTATTAACTTCTTTTGGAAGTCTGGGCTACTCCTTAATACCGTTTTCAGGATCCAATCCTGAAAACTAACAAGTTCACAGATACGCACAAAAATACAGTTCTAGACAAAGGATCGCAACGGATTTTTTTTTGCCCAGGGAGCAGTAATGGTTCATGTATCCCTGCCACCAGTAGTGCAAAGAAATCTAGCATGTGTTAACTTTGCCACAGTAAATTCTCTCCTAGGCCACTCTAACGTGATGTTAGTGAAGACTATATCTGTCAAAATATTTTTGGAAAATGCTGTGTTATGAACACTGGAATCTCCTGATCTAACTTGAGATGAGCAATAAATGTTTACTTTCAGCTGTCTGCTTTATTTAGAAACTAAATGAATTAAAACAAACCAAAGTAACATAAAACTTTAGACCGTTCACAAGAGGGGCACAAGCTAGTACAATAAGATTCATTATACTAAAAACATTGTGTGCACTAAACATTTGTTCAAGAAGCTCATTTCGTCCCAACACAACTTAATTATGGGGGGAAGTGGAAGGGGAGTTGCCAGTTGTAGATCTTCCTTCCTTTATGGAACATAGGCCTTCCCTCTGATGAATGGAGGAAAGACTCGCTTGGTTACAAGCACTGCCCTCCACCCCCATTCTCAAGGAGAACACAAAGGATCAGTTTAACTAAGCTCTGTGGGAGTAAATGTGCTTTGCAGACAGAAGGTCCCTAGTCAGCACTGGGTATCTCATGAAGCAATGGCTTCATACTGGCATCTTTTAATCCAGCCATAAATAATATTAAGCACAGTTTGTTGATTTGGATGAAACAAGTTATAGTTGGTTTTTTTTAAAGGAAGTGAACATTTCTGAAGGCCTCCTTGGAGCTGGTGCCAGTGAGGTGGGACGTACAGGAGCCTGTTCGTATTGTACTGGACAATGTTTTAACACGATGTCTTCCTATGGTGAGATTTCTTATTGCTAACCTACTGAGTGGGAGGGGTGAGGTGCAGGGGTTTGATAAGAAAATGGAACAACATGCAGAAATTGGTAGGAAATGGATGTAAATGGTACTACTAAATGCATAGAATTTCATTTAAAGATTGAATTGGGAGGCAGTACAGTGGTACCTCTAGATGCGAACAGGATCCATGCCGGAGCCCCGTTCGCATCCTGAAGTGAATGCAACCCGCGTCTGCACGTGTGTGAGTCACGATTTGCCACTTCCACGTATGACGTCATTTTGAGCATCTGTGCATGTGTGAGTGGCGAAACCCAGAAGTAACGTGTTCTGTTACTTCCAGGTTGCTGCGGAGCGTAACCTGAAAACGCTCAGCCTGAAGCATATTTAACCTGAAGTATGACTGTAATGATAAGCTAGATGTCCATTTTAAAGGACTGAATCCATGTTAGTGCCCCCAAGCCTACTGTTCTTGAGTAAGATTCCTAGTCACTGAATACAGATGTCCTGCCTTTGTCAAAAGCCATGGGGTCAATATAATCCACTTAAGCAAGCCTTTCCTGTATTAAGAAACTTGGCAATTACTCAATGACCTTTCACTTTCTCTTGTCTTTCAAATGGCTCATGAACCACTTTGGGATAATTCAGTTGGTTAGAGCATGGTGCTGATAATGCCAAGGTTGCAGGTTCAATCCCCATATGGGACAGCTGTGTGTTCCTGCATTACATGGGGGTTGGACTAGATGATCCTCAGGATCCCTTCCAACTCTACAATTCTATGGTTCTATGTCTGTCTAGTGGAAGACAGGAGTGCCTGGCGTGCTCTGGTCCATGGGGTCACGAAGAGTCGGACACGACTGAACGACTAAACAACAACAACATGTCTGGCTACCCCTTTTCATAAGTTGTGCATAGCATTTCACCATGAGGAACGTTGCCTACTGTCCACGGGGAGGCTAAATTTACATGCATAAGAGAAATACAACTTATGTACTTCAAACATAAATTCAGTATATGTCTGCATCAGATACATACAAGAGTAGCTGAATCATTGTACAGGCTTACATCATAGTAAAGGGGCGGATGTACATAAACCCAGTTGCATTCCAAGAGCATGAAGGAAGTGTGAAAACAGCTTGATATTCAGATTCACTATGAAATAGTTGTGCTTAGTGTATTACTTGCTACAAAATCCATGTAAGACAAAAATCTTCCTGCAATGGAGAAAGTATCAATCTCTTATAATCCAAACATGCTTTCTTACAAAATCAATAGGCACACTATTTATTAATGTTAGCAACAGTTCAGTTTCATATGAAGATTGCTCATGCCATCTGGTGAATAGCACAAATTTCAGAGAGGTGAGGAGGCAAGAAGTTATCAAGTTTTAGACCTACGCAAGGATGGCCAGCCCCTGATGGCACAAAACCTGCTCCGATCTTCTGATACCCTCTGCACCCATCCTAGTTTACAAAGTTTCAAATCCAGTTATTTGCATGAAAATAATTAAGGGTGGAAAAATGCGAGAAGATGCCTTACATGGTATGTGCACAGGATGCATGCAATATGAAGGGGAAGAAATCCCTAACATGTAAGGTACTTATTGAAGAAGCTAGTACCTCCTTAAATATTAAAATGGTGTGTGGGATGCAATGTGGAGGAGAGTGACATTGAAATCAGTTTCAGAAAGCATCCAAGAAGCAACCTTAAAAACAATCCATAGGTGGCACTGGACTCTGCTTAAATTAAAACACCATAAATCCAAATATTTCTGTTGGAGATGTTGTGGAGAGGGGAGGGGTTATTTCTTTGGTGGGAATATTGTTTTGTGAAAACTTACTGGGATGGAGTTCTTTCCCAAACTATAGGCTATTATAAAACAACACCCCCTCCCCAATTCGACCTCTGGCATTACTTAATATCAGTAGACTGGGTGGTCCTGAGATCCATAAGGAACATGTTTCCTGTGTTACTGGTAGCAGCATGCTTAGAGTTGGCCAACCAATGGAAAACATCCAAATTCACCACAGCAGGGTGCTTAGATAAAATTTGGTCTCTGAAAGTCTGATGTATTGATACCGCATACTTAGGGGGGGGGGCAGATAAATCTGATAGTATCTGAGGGCACTTTTTGTTTTATGTGAATAGAAATGTGAATATCCGATGTCAACCATTGACTCAAATTGCTCTATGGAGAGGATATATGTACGTTCCGGCCTCTTATTAACCCTCCCTAAAGTTCATGCTTAAATTGATGCAAGATTCACAACATATCCTCTTTGTTGTATATAGATTCTATGCCTATTATTTTGAACTCTAATGACTCCTGTTTTGTATCCTTTGTGTGTCTTGTTACCATTATAATCCAATTAAACTATTTTTTAAAAAATCATGCCATGTAGACAAACAATGAATGTAGCAAGGTGAAATAAGTAACCCAGAAAATTCAAATAAAACAAACAGTATCCTAATTTCTGAGGCTTGTTTTAACTATAGCAGACCTCTGAAAAGAAAATACAGTGGTACCTCAGGTTAAGTACTTAATTCGTTCTGGAGGTCCATACTTAACCTGAAACTGTTCTTAACCTGAAGCACCACTTTAGCTAATGGGGCCTCCTGCTGCTGCCGCGCCGCCGGAGCCCGATTTCTGTTCTCATCCTGAAGCAAAGTTCTTAACCTGAAGCACTATTTCTGGGTTAGCGGAGTTTGTAACCTGAAGTGTATGTAACCTGAAGCATATGTAACCTGAGATACCACTGTAGTCACAGCCTCAGTTTTGAAAGCATTGGTATCTTTATGACTCTACAATGCTTGACTTTAGCTGACTATATTGTTCATCTCTGGACAAGAGATGTCTAAAGTTATAGAAGACATCATGTTACTTATTAAATATACACTGGAGGAGTATACCCCACAATACATCCACTTATGTTTACAAATGCAATTAAAATCAAGTATCATGCAAGCATTTTAACTCCAGTCTGCCATTCTAAATCAAATCAGCAATGGTCTAAATCTAGACTATGTCAACAACTTCCAGGCATACCACAGATAAATGCAGGGACCATTTCAGTGGACTGTCACCTACTATCAGGGAGCTCAAATCCAGCAGCAACCCATTCCCCACCCCCACAGCTGTCCCAGCCTGGAACCTATACTATGTCAACAGCTGCCAAGAGTCAGATTGCATAACTCAGGTGGTAGAGCATGAGGGGTTGTGGGTTCAAGCCCCACATTGGGCAAATGATTCTTGAATTGCAGTGGGTTGGACTAGATGACCCTTGTGGTCCCTTCCAACTCTACAGTCTTATGATTCTATGAGAAAAGCCACGCCTAAGATGCATATGTGCTGGAGTGTAATTGCTATACAGTGGACGCTCGGGTTGTGAAGTGATCTGTGCGGCAATTTAGCACTTCTGTGCATGCGCGACTGCCGAAACCCGGAAGTAACCCGTTGTGGTACCTCTGGGTTTCGGTGGTCTGCAACCCGAAAAAACACAACCTGAAGCAGCTGTAACCCGAGGTATAATAATAATAATAATTTATTTCTACCCTGCCCATCTGACTGGGTTTCCCCAGCCACTCTGGGTGGCTTCCATAGAAACCAAAAATACACTAAAATATCACACATTAAAAACTTCCCTGAACAGGGCTGCCTTAAGATGTCTTCTGAATGCCAGGTAGTTATTTATCTCTTTGACATCTGATGGGAGGGCGTTCCACAGGGCGGGCGCCACTACCAAGAAGGCCCTCTGCCTGGTTCCCTGTTGCTTTGCTTCTCGCAATGAGGGAACCGCCAGAAGGCCCTCGGTGCTGGACCTCAGTGTCCGGGCAGAACGATGGGGATGGAGATGCTCCTTCAGGTATACTGGGCCGAGGTCGTTTAGGGCTTTAAAGGTCAGCACCAACACTTTGAATTGTGCTCAGAAACGTACTGGGAGCCAATGTAGGTCTTTCAAGACCGGTATTATGTGGTCTTGGCGGCCGCCCCCAGTCACCAGTCTAGCTGCCGCATTGTGGATGGTATGACTGTATACCACTTTGAAAGCAAATCTTTACTAAATAGCAGGGGGCAAAATATAACCAATGAAACAATTGAGGAATCGGAATACTTTTGACCTACTGGTAATTGTATAAGTGGCCAGCATTAAATGGGAATAGCACAGATGCACACATTTGTTTTTTCCCCTGGTCTCAAGATACACTTTAACCTTATTCCCATCCTTCTTTCCACATGTTGAGAGCCCTGTTGGCCCTGCCAACCTCCAAAGGTGTTCACCCCAACCTTTGTGAGTTTAGCAGAAGGTTAAATCAGGCCTCTCCATGCATACAGCTTGTAGACTCTTCGACATGATCAGGAGCCCCTCAATAAGAGGGATTCTGAATGTGTGGAATCTATGCGCCTACAGCTATAGGCACATAGAAGCTCTATGCTCACCCTTTGCTAAATGTTCAAAGGAACAGGGCCAGGAAGGGGGATCCTACTCCCTCCGCCCCTGCATTCAGTCAACATGTAGAATGGGGAGCAAAAAGAGGGATGTAGTTTTTCTTGGGAATTAGACACACATATACTTAACAGCTCCCTTTAGACTTATCAGTTACTTGCCAGGGTTTAAGAATGTACATGTTGCATTTTATACAGTCATTAGACCAACATGAAAGCATTTCTCCCAATGACTGTCTTTCATTCCTTTCCCATGTCAGAGCTCTCGGACTCTCTTTAGAAAAGTGTCACACGCGATTAGGACAGATCAAGTGGAAGCCCTTTGCAATCTTCAATCGTTGGTGCGCTGAAATTCAAATGGTGCCCTTTAGTTTCATTCTTTGTGTTAAGCAGCGCATTTATTTTGGACAGGGAGAAGGGAAAAAATAGCCATAAAATTTCCCACTGTTATGAAAAACAGAAACAATTGCTAGAGTTACGAGATACTCTTGAGACTGAGCCAAAAGATGACCGGCTTTTAGTTGGGACTATGCTCTGCAACAAGTTATAAATTTGAAGATTCGGCTCATGGATGGCGATTGGGGGGCTCACACTAATCTCCAAAGATCTGGAGACTAGGAGGTAGCTGCTGCCATCAACTAGCAAGCACTTGCAGTACATACAGGCTCAGGCACAGCCCAAGTTATTAGATAACAAATCTCAAAGAGATTTAAAATTAAGTTGGGAAATACTTCTGTTTCTCGGAGCAGTAAAACCTTTTCTCTTCTTTATGAGTGAAACCAAAGGCATGCCAATTCTCCTTAACATTTAGCATGGGTGCTAGGAGCCAGAAAACAGAGCAGTCAAATCACAGGTCATTAACTGACCATCCATTTTAGTTTGCTTTATAAAATTTGGAGCAAAACCACTGAGTATATGCTTCTATAGCCAGGGTAGTTATCATGGTGCCCTCTGGATGTTGTTGGCTACAATTACCTATCATCCCTGACCATTGGGCCAAGTTGTCTGTGGCTGCTGCTTGTTAGATTCCAACACAATCTGGAGGGCACCATGTTGCCTTCGACTGGTTGCGCTAACTGCATTTAAACATTGTCTACGTAATACTTCCCTCCACACAGTTTTCAGTAACTAGCATTACAGAGCTTGTATGTCCACTTATAAACATGATAAAAAGTGATCAGAGACTTCAAACAATTTTCAGCCAAGCCAACTTAAGTCTAGTCATATAATTGACTTTAATTACACAACACCACTGCTGATTGAAGGGGTTTTGCCCCTCTCAGGCTTGTTAGCAGTACATGCAAAGTCATGAAAACAGACAAAATAAAAGGTATTTGAGAACTTGCTGCTTGTTGACTTCTTAGCCTGCTAAGTGGCAGGTGGAGCTGTTTCCCTTACCAAGCAAGAAATATGTTGTGAATGGTGAAAAGTTGTTTGGGTAAGGTTGGTTTTTTTTCCTGCCAAGTTAGCTATAGCAAGTAAAAATTAAAACAGAGCAAGTTACTATTCAAAAGTACTACAATACAGTTGTGCTCCACAATCACATAACTATTTTCTTACCCATTAACCCAAATCTGCTTTTCCACAGTCGTCCTTTGTTAACTTCATGAAACCAAACTTGATGAAGATTAATCCATTGTAGAACTCCTATTCGAAGAAAGTCACATTTCTTTCCTGGAGACGTGTATATATCAGGTATCTTAGAGACAGCCCAAACTGTAACTCCTACAATCACTTTAGTTGCCACAGGTTTCTACCATCATAAATCTTAAGACTCAAAAGAAATGAAAATGAATCTCTTAACTGGAATTCCGAGTAAGTTCAACAAGTTTAGCATTGCCAAATTCTAGAGAAGTCTGCATGTTGGAAAAAGGTACACACAATCTATAACTGCTTCTTATTCCATAATGTTGTTTTGAAGCGGTGCAAGGAGTGGTTGGTTATCTTTCCCCTCCTTCCAAAGAAAATCCTCTTCCACATGGCTCTTCAAATGCAGAACTGCACTGTAACTGTGCAAACATTCCTTATTAGGAACGCTCCAAAGAATGCTGTACACATCTGGTAAAATCCCTTTGAGTATGGTAAAGACATCTAATGTTCTCTCTCATCTAGGACGGTCAGTCCTTGATTTTAAATCTTTAGTGCAATTTCTCTGACCCTAACAAACAAGAAGTTCCAACACCAACGGCAAACCTATTGGAAACGCAAGCCACACGTATGCTAAACTGTGATAAATGCTTTTTGAAAAATAAAACTTGCTTTTTACAATAAACCAATAACATTTTACTGCTAAAATGGGTTGAGGGGGAAATACTATGAACCAATCCATCCCTGACTAATTTTGTATGGGGGTGGGTATGGGTTTTTAACTGAATATTAAAATAACGTTCAGCATTTCTTGTATCTGTATCTCAAATAAATCTATATCTCAATAAATCTATATCGAGATATGACCCTTTTGATAGATGTGAGCATACCTTTTATTACGTCCTTCCCCCATTTTATGTTCCTCTGTTCTCAATAAAGCTATTTTTTAATGACTGTAGCCTTTCAAAGAACTTGCTATATATTGTATAATGCAATATAACCTTATTAGAAACAGGGGGAAAACCAAGACTTGTTGTTTTGTGAAAATGCCTTATGCATCAAGCATAGACTGTTGCACTACATTACACGTAGGGCTATCTTAGAAGGCTGAAACCTTCAATTAGTATGGAATATGGCCACTACTTAAGCACAAATCAAAGTGTTGTTTTTGACCTACAATGTCATGAACAGAGTCTGGAGCATCTTAAAGACCACCTACACCTAGATGAAGCGACCTCTATATTTAGATTCCTTGTTGCAGAGGTTGCAGTCCCCACCTCTGGAGATAAGGTGTATGTGCCATAAAAATTGGGCATTTTCTTTGGTGGCAGCCAAAAATTTGAACAGTCCAACTTCTTTCAACAGGCACCTATGTTAAGCTGTTAAATGCCAATTAAATACCTCCCTGTTTGCTTTTGAGAAGCATTTAGTTTCACTGGTTGCTGTATCCCTTTGTCCCTGCTATTTGCTTTGCTGTGATTTTACTTTTGATTAAAATAAGTAGAACTAGAGAAATTGTTAACCGGATAATCAATGATTTGCAAAAGATAATTGTCAACTTAGAAAGCCCAATGGTTATGTTGTGTTTTATTCATGCATGCCTGCATGCATTTTAGGCACATGCATCTCATCTTCCTACCCTTTTTACCAAAGATAACCATCTCGAAGACGGTCAACATGATCAAAACTCATAACTGACACACTAAAAATAATTGCACAAATTAATTACGAGCAAGTTACTGTGTCAGCTGCCCAGCTATAGTGAGATGCCTTTAAATTTCTATTTAAATTACAGAAATTCTTTAAAAATGTGTTTATATTAATACAAACTAGCACATCATTTCATTTTGCAAATTTGTGTGGTTTTCCTATTAACCCTTTCCCTACATAGAAAACTGCAACCTCCAAAGCCACAGTTTTGGCCTACATTCCCCACTTCTCCCTTACCCTTTTCCAACAAAGCTGCTCCACTCCATACACACCATGAAAGGGTTTCTAACAACTGTCATAGCTACAAGGAAACACTGTGTTCAACTGCATCTCTCTGAATACCAGATATCATGGACAAAACGCTACTTGTTTGAATTTACTATGGCCATAAAATATGGAGAAGATTAATGCATTCGCCTTCACTTAAGCTTTGCAAAGATATTTGGATCGCCAGTGTGGAAAACAGAGTGCTGGATTTGATTAAGACAAGTGATTTACTCAAGACAACAAATCTGAGATTGGATCAGAGCCTCCTGCAAATAAATGTCCCTGTCCAAAAATTACACCACTTTGACCCAGTATTTCCTGCAGTGACACAGTATGTCACACTCAGAAGTGCTCCTTTTTGTCCTATCCCCAAGTTCCCATTTGCCACAGACTTAAGGAAAAGAAGAAAAATGTATATGATTATCTCACACTTTCAGGACTATAGTCTCTTCCTCTTAACCATGCAAGTCAAAACCCCATTTTTTCCTAGGTTCAGAACTGGTACTAAGAAGAGCTTTCTCCTTCAACCTTCTCCCACACAGGGTCCCCAGTCCTAACGTCTTCGATATTCTTCCAGCTCTGCCTCCAAGCAGGAGATCAAAGGTGCAAAATTTAAAATGGGAAGCTGCGGCTTTAAGGACTTAGTGAACAGGCTCCAATATCTATCGTGCCTTCACCAATCATCCTTCCTTCACTACGCAATAGCACTGGTTATCTGCACATGGCTCATTGCTAAGCTATTAGGGCAGGCAGCACGACAAGAATCATCCTGTTAAGAGCAGCATTCTCTGCTCAGCCCAATTTATCTCCAAGTGCTACTTTCTAAGGCTCCCTGACCTGCCTGTCCTCTCTGCCTTCCCATGGTTGTTACTAGATCATTGAAGCAGTCCTCAGCTTGGTTCCCATCCTTTCTTCCCATCTCTTGCTGTGCCATATCCCTTCCTCCCCTCCCCCCCCCCGAGCTGAAGCACATTTTCCTATCAACAATAATCTTTTATTGATTTTCCTATCAGCAATAATCTTTCCTCTCTTGTTCTTCCTGGCTGATCCCAAATTTCTGTTTTCTTTCCTCTCCATTCCTGAAATCCACTACTCATTGCAAAACCCAACTCGACTCTCTTTTCTCCTCTCTTTCTGCCCTGGCTGTTGAGTTTCTATCTTTTCTTTTGTGGGACCCCCATTGTGTGTAAGGGTGTGTGGGTGTAGCTAGAAAGTTACACAAGTCTGGCCCAAGCAACATTCTTGTAGTCTGGGGTAGGACTCGACTGCTTTTCAATCTTGGCTCACTTTCTTCCTGGGTAGCGGATTATGAAGAGGCAGCCTCTACAACTATAACACCAGATTCAACCAGTTTTCCAACCATGAGCTGATGAGAGAGAAACTGCTAATCTGATGGAAGTAGTAATCTTCAATTCTTTTCATGAAGGTGTAAAAAAATATCTAGAAACAGTTAAGCTGCATTGAGGCTGCAGTGGAACCAGGCCCTACTAAAGCAAAAGACTTGCTTCTAGAAGACAAAGATTGGACTGGGCTAAGCTTGGTACAGTAATTGTTCGTGATCTCTTGCTGCTGTCTGCAAAGCACTGTTCTAAAAATGCACCTGTATATATGTACAAACAGTCACACAACAAAGAAGATAGCAAACTGCCAATTAATCTGACATACACACGCCTGGGTTCTGTACTGGTGGTGACTGACCAGGGGTGAGTGGTGGTGGATAGGTCAATGAAGATGTCGACCCAGTGTGTGGCAGCTGTGAAAAAGGCAAATTCCTTGGTAGGGATCATTAGGAAAGGAATTGAAAATAAAAATGCCACAATCACCATGCCGTTATACAAATACTGTGTACCATTCTGGTTGCCAAACCTCAGAAAGGATACTGCAAAGTTGGAAAAGATGCAGAAAAAAGGATTGGGATTCTAGACTGCAAAAAAGAAATGGCTTTCAAAGCGCATCAGTTTGTAGCTACAATAACCAAAGCAGCAACTGCTGAACCAATGTCAATTTGGCTTAAACAACTTTTCTTACTGGTAACCCATTCAAATTCATGAGCTTCTTTTTTTTAATTAATAAAGTTTTATTGAGATGTAGGCTAGGGCTGGGCAATGTATTGATACATTGTCCAAAATCAGTTTGAAGTCCACATCGTGGTAATGATTTCAAAATATTCAGCATGGTGATATATCGCAAATCACAATGTGTGTGTGCGCGCGCACGCTATATGTCTTCTATGTCTTCAAAATATAATAAATACTTACTGGGCAGTTGAAACTTAGGGAGAAAAGACTCCAAGCAGCTGTTCCTCATCAGAAAAAGACAGCTGTAAGGGCTCCTGGAAACTGTTACCCTTACATATTGTTTTTAAATATGCCTTCCTATTTTTAGGAATCAGTGGCTTCGATCCCAACTTTTTGTTCTACTCACGGGGGGAAGGGGGGAACCTTCCACAAGCAAAACTCACCTTTCATGAACCAAAGCTCCTTCTGTTCACAAAGTGAAAAGTTAGGCTGAAAGCCAATGAAACAATAGTTTGCTCCCAGAGATGAAAGCTGGTGCCAATGTGAACACTAACCATATTGACCCAGAATTCTGCATGGACAGCAGCAACATACTTTCTGCTCCATCCTGGGATTTGGTGCAAAAGTTCTAGGTATCCTTGCAGTTAAATTTACCCTATATTGCTATTGCTAAGCTTTTCTGGAAGACATCACAACAGCTCAGTTATAGTACTTTTGATATTAACTGTTGCAAATCATTTCATAATAATTTCACAATAATGGATGCTTTAGTTGAGATTCCTGCATTGCAGGGGGTTGTGCTAGATGGATCCTTTCCAATTCTACAGTTATATGATTCTATTATTCATTATCTTGAAGAAACAAATGGGTTCCCACTAAATATTTGTATCTTTTGGGGTGACTTACTATGAATACACAAGATTTATTTCTTTTCTTTTTTAAAAAAAAAAACTTTTTCTCTCTCTTCTATTAATACAAGAGGGTTTTTTTGCTGATTGGACAGACAAACAATTTTCACTCTGTTTTTACCATAGCTATTAATCTTCTGCCGTAAATGCTATTCACACACATCATTCTCGCTTAGTCAAGGAAGTTTTCCCGACATCTAATTACCAAATTCTTTTAACTCCTAGAAATTATAAGCTAAACAGATAATTTGGCTACTGTTGCTAGCTGTACTGGTACTTGTTTTAAAGTGGGGCGGGGACTAAACACTGGCATATAGCTTTCGTTATTTCTGTGAAAAGAAAACCAAAATGTATAGCTCTACCATTTATTGTAAACAAGTAAACATATGGATGTTGGCAGCTCCCCAAAAAGCAGCACAATCCCGCAATACACAGTTCATAACCAGTTTTCTGATTCCGTGTGTGTGTGCACGTGCGCGCAAGGACTATAGGTGAAATGTAAAGTTATAAAATGTTAGATATGTGTAATACAATGCATCTATTCTCCTCCCTTTCCTTAACAGTTTGTTTGTGTGTGGTAGTTTACACCAGGACACAAGTTAAAGCCTAAAGATAGATCACAAACGCCTCTCTATTTGCAGCAAACTGGAATACAGTGGTACCTCAGGTTAAGTACTTAATTCGTTCCGGAGGTCTGTACTTAACCTGAAACTGTTCTTAACTTCAAGCACCACTTTAGCTAATGGGGCCTCCTGCTGCCGCTGTGCCGACGGAGCACGATTTCTGTTCTCACCCTGAAGCAAAGTTCTTAACCTGAAGCACTATTTCTGGGTTAGCGGAGTCTGTAACCTGAAGCGTATGTAACCTGAGGTACCACTGTATACCTATTACAGTCGTACCTTGGTTGTCAAACGCCCTGGAACTCGGACGTTTTGGCTCCCGAACGCCACAACAAGTGATTGTTCCAGTTTGCAAACGTTCTTTTGGAACCCAAACATCTGACGGGGCTTCCGCAGCTTCTGATCAGAATCCGCGATTTGGTTTTTGAACATTTTGGAAGTTGAACGGACTTCCAGAATGGATTCTGTTTGACTTCCAAGGTACGACTGTATTTGAAGTCCGCCCAGATCTTTATGGGAACAGCTAAGCCCAAACTCTATCAAAATTAGGAAAGTTCCTTTATCATTATCAATTCCCACTAGATTCTGATATATGTGAAGGCTTCTTTTCCCCACCTCAGAATCTTCAAAAACCCCAAACTGCACTGTTCTCCTGTACCACAGGCATAAGCCCCATCATACGTTGCTACAATATTCAACCAAGAGAAGCAGAAATATGGGGAGAGAACAAAAGTGTCCAGAATGAAGGAAATTGAAAGAAGACAATGGGAAATGGGAAGATTGGGGTTCGGAGAGCCCTGCAGAAGTGCAGAGAGAAAATAGCCACGGTGCACTATGAGTTGGAGAGATAAAAGAGGGAGCCACAGGGACATAGGAAAGATAAAATAGCCAAGTAATGGATGGCGTGGAGAAAGAAGACTGCACACTATGGAGTCTAGAGAAGAAAAAGAGGGCTAAACAAACAGGGAGGTTAAAAAGCAAAACACTGTTCAAATGCTTTTCTATATGTTGATGTTCCAACAGTGCAAGAGAGAAAAAGGAGAACAGTGGGGTATGACTGAGGGAGACCTTCTTCCAATACATCCCCAGAATGCTTCTAAATTCCTATTTCCGTGGCCCTCCAGATTTTTTGGCCTACAACTCCCATGATCCCTAGCTAGCAGGACCAGTGGTCAGGGATGATGGGAATTGTAGGCTCACAACATCTGGAGGGCCGAGGTTCAGGAAGCCTGTAATTTAAACTGTTTTTAATATTGATTTTTATACTGTGTTAACCTACCCTAGGACCTGATGCTGAAGGATGGGTAATAAATGGAGATAATAATACTAATAATAATAATATGTGAGGAAGGCTATGCCAGCCCTGAAGCTGGTATAGTTAATTCCCCCCCCCCCCATAGAAACTATTTGGAAGCGGGGTGTGACATGACATGACAACACTGGGAAAAGCCACCTCACCTGGTTTTTGTCCTGGCTGGCACAAGCAGTGTCAGGGATTGGATATGTAGGTTCCTCTTGCATCCACCATAACAGAACTCTATCTATTTTAAAATGAACTGTATGGGAATTTGTACAAAAGGATCAAATTATAACTGAAGTCAAGCAGAACTGCAGATTAGAAACTGAACCCAACACAAGAACCATAGAGAATTAGAAGTTGCAAAAGAATATGTTTTACCAAGCCATGCAAAACATAATAAAAGACTGCACACTCTAATCATAATACTCAGTTCCGGGCATGATTTGATGTCTGAAAACACATGATGCAGCAGGTTTTTTATGGGTTTTTTTTTTTTAAAAAAAAGCTAAATGTTCATTGGCTGTCAGAGGTGCGAAAACAGTTTAAATATGAGCTGAAGTTAAGTTAAGTCCTTAAACTACCAAGACTACTGGAGCAACACACACAGCAAGATTCAAGGAGTACTTCCAAGAGGTAAACTTCTTCATTATGTCAACAGCTTATTTATCGTTTCTCTTTATCCACTGAGATTTTTAAGACACAGAATAGAAGCTTCATTCATAATAACATGCATATTGCTTATGTGAAAGCTTTTTTGGGGTGCAGTTTCTGCATTGTCCTCCCCTTCTCCCCAAAAAAGGACGGGGTGGAGATTTAAGTGGGCAGAGTATGCAAGTTCTACATTTCCCCTTAGTGTCCTTATATTCAAAAACTTTGAAATAAAGACTTTAATGGTGAACATTCAAGATCTTCTGTGCATTATCTTATTTCCTGTAATGCCAGCATTCATCTTTAGAACTTAATTAAAAGTTGCTCTGCTGCAGCCTTGCTCTCAGATTTTTTTATTCTTTTCATTAACAATCAGACCTGTTAACTGATTGTTTGTCTTTAATTAGCTATTGGGCTATTAAGCTGTCAATTAACTGATGAATTAAATCATGTACAGAAGATGCCTTTTTGAGAGATTTGAATTGGTGGAAACTCTTAAGTAAGAAAGCAGTTTGACAATCTGGTCGGCTAGCACTTGTATTATGGGAAAAGCTATCTTTCACTCACTTTCCACTGGGGAATATGAAATATTTATTTAATGTTAAGGCTTATTGGTATTATATAAAAACACATTTGATAGATGCACTGCTTTTTTATTTAAATGGAGCCATGTCAGCTTTATGTGCCTATAATGCGAAAAATGTCATTTTTAGGTTCTTTTTTCACCAAATGTGGGACAGAGGAGGACATATTTGCTTTTTCCATCTTCATTGATTAAATGAACTATAAGTTTTAATCTATTAAAACTGTTAATTTATAACATCAAATAATTAAAACATCCATACTACTACATTATTTTCCCACCGTATTGTATAATTGAAAAAAAAAATAGCTCTGTCAATGTACACCTAAGGCTATGCACTAAATTATCAAATATCAAATTGTGGACCAGTTTGCATGTCTCATTAAACCCATGGTTTAGTATGCACTATGGTTTAAAGTGAACTACCAAAAATCTCTGATATGTTCTACTCCCTTCTAATCCTTCACCATACCGAGAAGGAAAAGAACAAGACGCTAGCTTTGCATTAAGTGCAAACAAATCCTGGCTTCCTTGCTGTGATTTATTTGGAGGAAACAAACCTTAAGTGCTGGTTAGCATACAGCCAGCATGGTTTGCTTCTTTCCTGGTGCAACAAAGGATTAGCAGGAAGAAGAAAGAATCGGGAACTTCTTAGCAGTCTGTGCATGCTTCCTTGACATGCAAAAATAATCTCTATAATGTTAAACCAAGGTCAAGATGGCCAAAGCTACAGATTAATAACATGCTGCAAATTTTAGGATGCGGAAGATGATGGGTAAATTTATGCTTTTCACATTGGAGGTTAAAATCCATGCAGACATTGCTTCCAACTTAAGCACATTTAGCTGTATTAGTTTCAGTGGAGAGAACTGATGTGCCTACGTTTTCCTCTCTAGTGTAAAATAGACTTTGACTGCATTCCTCCCAAAGCCATTAACATCCAACAGAGACAGTACAGCTCACCTTACATTTTAAAAGTTGTTTTAACAAAGAACAAATGAGACATAACAACATTAATTATATATGGTTGTATACTTTGGCTTGACCTATAAACGGTGTGTGTGGAAACATTCTCTTGTATGTTGTATATTGCAGGACTTGCCATGAGGAAAATGGAGGGCTGGACTATTGTTATGTGCCTCTTAAGCACTACATTTGCTATTCCAGTAAGTGCTAATTGCTAATTTCAAGTAACTTAATTCTTCACTAATTGAAATCAGAGTTAAAAGACAGGTGAAGATTTACAGCAGAGTTTCCCAAACTTGGGCCTCCAGCTGTTTTTGGACTATAATTCCCATCATCCTGCTGGTCCTGCTTGCTAGGGATGATGGGAGTTGTACTACAAAACCAGCTGGAAACCCAAGTTTGGGAAACCCTGATTTACCACATACCTCTGAAGAAAACTAAGCATTAACATATATTACCACAGGCTTCCTCAACCTTGGCCCTCCAGATGTTTTTGGCCTACAACTCCCATGATCCCTAGTTAGCAGGACCAGTGGTCAGGGATGATGGGAATTGTAGTCTCAAAACATCTGGAGGGCCAAGGTTGAGGAAGCCTGTATTACCATAACCTATTGATGAGTTTTCTCAAATTAAAACCATTTTTTTTTTTACAACAGTAGTAGTAGTAGTTGTTGTTAAAATGATTTATATGCTACCCTGTTACAAAACACCAAGGCAGTGTACACCGACGTAAAAATATTTAAAAGCAATACAGATAATATTATTAATATTATTATGACAAGGATAATGTAGTATACCAAGTACTGTAGTTACTCAGTACAGCTGCAACCTTAAAAAAATTGTTTTGAAAAGGTCTGAAATGATAGGTGGTGGGGAAAGGAACATAGGTATACCAGCCCTAGCAAATACTGTATTCATTTTCTCTTTCTATATTCAAAAGTGTTTTATGGACACAATAGGAGGCAGCAGCATATGCATGGAGAAGATTTTAGCAAATGTGTAAAGTATGCATGTATATATGTCAGGAAAGATATATACCCAAGACTTAACAGTTAGCAAACAGGTGAAGATGAGAGTCTTTTTGCACTTCTACTGCATGAGAATCTTGCTCGGTAAAGGAAAACATGTAGCATTTTATACTAGATGATTGAAGCTATCTAGATAGTGTGTTAAAACATGCCTTCAGGAAATAGCTCAGACCTATTCACTTATTGTGAAGTAACAGTGCAAGTTTACCAGTGTGAAAACAAACCAAAAAGGGGATTACAGGCAATTCTGGCCTCCTAATAAGTGTTTATGTCAATTATATGCTACTGAAAAAACATGTATTTCTGCTTGTTCATAAATTTACATTTTCAAGTGTACATTTAAATCTTCTTAGATGTACACTTGAAAAAAGTAGTATGTCAACTGGCCTATGTCAAACTATGAACTATGCAAGTATCTCAACCTAACCCTTCATCCAAAGTCGTAGCTAAAACATTTACTGGGAAGAATTAATGAAGTTATCTCCAAATGCAAATGTGTGATTTATTTTTTTAAACTTTTCCACAGTTGCCACAACATCCTGGCTATATCAATTTCAGTTACGAGGTACAACCTTTTAAAAGTTTTTCATTCATGTTCTTTGTGTGTAAATTAAAAACAAAGTAGATCACTTCAGGACCTGTATCACTAGATATGACAGCATGCGCAAAACATATTCACTATTATTCAGCAGGGGGAAAGTGAATTTGTTAGTTAGTCTTTGTCAGGTGATGCGATTAAATACAAAATATGCTGCTTTCACTCTGCTAAATTAAGGTGACTAAACCTATACTGATATACTAGAAGAGAAATTAAATGTGATGGAAACAGAATTTGTAATACAACTGTATTGTTCCTACAGACAAGTGCACCACTAATCGAAATGATCAATAAAACCAAATACTTAACAACATACAATCTAATTTTTACTTGCATTCAACGGGAAAACCCCCAAAGCAAGTAAAGCCCAGTCTTACTTGAAATGGAAATATGCAATCAAGTCAAAACGGAACCTAACATTAGGGATCAAAGGAGAATGCATCTGGGGATACTGACTTTACATAATTCATTGGATATTTAATGTGTGGTGTGATTTCATAGCACAGAAGTTTATTTATTTAAGAAAGACATAGGAAAGGTGCCTGCACGAGATCTTCCAAATGAACAAAACATTATTATCATGGCCTGTTAACTTGGAACACTAAGTGCAGGATTCACCTAAGCAGCCATGTCAGTGGAAGCCCTGTACAAGGACTTCTGCTTGTGCAATGGGGCTCCCTCCCTTTGCATGTTACTGCCCCCCATCACCAAAATTGGTTCTAGGGGCTAGGAGGACCCCCAGAACAAGGAACAGAAAGGGCCTGTTTGTTCCGACAAGCGGCAATGCTTGCCCAGATCAAACAACTGGAAGAGCACGAGATTGAATTCTATCCTTTCTCAACAATTTAAATGAAATAATCCTTGTGAAATGTTTGTTTGCTATTTAGAAATGTTTCTCTTTATTTGTATCTTCAAGGTGATGACACCTTTAAAGTGGTACCAGAAACTAATGGGACCCCAGGTATGGCATCTATAACATATGCAACCTATGAACTGATTTCTCAAGCCGAGATTTCAGAAGGTCAGGTGTGTCCAGATTATTTAAAACAGGCTTTACTGGAAGTGATACAGAGCAGCCAACATGGCAACAGCTGGCATGGCCAACAGTAAGAAAGTAGTAGTAAGTCCAGCAACATCTGAAGGACTAAAAAAGTCTTGTGGAAAGCTGCAGCATAGTTCACAATCACTGCCCTTCAAAATTCTGAGTAACTGCCTTCACATTATTTGTCCCAATAGAGTGTTTCTAAAAATATTTTGTTGCCCATAGATATCTTTAATCAGCTGCCACTTTGACCTTTTCACTTCTTTTAAGTAATCAATATTATATAAATCTTCTAATAAAACAAAAAAATATTTGTTTCTGTAGTATCCACATTATGCCATTGAGCCCATGGGAGGATGGATGCACCACCATGGCGGGCCAGTGATGCACCAAGCTCATTATCCAATGCACCTCCATCAAATGCAGCCACAACAGCAGCCGTTTCCACATCCAAACCCACAAATGCCGCAACCTGGTCATGGTCATGGCCCGTACGGGCCGATGACTGGGCAAAACACAATCATGCCACAGTATCAACCAAGTCATGTGGGACCAGTTCATCACCCGCTTCAACCACATGGAGGAGAGCACCCAATGCACCAACTGCCACCAAGCGGTCCAAACCAGCCAATGCACCCTCAGCAACCAGGGAATCCAAACCAGCCGATGTACCCAAGGCCTCCAATACCAGATACACCCCTTGAATCATGGCCACCAGCTGACAAGACCAAGCAAGAAGAAGTGGTAAGAAATCATTGCAATAGCATTACATTTCATAAATACATCAACCAAAAAGGTATCATTTAAAAAATATTTATATTTATTTTAATAATCAGAATTTAAAAAAAAGAAGAAGTGAGATGGTCCAGGAAAAGCCATATTGGCTGTTTCACATCTTTCAAATTAAGCTGACGTGCAATAATCTCATATGAACCATTACGAAAAACAAAAATATTAAAGTAGTACTATTTGCCATATCAACTCAAATAGTCCTTCCCACTCCTAGGCAAATATCACTTAATACATATTTCAGATGAAAATGACTCACCTTCAAGCCACAATATCTTTGAAATTGCATGAAATTGCAGCTCGTTTCCAAGACTTTGCCTCTGTATAAACATGTAAACAAAGTCACAGTACTTTCCAACCATTCATGCCAGTTTGTAACTAAAAGCCCTATGCCTCTTAACTAAAAAAAATCAAATATATAATAAGATTGTTTTATTGTTAAAATAGTATTTATTTGGGTGGTAAAGTTTTTGTTGTTTTATTTCATTGAATGAAACAAGCAATCTCAATAACCATGGTAATATTTCTGTTCAGATACTGGTTTTAATTTTAGTTCTTTTCTCCCTTCTCTTTCAGGATTAAAGGGGCCAGGAAACCAGAATAATGAAGAGTATTTTAGGCACCTTCACTTGCTTTCAAAAATCCATCGTTCTACTGCAGTGATATTAATCCAAATTCTTAGAGAATACTGTAGCTAGAAAGCAAACAAACACAAAGTAGTAAATAATAAAACCTGTTTTAAATCAATACTAATAGAATTCTGACTTTTTCTTTAAAAAGTACTTCAGTCAATCGAGCCATTAAAAGGAGATTAAAACAGCATCTCCTATTGAACAGTAAAAATATCACAGATCATTCATTTGCATGTCTTTATTTAAAATATGCACACACAAAGAACCAGTCCCATAGATGAGTCACACTGAGGCTCAATCCTCCATGTGATAGTTCTTCTAAGCTTGCCTTCAGTTTCAAAAGATTAATTACAAGCTCCGAAATGAAGCACTAACACAATCTACCACTTCAAGAACTAAATAGTTACAATATGGACGTGCTGTATGCTGTGTGCCAAACATAAAACATAGTTTTAACATGAATTAAAAAGTGCAACTAAAGAGACCCCTCAAACGAAAACAAAATCAAGGAAAAAAACCTCAAGAGTCATGATACATAAACAACATTACTAAATCAAAATGCAGTCACATCGACACACACATATCAACGAACCACAACAAGAGAATGCCAAAATAATGTCGGAGAACAAAGTCTATGTAAAAATGTATTATTTACCGATGTTCCCTTGAGATCAACTACAAATAGTGCTCAAAAAATATGAGGCAAAGTCAGTGAAGGTTGACCCATCAAGGAAAACCAGGGCACTGTCCTACGAAGTCGAATGTCAAGCAAATTTTTTTAAAGTGTTTTCAAAATCTCAAAGTCACATTATTTTGTGTCCCTCAGATACTCCTATCTTTTCATTTGAATTTAGAACCTGGAGCTATTTCTACTAAGCACATGTTCTCTGGTCATCTGTTCTCTGCACCAGTCAGCCAAATCTAATGCCAAAAACTATTGCTGTGACCAGGAGGCCCCTAATCCACCACCAGACAGACAAAAACATGTGAAAACCTTTTATTCTACTATTAATGTTGCAAACTCCTTACCCCCAGCAGTACAGCAGAATCCCCCACCTAATTTCATGACAATAACAGTTTTATGACATGCTGTTCATCCTAAGGCACGAAAACAACACGAAAAACAATTTAAAACAACCCACAATCATAAAAATAAGGTGGGTCCTAAAAAATATACCTCAGGTGTCAAAAGCTACGTTAAGGAGGAGCATCTTCAGCAATTCAGCCAATCAAGATACATTAATTAGCATACAGCCACAATACCACTTTAGTAGGTCTGCAGCCATGGTAATCCATTAGCCTAGTAGAGCTATCAGAACCATACATATACTCTTACATTGGCAGGAACTATTTCCTTGAAGGCCTACACCAGGTTTCCTTAAACTCGGCCCTCCAAAAGTTTTTGGCATACAATTCCCATGATCCCTAGCTAGCAGGACCAGTGGTCAGGGATGAAAGGAATTGTAATCTCAAAACATCTGGAGGGCCAAGTTTGAGGAAGACTGGCCTACACATTTTTCTTCTCAGTAAACCAATTGGTAAGAGCCTTGTACAGTGGTACCTTGGGTTAAGAACTTAATTCATTCTGGAGGTCCGTTCTTAACCTGAAACTGTTCTTAACCTGAGGTACCACGTTAGCTAATGGGGCTTCCCGCTGCTGCCGCACCGCTGCCGCACAATTTCTGTTCTCATCCTGAAACAAAGTTCTTAACCCAAGGTACTATTTCTGGTTAGCAGAGTCTGTAACCTGAAGTGCCTGTAACCTGAGGTACCACTGCATTTACACTTAAAAACAAACAAGCAAACCAAACAGTCCACCGAATGATCTAGAAACCTACCGGTAATTTAAAATTGCTCCTCTCTGCCATAGGCTCACTGTTTTAATATTGGGTATATTACTTTAACAGACTTTAAATCAAAGTGGTAGGCAATTAGCCATGGCTTGCAGCAAGAGACAAAACAATAGTCCAGTAACTATTTAAAGGCTAGCAAATTGTCGTTAGTAATCCATGAAAGTTTAAGTATCTAATGAAATGTAGTCCAATAAAGCTTAGACCTTAATAAAGTTGTCTTTAAGATCCCAGTAGAGTTGTTCTTGTTTTGCAAGAACTGCACTGTGATCTATTTAACAGGGTTAAAAAAAAATGTATTTTTGCAAATTTAAAATGCTATTACAAAAGTAGGGTGGTGGATGGGATGCTTCAGATGAGAACCCAAGTGTGCAGAGCCAACATGTAGTACATGATAGTATATTGTACCCTGAATGCACACCCTACCCCCGGGCAAGCCTATCCCAGCAGACAATCATATATCTGATTTACTGAAGGTCTTCATGCAAAACCCAATGTCTGTAGGCCTGAATATACTGGTGGGTCCCAGCTGGTTTGGCCCGTGATTCCAAACAGGGCCTCGTGCAATTTAAAATAAGAAACAGGCAGCTGAAGATAATAAAAAGTCTATTGTTCTTTATTTGCAATATTCCATTTATATCTATTCTACCCTTCTTTCAAAGAGCTCAATGTACCATTTCTGGGTCTCCCTTTCTCCATGTTATCCTCACAGCAAAGCTATAAGGAGGCAGGTTAGGTTGACAGACAGTTGCTGATCCAAGGTCTCAACTTGAGCTTCATGGCTGATTTTAACCCTGGTTTCCCAAGTTCTAGTCCACTTAATAACCCTCCATCCGATTCCACATTCTCGAAAAAGATATAGAATTCTGCATTATACCTTTCAGACTTATCCATTCAGGCTACAATCCTGTTCATACTTATCAGGGAGAAATCCTCATGGAATTACTGTACAGTGGTACCTCGTGTTAGTTAACCCGAGGTACCACTGTACTTCTGTGCAATGTAACAGTTATTTATGGCATGAACTTACATTACAAATTGTAGCAGCTTTTAATGGATGGAATGATACAACGTAAAGTGTTTGTTTGCTGAGGAGGATGGGGACAGAACCAGAATAGGTGGGAGCCATGCAACTTTCCCCCCAGCAGAGAAGTAACTGTTAACAGCAGGGGACCCCCCCTTCTGAGGTAAAGAAAGACACTTTTTTTGCAGTTTAAGGTAAAGGCAAAGGGACCCCTGACCATCGGGTCCAGTCATGACCGACTCTGGGGTTGCGGTGCTCATCTCGCTTTATTGGCCGAGGGAGCCGACGTACAGCTTCCGGGTCATGTGGCCAGCATGACTAAGCCGCTTCTGGCGACCCAGAGCAGCGCACGGAAACGCCATTTTACCTTCCCGCCGGAGCGGTACCTATTTATCTACTTGCACTTTGACGTGCTTTCGAACTGCTAGGTTGGCAGGAGCAGGGACCAAGCAACGGGAGCTCACCCCGTTGCAGGGATTCGAACCTTAAGCAAGGTGCTAAATATCTGTACAACTGCAACACTTAATTGTCCACAGTATCTTTGCAAGGGAGGATACAGAACAAACCGCAACAACTTGGCCAAACCACCAGGCTTCATTGTCCACACCTCTGTGATATGGCAGTTGAATGAGACTCTAATCCATAGGGATAGTGTCAGGGAACTGCCATCAGTGCCGGAGGGAGAGAGCAAAAGCCAGAGGGATTATAGAGAGCCTCCAGGGATCGGGAGAAGCAGCTCCTCTTCTGGGGAAGAGAATAAACGCAGCTCCAGTGGAGAGGGGGTGCAGGAGTCGGAAATGGCGAGGCGCCTGGGACAAGCGGGGAAGGAAGGGGTCCTCCGCTGCCCACGCCCTCTCTGCGCAGAAGGCTTTCACACAGAGAGGGAAGGCGAAGACTGGGCGTCAAGGAGCTTCTTTGCTGGAAGAAGTTTAAGAAACGCCCACTGACGGATTCTGCCAGCGATTGAGTCAGCCACGGGTGAGTGGCTCTCCGGACAGATAAAGTTTACATTAGCAGCCAGCCAGGGAGAGATTTGCCTGCTTGCGCACGAGCAACCCCTTGGAAACCTAAGAGATAGAATGAAACCTTTGGCTGCCTGCTTAAGAATCAATGGCTGGAAGCCTTCTCACTGCCTGTGCCCATGCCATAACAACCTGATAGCACCTCCTCCATTTCCGGAAAACAAAAAAATGAGTTGTTTTTTTACCTGCTCTGAAGCTTCGGTCAAGAAAAAGTGAGAGTTATCAAACATTTAAATATTGCAACTTATTACTCAACCTTTTATAAATTCACATCTAATATCATACTTTTCAAACTCACATCTCTGCTCTGTAGTTGCAGAATTTATGAATACTGTGCAATATTGCTTTAAAATAGTTAGTAAAGGTAAAGGGACCCATTAGGTCCAGTCATGACCGACTCTGTGGTTGCGGTGCTCATCTCGCTTTATTGGCCAAGGGAGCCGGCGTACAGCTTCCGGTCATGTGGCCAGCATGACTAAGTCGCTTCTGGCGGAACCACAGCAGCACACGGAAATGCCATTTACCTTCCTGCCGGAGCAGTACCTATTTATTTACTTGCACTTTGACATGCTGTCGAACTGCTAGGTTGGCAGGAGCAGGGACCGAGCAATGGGAGCTCACCCCGTCGCAGGGATTCGAACCGCCAACCTTCTGATCGGCAAGTCCTAGGCTCTGTGGTTTAGACCACAGTGCCACCCGCATCCCTTAAAAATAGTTAATTAATCATTATTTATTTTTGTTAAATATTATTTTAAAAGTAGCTACATGTACACTGTTGTAAAGATTTTATTATGAGGATGGCTTATCACAGTCTGAGCCACGTAATATCAGAGAACGGGAAGGGGAGAATATGATTAATGAGGAAGCAGAAGTTGATGATAAGCCAGGAATCCTTCTTTTGCCAGTGGGGAAAAAAATCAGATTCTATTTCCGGAGTTTAAAATATGACAGTGTTCCCAGAATTTAATCTAGTCAACACCACATTTTAGTGGGAAGGAATTCCAAGGAAATGCAGCATTTTATTTTTTCTTAACGTTCCAGCCAACCTGACAATCTTTAACTAGATAGCCCCGGTTTTCCTTAACTACCGTCTCCAATCTTCTTGTGCCTGCAGCCCATGTTTAACACTTACTGCTACATTTTATATCTGTTTTTAATACATTATAATTAAGTAATACTTCAGGTATCCTGAAGGATGGAGACACAAGTTAGGGTCACAGTTCATTTGAACTTAAACAGACAAACCTAGCAACATAAAGCTTCATTGGGGGAAATAGATTGGGTGAAAAATATATAAGACCCAGAATTTATGTATGAGAAAATGAAGAAAATGACTGTAGCATTATTTTAACTATTCAACCAGAAGAATAACCCCAGTCACAGTGACAGAACAAAGGTCAGCTAATTCACACAGACCCATCCCTACGACTGCAAGGCCAAATCAGCGAATCCCTTTTTTTTAAGCGCTTCTGTCCAGCTCTCTGCATACTCTGCTGAAAACTGATCAGCAATCATCATTCAGTCAAAAGTCCTTTGAAGTGAGAAATGCAACACAAGATGGATTTCTTTGGAATGTGGAAAAGATCTAGGTCGTAATTAACTGGAGCTGGCCAATGTCGGATTAAGGGCCATCCTAGCAAACTCGAAAAGGTGAAGAAAATGAAGCAGTTGACAAGAAACACTTGACCAGCATCTAACCTTTCTAACAATGTACTGTATTTATATCCGAGAAGCTTTACAACTATTTAAAATAGACCAAGCTGGAGCATGATGCCCAGAGAACTTCACTGAAAACAAAGCATAGCAAAGTTTGAAACTTAAATATACTAACCCGGGGGGAGTGGCAGTCACAGGAAACCATGACACACTTCATTTCAGTATAGATATAGTTGTTTGAAAGGGGCCTCCAAATATATACTTTGTCACATGCCCTATACAAGGAATTTCCTCAAACTATCTACAGGAAACACATTGCATTAGAAAGCAATAAAGGAATGAATATTCAAGATAATTCTTTCATATGAATGTTTCATTCAACACAATATCCTTCATTAGGCAAAGTATATTTCTGCTTTTCCTGAAGTATAATGGGGTAGTACGGAAGCCAGGTACGTTTTACTACTTCCTTACAATTCTGAAGACGTACCAAGATCAGTCAGCAGAACTTTTTTGAGGGACAGGAACAAAACAAGAGCAACATAATCGAGTTAAACTTATAAATTACTTCACACATACACAAACACGACGAAAGAAGAACAGTCAATCCTATTGTTTCTGTGATTTCCCCAGTTCGATCAATTAAAAACAAATATGTTACTAGTTAAAAACGAGAGGAGAGATGTGCCCCAAATCATATTGTGTAAGTTCATTTTTATTATTTTAAAAAGCAAACTAAGAAATTAAGTGCTGCCCCTTGTACAGAGGCAGGTTATCATTCCAGGCAACAGATTCTGGGAGCAGGCAGCAGCAACAAGGTGATGGTGTTTTGTATATCAAGCCAGCTGCCATATTTCCTTCCCCCAGGTGTAGAAGACCCTGTCCTGTCAGTGCTCAAGTTTGATTTATCTGCCAGCCCTATTGGCTTCTGCACTTAAAATGGGAAATGAAACTATTCTTTCCTTCACCTAATGCAGCAAAATGTATTTGGCTGGTTCTGGCGTTCTGACAATTAGGGATCAGATGTAACACCAGTGGTAAAGTCTAGTTAAATTTTCTGTTCTACATGCAAGTCAGTTGGTATTAATAGTACAACAAACTACAAATGTCACAATATAGAAAATGGCTCCTTAAAGGATATAATAATAGTAACAATAATGCAAGCAATAATGGGGGGGGGGGTGCAAACCATTACTCTCCTCAACTAGAACTGTTTCAGTGGATGTGGCTTTTTCTATTTCCTCAAATTCACCACCATCCACTTTCCAGACATGCCAAACAAATGCCAAAATGTATCATGTAAAAATGTAAAACAAACTTTTGCTTGAAAATTGTGTTATGATATGTCACAACCAAACCAAGATCAATTATTCGTTTTTCTGACATATCCACAGATGAAAACCATCTACCTTCACTCTAGTCAACAAATGATGGATCAACAGCTGTAATTGTCAGTTTGCTTCTGGCAAGTAAATCATTTGCTCTGGCAACAGCTTGTGATCATAAAAACTCCTACCCTTCATCCATGCCTGAAGAAATATGAGGATTGTTTTGTTCCACTGTTACAACATCCCTTCAAGTGATCCTGGGTGGATTTCCTTCCAAATGCAACCCTGTATGAAGACATAGCCACCACTGTTGGTGAAGGGAACAAGTGGAAGTAGCTGTCCAGGTTTTTTTACTCTATCTAGAGATGTTAGGGATTGAACCTGGGACATTTTGCATGCAAACCAATTTCTCTGCTACTGAGCTGACTATTTCATCTAGAATAAGGTTACCAGACGTCCCCGTTTCCCAGGGACAGTCCCCAGATTTACAAATCAGTCCCCTGACTAAATCCTACCATTCCTACTAAAGTTGAAAAGTGTCCCCGGATTCATTGGAAAAAACCTGGTAACTTTAATCTAGAACAAACACTCCTGAAGTGCCTGATCACCTCATCTGTCTCCTGAGAAATCTTTATGTGGGACAAGAAGCTACAGTTAGAACTGGATATGGAACAACTAATTGGTTCAAAATTGGGAAAGGAGTACGACAAGGCTGTATATTGTCTCCCTGCTTGTTTAACTTATATGCAGAATTCATCATGCGAAAGGCTGGGCTGGATGAATTCCTAGCCGGAATTAAGATTGCCGGAAGAAATATCAACAACCTCAGATATGCAGATGACACAACCTGGATGGCAGAAAGTGAGGAGGAATTAAAGAACCTTTTATTGATGGTGAAAGAGGAGAGCGCAAAATATGGTCTGAAGCTCAACATCAAAAAAACGAAGATCATGGCCACTGGTCCCATCACCTCCTGGCAAATAGAAGGGGAAAAAATGGAGGCAGTGAGAGATTTTACTTTCTTGGGCTCCATGATCACTGCAGATGGTGACAGCAGCCACGAAATTAAGAGACGCCTGCTTCTTGGGAGGAAAGCAATGACAAGCCTAGACAGCATCTTAAAAAGCAGAGACATCACCTTGCCAACAAAGGTGCGTATAGTAAAAGCTATGGTTTTCCCAGTAGTGATGTATGGAAGTGAATGCTGGACCATAAAGAAGGCTGATAGCCGAAGAATTGATGCTTTTGAATTATGGTGCTGGAGGAGACTCTTGAGAGTCCCATGGACTGCAAGAAGATCAAGCCTATCCATTCTGAAGGAAATCAGCCCTGAGTGCTCACTGGAAGGACAGATCGTGAAGATGAGGCTCCAATACTTTGGCCACCTCATGAGAAGAGAAGACTCCCTGGAAAAGACACTGATGTTGGGAAAGATGGAGGGCACAAGGAGAAGGGGACGACAGAGGACGAGATGGTTGGACAGTGTTCTTGAAGCTACCAGCATGAGTTTGACCAAACTGCGGGAGGCAGTGGAAGACAGAAGTGCCTGGCGTGCTCTGGTCCATGGGGTCACGAAGAGTCGGACACGACTAAACGACTAAACAACAACAACAACAAAAAAACACTCCTGACACACAAAGAGAACCCAGTTCTGCCAGTACTAGGCAATTCCAGTAGACTGCAACCAAGAAAATTTTGGGTGTCCTAGAGAAATACAGCTACTGAGTCCTTTAAAAAAGAAAAACAAGACACGTAGATCCTGCAAAATCACATATCATGCAATGCAAACAATGCTGATTGCTGCCTATTTGAAAATTTTTAATATGGCACAATATGTTATTGCATTCTCAAAATTGTTTACTGTATTGGCGAGATCATAAAAATGGCGGGGGTGGGAGAGAGAGAAAAAGAACAACAGAAACTGGTTCCAAACACATTTTCAGATGTTCTTTTTCATAAGGAAAATCTGTAAATAGAACAGAAAATATACATTCTCAAAGAACACAAAGCAACATACTTTAATGAGAAACACAGAAAATAATAAACTATGTCAGACAAATTCTGCAGTAATTCAGCTACAATGAATAACATGTAAACATTCTACATTAAAACAATATGAGACCTTAGGGCAGACAGTACAACAAAGCTATAATAATGGTAAGTATTATTAGCCAATATTTATTTTTAATATAAATGGAGGAAGGGGAGCACACAAAACGTAAGCCAAGACAAATGTGTGTGTGTTTAAGAAAGAAGAGATTGAGTTTCTCTTTTCTGTGCCTCAACAAAGCAGGCTTTCCACAGGTTCTGCTTTCCATTTATAAATTCGTATATACAGCTGGTCATGAGATGCGCTTCACAACTGTAGATGACTCAACTGAAACTGGCAGGAATAGAAGTACAGACATTAACAGTTTCCTTTTTTTAAAAAAAGGACTTCCTTTGCAGAGATAAAAGTACCACACCACTTGAAATGCCCCTTTTAAAGAAATCAGCATTTTCAACACTTAACGAAATCCGAGCAAAGCAGCAGCCCCAAACCAAACTGCTGCCTCCCTCAAAGCAGTGAAAAGTTATATTAGCAAATGTACACTTTATGGTTTTAAAAAAGGCAAATAAAACCATCTTAAAAGGCTCATTTGGAAAAGCAAAACACATCAATTTGGCTCATTTAAAGGTAAAGGTACCCCTGCCTGTACGGGCCAGTCTTGACAGACTCTAGGGTTGTGCGCCCATCTCACTCAAAGAGGCCATGGGCCAGCGCTGTCCGAAGACACTTCCAGGTCACGTGGCCAGCGTGACAAGCTGCATCTGGCGAGCCAGAGCCGCACACGGAAACGCCGTTTACCTTCCCGCCAGTAAGCGGTCCCTATTTATCTACTTGCACCCGGGAGTGCTTTCGAACTGCTAGGTTGGCAGGCGCTGGGACCGAACGACGGGAGCGCACCCCGCCACGGGGATTCGAACTGCCGACCTTTCGATCGGCAAGGCCTAGGCGCTGAGGCTTTTACCCACAGCGCCACCCGCGTCCCTTGGCTCATTTAGGCGACACTAATTTTTCCCAATTCCCAGTGTCAAAATCCACAATTAAGTCCCTCTTTTCTGAAATCATAAACTTGATGAACATTTTGGTAGGTCAACCAAGAGTTCAGGAGTAACTTAAGTCTGAACACTATCTTGCAATATTTTGGTGGGTATATTTTTGAATACCTTCTGTTACTGCTCTTTTCCCATCTTTTTGTGGGAGCATCCAAGGACCACAAACACCATGAAGTGGGGATGGGAGAATGCCTGCACTGCTACCTATACATTGGTTCTTCTCCTGCCTGGATTCAGCAACATGTCACAAAGTAAATTTAATCATAGAATTGTAGAGTTGGACGGGATCCTGAAGGTCATCTAGCCCAACCTCCTGCAAGGGAGGAATCCCAACTCAAGCACCCATGACAGGTGGCCATCCAACCTCTGCTTAAAAACATCTAAGGAAGGAGAGTCCATCAGGTCCGGAGGAAGTCTGTTTCACTGTCGAACAGTTCCTACTGTCAGAAAGTTCTTCCTAATGTTTAATCAGGATCTCCTTTCTTGAAGCCATTAGTTTGGGTCCTACCCTCCAGAGCAGGAGAAAACAAGCTTGCTCCATAGACAGCTCAGCTGGTAGAGCATGAGACTCTTATTTTCAGGGTCAAGGGTTAGAGCCCCATGCACTGCAGGAGGCTGGACCCTTGGGAGCTCCTTCCAACTCTACAATTCTACGATTTTATTATCTTCCATGTGACAACCCTTTAGATATTTGAAGATGGCTATCATATCTCCTATTGGTCGCCTCTTTCCCAAGCTAAGCATACCCAACACCCTCAACCATTCCTCATAAGGCTTGGTTTCCATGCCCCTGATCATCTTGGTCGCCCTCCTCTGCAGACATTCCAGCTTATTAATATCCTTCTTAAATTGTGGTGCCCAGAACTAGGCACAGTACTCCAGGTGTGGTCTGACCAAGGCTGACTAAAGTGCAACTATTACTCCCCTTGATCAGGATGCTATATTTCTGTTGATGCAGCCTAGAATAGCATTAGCCTTTTTTTGCGCCTGCATCACACTGTTGATGCATGTTAAACTTGTGGTCTACTAAAGCCCCTAGATCCTTTTCACATATACTATTGCCAATCCATATGTCCTCCACCTTCTATTTGTGCAGCTGGTTATTCTTGCCTAAATGTAGTACCTGACACTTGTCCCTTCTGAAATTTATTTTGTTAGTTTAGGCCCTGTTCTCTAACCTGTTAAGGGCTTCCTGAATTCCGATTCTGTCTTCTGCGGCATTAGCTACCCCTTCCAGTTTGGTGTCATCTGCAAATTGATGAGTATCCCCTCAATTCCTTCATCCAAGTTGTTTACCAAGACATTGAACAACAATGGTTCTAAGGACAGACCCTGCAGCACCCCACTTGTCACTTAAGTCCAGGCACTTTTAGTGAGCGTTCTTCAGGTTCAGTCAAGTCAACCAGCTACAAATACACCTAACAGTTACCTTATCCAGTGAGTTAGGGGAACAAGATAAGTAACCCTAACAAGTTAGCATTGAAGACAGCTCTTGAAATTATACCTTTACTATCCAACCAGACAGATGAGAATTTAATTCACCGCTGAATACCAAAACAGTCTCTTAAGTATTTTACAAAAATAGCAAATATACTGGTATGTATATTGATAGATATATGTTGTTCGCACAGAGAGGAAAACTAAAAAACAACAACCTGCAATCCAAAGATGACGACAGTCCTTTAGGCTGCCTTACCTATCTATATCCCGTTCCCCCTGCTCAATATCTCGGCTGAAGCATTTCTCAGTCACTCACTCAATGGCAGCATCCTCCTCACACATTTTATGTGTAAAAAATTTTCAAAGAAACAACAATGTAAAACAATGAAATACAAAATTCAAAAATGGCCATTCACAGTTTCAATCCGGACCTGGCATTAATTAATTAACATTTATATGCCGCCCTTCATCATAAGATCTCAAGGCGGTTCCCAGAATAAAAAATTGGCAGGTTCTAATAGAATCTGAACACATGAAGTACAGGGCAAGTTTGCTGATCACCACTCAATACCAAGCTGACCCAGAGATGGTTCTTTCTTATGGACCTTTTTGCAGTGCCTCACATGGAACGAGCAAAACAAAGTGAGCCCCTTCATCACCAGGTGAGCATATTAGGGATGCCTATTAACTAGCATCTTTGAGTGATAAAATTTCAGGAGCTCTTCAGAAGACTCAACATCTTATCATGTTACAGTCCATGTAGCTTACTCTTCTAATGGTAAACCAGTTTGTAACTACATTTTAAAACCACAGACGAATTTCCTCTAAAACTGTACTGTCTTGGTTGGCAAAAATATCAGTAACACAAGAGTATGCAGAATTTTTCTCATGTTTTTCTTAGTTAGTTCTGTTGTAATTTTTGCAAACACCAAAAGGTGCAATACAGAAAACGAGGACACCATGCAACACTATGAAAGACCACTGAATCACATGCTGAATCACAAATCCATAGCTATCACTCAGCCTACAACTTTCTCTATTAAACAGAAGCCTTGAATTAAAGCCCAGTGAAGAAAATATTATAGGATTTATTCCTTTGTCCTCTTGTGAAATTATCACAAACTAAACAATGCATTTTCCTGCCAATGCATGTTCTCATTTGGGGGCTGGGTGAGGCTGGGGAGTGGATGGTGAAGAAAAGTTGTTTTGAGCCAGTCTTGGTGATTACTAATGCTTTAAAGGCTAAAACAGGAAATAATAATAATAACTGAATAATAACTGAAGCCACTTTACAAAGCTTTTTTAAAATAAATAAATAAATAAATCTTTATTTAGTACATAAAAGTGCACATCATATCAAATGCATTTCATTGCATAGCACCTTCCATTTTCAAGCACAGCCATTTTCATTAAAGTGTGTGTGTGTGTGTATGTGTGTGTGTGTTAAAGAGTATTTAATTTCTGCTTCACATAAAGACACACATGTGCCAAGATTCTATTTTACGTTTATATGTACTAAATGCATCCATTTACAATACTTCTACGAATTATTTAAAAACAGAAACAAAAAACTGGCACTACAAAAACAGTTGCATCTGAACAAATACACACACACACACACACACGTATGCCCTTGCATTACTATTCCTCAAATCCCAAAGCACACATGCAATGCTATTTTTATGAATTGTAAAAAGGCAAGGAGTTGAAGAAAGTGCAGAAAGGGGCAACCGAATTGGTCAAGGGGATAGAGCACCTCCCCGATAGGGAAAAGTTGCAGCATTTGGGACTTTTTAGTTTACAAAAGAGGCAAGTAAGCAGTAACATGATAGAAGTTTTATATACTGTATTTTTTGCTCTATAAGACTCACTTTTTCCCTCCTAAAAAGTAAGGGGAAATGTGTGTGCGTCTTATAGAAGAATAGAATAGAATAGAATAGATTCTTTATTGTCATTACACAAGTGCAACATTGCACAAGTGCAACGAAATTGGATGCCATCCCTTAAAAACAACAAAAGCAAAACAACAACAACAACCAAACAAACCACATTCCAGCCACACCCACACCAACACCCATCAAACTCCCAGGTCACACTATCGAGTTACAGCATTCAAAAAGGCCACAGCTCTTGGATAGAAACTGTTTTTCAGTCTATTTGTCCTTGACTTGATGTTTCTATATCTCCTGCCAGAAGGCAGTAGTGCAAACAGACTGTGTCCCGGGTGAGATGAATCCTGCAGGATGTTGTTTGCTTTCCTAAGACAACGGGAACCGTACAGTTCTTCCAAAGATGGGAGAGGATGACCAATAATCCTTTGGGCTGTGGTTATGACCTTCTGGAGCACCTTCCTCTCCCTAGCTGTACAACTGGAGAACCAAGCACAAATACAGTATGTAAGAATGCTCTCTATGGAGCCTCGGTAGAAGGACACCAGCAGTCTCTCACTCAGATTGTTCTTCTTCAAAAGTCTGAGGAAATAAATTCTCTGCTGGGCCTTCTTCACCAGAGCAGTGGTATTTGCGCTCCAAGTCATGCCCTGATCGATAGTTACTCCCAAAAACCTGAATTCCGCCACCCTCTCCACCCGTTCCCCGTTGATATACAAGGGCTGAATGTCCGCCTTTTTTTTCCTGTAATCCACCACCAATTCCTTGGTCTTAGCCGTATTAAGAGCCAGATTGTTCTCTCCACACCAAACACAGAGCCGCTCCACCTCGTCCCGATAGGCGGACTCATCCCCTCCTGAAATGAGCCCTACCACCGTAGTGTCATCGGCAAACTTGATGATTTTGTTGCTGGAATAGATGGCTGTACAGTCATACGTATAGAGAGCATAGAGCAGGGGACTCAACACACAACCCTGTGGTGAGCCGGTGTTAAGGCTAAGGGCTGTGGACATATGTGACCCTACTCTAACCCTCTGAGAACGTTCTGACAAAAAATCCAAAACCCAGAGACAGGTGGAGTTGGAGAGTCCAATCGCCTCTAGCTTGGACACCAGTCTATGGGGGAGGATAGTGTTAAAAGCAGAGCTAAAATCCACAAACAGCAGCCTCACATAACTCCCCGGCTGCTCCAGATGGGACAGAGCAGCATGGAGAGTGGTGGTGATAGCGTCTTCTGTGGATCTATTTGCCTTGTATGCAAACTGGTGGTTGTCAAAAGTTGATGGAAGACAGGAAATAATGTGACGGCGCACCAGTTTCTCAAAACACTTCATGATGATTGGAGTCAGTGCAACTGGTCTGTAGTCATTCAAACTACTGATTGTGGATTTTTTAGGCAGAGGGACAATAGTTGACGACTTCAGGCAGGGTGGGACAATAGACTGGTGTAAGGACTTATTGAAGATCTTAGTAAAGACCCTCGCCAGCTGATCCGCACAGCCCTTCAACACCTTTCCAGTGATGCCATCAGGTCCAGCCGCCTTCCTCGGATTCGCCATCCTCAATACCTGTCTCACCTCATGCTCCTCTACCGTGAATGAGGGGCCCCCATGGGCTGGTGGCTGTAATACCGGCGTCTCAGGTGGCTCCCTCTCGAAGCGAGCAAAGAAGAGGTTAAGCTCCTCCGCCAGCAAAGGGTCACCGTCGACAGCACCAAGGTTAGGTTTGTAGTTGGTAATATGCTGAATCCCCTGCCACATCTGTCTTGTGTTGTTGCTCCTTAAATTATCCTCAATCCTCAGCCTATAATCCAATTTTGCCCGTCGAATCCCCCTCTTCAAGTTTGCTCTTGCCACACTGTAAAGCTGCACCTCGCCCGACCTAAAAGCCCTGTTCCTTTCCCGCAACAGGCACTGGACCTCTCTATTCATCCAGGGTTTCTGATTGGGGTAAAACCGGATGGATTTATTTACTGTGACAGTGTCTGTGCAGTGATTGATATAGCACAGAACTGCCGCCGTGTGTTCCTCCAGGTCTGTATGATCGAAAATATCCCAATTGGTTCTCTCAAAACAGTCCTGCAGCTGGTGAATAGCACCTTCAGGCCAGATTTTAACAGATTTTAATATTGTGGGAGCCCGTTTCCTAAGTGGGATATATGCTGGTACCAGGAACAGAGACATATGGTCGGACTGGCCCAAGTGTGGCAGCTGTACAGCCCTATAGCCGTGATTTACATTCGAATAAACTTTATCCAGTGTCTTGTCCCCTCTTGTGGGACATTTCACATGCTGATAGAGCGTTGGGAGCACTGTTTTAAGTTCAACATGGTTGAAGTCTCCCGCAATGATGTGCACAGCTTCAGGATACTTGTCTTGCTGGCTGCTGATAAGGCTCTGCAGGCATCCCGAAGCCAGGTTGGCATTGGCATCTGGTGGCACGTACACACCAGTTAACATAACAGCTGTGAACTCCCTAGGGAGATAGGCTGGTCTACATTTAACAGTCACATATTCCAAATCCGGTGAACAGTGACTGCCCACAGTCTTCGAATTATTGGACCAGCATTTGTTCACATATACACACAGCCCCCCTCCTTTGGTTTTTCCGAAGTCCATGCCTCGGTCTTGACGATGTACCGCACAGCCTTCCAACTGAATAGCTGTGTCTGGTATGGACGGTTGAAGCCATGTCTCAATGACAAATAAAACGCAGCAATCTTTTACAAGGCTGTTCTTTGCTGCCTGCAGCCTCAATTCATCCATCTTGTTGGCAAGAGATCTCACATTAGCAAGAAATATGCTAGGGAGCGGTGGTTTAGATGGACTCCTCTGCAATCTTACCAGGACGCCAGCCCGACAACCCCGCCTTTGCCTCCTGTCTCTACGCCGCCTTCGCCTCCTCCCTGGAGGCATAGTAATCCATGGAGAGCCCGGTGGCCTGGCTACTCCCACAGGAACGTTATCTGGGCGAAAATAATCAGCTCTTACAGCTTGTTCACACTGTAACCCGACCTTCAGAAGTTCCTGCCTGCTGTAAATCTTTCTTGCCCGGCCAGACATACTCAGACCAAGTAAAAATAATAAAAACAAAACAAAACGCTAAGGGAGAGCACTAAGCCGCAGCGTCTATGCGCGCCGCCATCATTTATATACTGTATTTTTTGCTCTATAAGACTCACTTTTTCCCTCCTAAAAAGTAAGGGGAAATGTGTGTGCGTCTTATGGAGCAAATGCAGGCTGCGCAGCTATCCCAGAAACCAGAACAGCAACAGGGATTGCTGCTTGTGATCCCTCTTGTTGTTCTGGCATCTGAGATTCAGAATATTTTTTTCTTGTTTTCCTCCTCCAAAAACTAGGTGCGTCTTATGGTCTGGTGCGTCCTATAGAGCGAAAAATACGGTAATTATACACAGTGTTTTAAAAAATGTTTAGGGGTACTCACATTTTCCTACTCATATTGAAATACTGCCCCTCAATGAGGCCAAACTTAGACTCACATAATGTTTAGGGGTATGTGTCCCCCTGCATCCCCCCAGAAAAAAAGCACTGATTATACATGGCATGGAAAAAGTTGGATAGAGGACAGTTTTCTCTCCCTTTCTAATAATGCTAGAACTCATGGACATTCCATGAAGCTGAATGTTGGAAGATTAAGGACAGGTAAAAAGTACTTAATGCAGAACACAGTTAAAATATAGAACTCAAAACCCGCAGGAGGCTGTGGTGGCAACCAACCTGAATGGCTTTGAAAGACTGGACAAATAACATGGAGGACAAAGGCTATCAATGGCTGTCAGTCTCTAAATACAAGTTGCTGGTAGGTTGTGTTGTGTTCTTGTCTACCTTGCAGGCTTCCCACAGACACCTGGTCAGCCCCTGTAATGCTAGACTGGATAGATCATTAGCCTGATCGAACACGTTTGTCTTATGAACTAGTTTTATCTATAAAAAGGTACACATTTTGGGGGGAAATGCAGATGCTTCAGCAAAACCACAAACCAGAGTTGTTAAAAATACAGGATCACATTAGGGAAACCACACTACCACAAGTGCTGGAGTTTTACAACTCAATGAAACCTTAAAATAATAATTTCCCATTCATTTGCAGTTACCACTAATTAACTAGAACTGTTTAAGTACCCAAAAACTTTGACTGATCACACAACCACTAATGATTCCAGAATGAGTAAATGAAACAAAAATATTGTGTCTGAATGCGTGTGTTTTTTAAAGGCTACAACTGATTTCTCTCTCTCAATTGTGGAAAACTAAATTATGTCTTGAAAATGAAGGAGTGAGAAGGAGTGAGAATTATAGCTTATGTCAGGGATGGAAAACTGTTAACTGGCATGCCAGGTCCAATACCCAAGTACTTTTAAAGTATTTTTCTACTCCCCCCCCCCAAAAAATAATCCACTGATTTTATCTGCAAGGGCATCTGCAACAGCGAAAATATTAATAAAAAAATAACTACATGTTAGTAGCATTGGGGATGTTTTGGCATAGCCATGGCAGCATAGTTAGAAGTATTTCTCTAATTCCTCAGGAAACAGGAAAAAACATTCATTTCTATTTCCTGAAATCTTGTGTACAGTGGTACCTCGGGTTACAGACGCTTCAGGTTACAGACTCCGCTAACCCAGAAAAAGTACATCAGATTAAGAACTTTGCTTCAGGATGAGAAAAGAAATCGTGCTCCAGTGGCATGGCAGCAGCAGGAGGTCCCATTAGCTAAAGTGGTGCTTCAGGTTAAGAACAGTTTCAGGTTAAGAATGGACCTCTGGAACAAATTAAGTACTTAATCCGAGGTACCACTGTACTCTTATAACACTGCCCACTTCTTTTTATTTTACATAAAAAGCATTCCTGCCCACACAAGAAAAAGGAGGGCTGTATAGACATGGTTGCTCTCTCTCTTTATCTGACTGGCAAACCTCAGGAACTGAGGTAAAGACAGGATACTGTTGAACACCACCCACAATCTTCACAGCAGTATGAGATTCTAGGTAGTTCCAGGCTCTTACCCAGGGTCAGTGTTTCCTTCTGGACAATGAGACACAGTATGCATATTTACTTATTGACACATATATACAACTTGAGCCAATAATGTTGGGGCTCCCAGCATCACACTTCAAAAGGGTTCTGCTTCTCCCATTGTAGTAGTCTCTGATTTAAACTGTCAGCCCGTATTGTGTTCAGGCCCCCCCCCCCAACCTGCTGCGTTTAACAGAGTGACACCTTTTCCCCTCGATCATGCCACAGCCAACCGAAATCCTCAAACTTCCTCCTAACAAAAACTCTGGCTTCTGAATAATGATCTCAGACCTCAAGGTCGGGCTCCACCCATCTGCCAGCTGACAAGAGTCTCTGATTCACTGATAGCCCATCTCCCTGTCTTTGTTCTCTGTTAATCGTATCTCAGGCAATCGTCTGACACGGAAATCTGAGTCCAGCTATTAGAAGCCTGACTTTCAGTTTAACTCACCAAGCATTGATTAAATTATAACACTTACTAAATCCAGGAATTATGGGTGCCTTGCAGCCACAAACTCTAGCAACCAAACTCGTAACAATATTATAAGCACAGATGCACTTGTTCCTAACTCTATGCAAGTTTTCAGGAGGAGTATGCTTGCAAAACTTGACAAAGTCAACAGAGGTGTTCTTTAGGCACAGAAAGCCCCCTTGCCTCAGAAAAGGATGAAGAGTGGGCCATTAATTCTCTCCCCATTCCCTACCACCTTGGTGTTTCAAATTTAAAGGGAGGAAAGAGGGACTTGAATGAAAATGTATGAGCAATGCAGTGTGTTCTGAGTGTGCTTTATATATGTGTGTGTGCTTGGCTGTGTATTAGTATGAGCAGGAGAGGGATGGCCACATAATGTTAAGTTAAGCCCTCCCCTCTTTCGTTTTGTCCACAGTCACAGCTGATGTGCGGCATCTAAACAGTTGGCGAAGAGTGGGATGTGTGGGGAGAGAGTTAGTCACTCTAGGTTTCTGTCCATGTTCTGAGAAACCCCTGAAAGATTAGTAAAAGAGACAAGTTTCTCTGAAAAACATCTTGTAACACCACCACGTACTAATCTTTACTTGCCATGTACAGCAGAGAGAAATGCTGGAATTTCCACACCTTGCCCAGCAGATCCTTTTGAGCATCTTGTCAACATCCTCATCCAACTGACACCATTAAATGGTGTTCTGGAAGCATTCACAGACACTATAATCAAGACTGAATGTAAGATGGTCATAATCTGTTTGATCTCGGTGATCTTGCCATATGACTTCTTCTAACTGGCCACCTGGCACCAGATTGTTACAACACTTGCTGCATGAGCCCTGAAGAACATAGAATCATAAACTGAAGATCTGGAAGGGACTCTGAAGGCCATCTGGTCCAACCCACTACAATTCAGAAATCTGATTGCCTAGTTTATTTATTTTTTTTAAATCAAGTGTCTAAGCAGCTGCTGGCTTGGTAAGAGTGGTAAACCAACTCCACTGTAAACCAACCCATAATTTGGAAGCCTATGTCAAAATGATGAAAAGCTTGATAAACCTTATAAAGCAATGCTCTCTGGGTTGACAGAAACCCCATTACGTTGCAGAACTGCAGTAAGTGAAGGATTTAAAATGACATTGTTATCTGTCAGGTCATTTTATATAGGTGACGTTTTCCTCACCAACAGCTGGCCTAGCAGAAGTGTGTAGCACACAGCTTAACATCAGTAAATCTTTAAAGCAAAGAGGAAAATTTATCTATCAAAGTGCTCCATTTTCCATGGTAAGTTTAGATATAACATCAAATCTATCAAGGCAAACACGCAAACACAACACACACACACAAAAATATTTTATTGCTTAATTGTTAAAATACACACATCTAAGGAGCCACCATATTACTCAACAATGTTTATCCACCTTTAATGAATCTGTGAATAGGCCTAGTTACAGCAACCCACAACTGCAAAAATGGGAGTAGTGGATTTCATGATTAATACTATGTTTCTCCAATGGTTGTTCCATTAAGCAAGAAATGGGGGTGGAGAAGGAGAAGGCACTTTAGATTAAGAGAAATTTAGTGAACAAAGGATTGCTATACAGTGTGTGCATGACAGTTGTGGAACCTTTTGTCTGCAAGAATCCTTTGAAGATAACCATTTTGTTTCATGATACCTGCAACTGATTGCCTACTAAAAACGCCAACAGCTATGTCCTACACACAGCTGCAGCACTTTGAACAATAAAGTGATGCAACTTGTTCCGTTATAAATTCCTTTGAAATTTCTAAAATACTTGTTTAAAGGGTGTACCCTTCACCACCCGAGTCAAGCACCAAGATACCTCCTAATGATAATCCAAACAAATACTTCTCAAAATTCCTAGGAAAATTTATGGCGAATCTGTTTGCAATGGATGGGCCAATGCTTCTCTGAGCTGCTTTTCCTAAAAAAAGCAGGTTAAAAATCAGCAAACCAAAGGTAGTCGTAACAGAAAAAACTCTTACAACCAAGCTCAATGTTTCAATTTCCCTGAAACAGTAGAAACCTCGCTTGATATTAAGTCTCACAAAAATTACAAGCCACAAAAGATTGCGTGGTTTAGCATTGACATACAGAGTTGAAAGTTACCCGGAAAATTACAACTCTGTATACGCACCTGTTCGTCCACTTAGGTCCGTAGGGGAAGTCCTGTATGGCTCTGTTCTTCTTTTATACTATATCATAATCTTGAAACATACAGTGGTACCTCAGGTTACAAATGCTTCAGGTTACATACGCTTCAGGTTACAGACTCCGCCAACCCAGAAATAGTGCTTCAGATTAAGAACTTTGCTTCAGGATGAGAACATAAATCGTGCGCGGCGGCAGCGGGAGGCCCCATTAGCTAAAGTGGTACCTCAGGTTAAGAACAGTTTCAGGTTAAGAACAGACCTCCGGAACGAATTAAGTACTTAACCCGAGGTACCACTGTACTGAATAATAAGAAACCAAAAACAGTTGTACCTTGGTTCTTGAACAGAATTCATTCCAGGAGTCCGTTTGACTTCCGAAAATGTTTGAAAACCAAGGCGCAGCTTCCAATTGGCTACAGGTGCTTCCTGCACTCAATCGGAAGCAGCACTGGAAGTTAGGCTTCCGAAAATCATTCGAAAACCCGAACACTCGCTTCCAGTTTTCAATTGTCCATAAGCCGAAACGTACAAGTTCCAGGGTATTTGACAACCAAGGTACGACTGTATTTAAAATGTGGTGTGCATAAAGTCGTATAAATAGATGCAAACATCACAGAAGGCTCATCTGTATCCAAACTAACAAAGAACTCACAAAGGCCAGGCTCTACAATACCTACTGTAATCATACAATAGGAAAAGAGGAGGCGAACCCAGTTTAATCTGTCCAAACGCATTTCCAATAGGTTTTTCAGCAACTTAATCTTTTTTCCATTAGGCACCAGAATTAGCTATTTTCCTCTTATCTCAAACACAGCCTTTACAAGATAATTTTAGTTCTAACTGCTGCTTTGAACTCAGACACGAAACATTTGCGAGACCTTATACAGCTTAGTTTAGCTTTTTTTCTTTTTTCCAAGAGAACTATGACCACTCCAGAGAAGCGGAACGTGATAAAATGTCTGTCTGTTACTGGTACTAGCATATGGTTTGTATATACAGAACTCCCCCTTGTGTACATAATTTCTATCTATAGAATTTTCTTAAGAACTGTTTGTACCACAAGGTTTATTTGAAAAAAAGTTTAATTTAGGGAAGGGGGGGGGAGAGACTTGGAATCTACAAGCAATGTGAACTAACTTCCTTCATCACGCTTATTGTAAATTAAGGTTTTTATTTCAGAACAGTATCCCTTCCCTCCCCCACCCCATACGTTTATCTACAAGGTTAATAAATGGCTATAACAATAGCTTCCATGCAACTCTGGCTTGCAAACACACATTAACAAAAGCAAGCAGGATTCCTGAATACAGACAACCCCTATAATAAAAGTAAGCTTTTCAGAGACAAAATAATCCTTCCTGGTAACCTTTGGGTCCTGCCTCGTTTTTGCTGGCATCTTAACCAGCCTGCCTGGGTTCTGAGATTGGTGGAGGGACCCTTTCCAGTCTTGCTAGCAAGTATTGCTCACTGTGTGTAGACCTGCACTAATGCCTTCTTGGGTATCTGTTCCCTTACTGTGGAACTTCCTTCTCTTGGAAGCACAGATGGCTCCGTGATTAATGAGCTTCGATTAGCTATTTAATACACACTTGCTCATCCAGGCTTAGAATTTACTCAGGGGCACAATGGTCTTTGATCTTAACTGTATGTCCTTTACAAAGCAGATCTCACAAGTCTGAAGTCTGAATTGTTTTGGTTGAAGTCTGAAGCCTAAGTCTGCATTGTTTTTGCTCTCAGTCTCATAATAATTTTGTACTGTAGTATTGTTTTGTTGTTTAACTCATGAGGATTTAAAAAGTTTTATTACTTTGTATGATCCGGGGTTTTTTTGTTTGTTTGCTTGATACAGTTTCCAACAAAATGAGTAAACAAACAAAGTGGTGAAAAGCAGTTTATAAATGCAGGAAATAATAAATCTAGGCAGAAAACATTTGTATTAATAGAGCGGATGTGGCAATTGACCAAACAGTAGCCCTTCATCAGATGCACCAATGTGCTGGGGGTGAACATTATACAATCAAGACATGCCTGTACTAGTCATGTGTGGGGCCACACACTAATAATTCAGAATAAGAATTATTCTTATTTCCCAATAATATCCCTCTGGACCTAAAATAAAATACTACACATGTGTTGCTGAGCAAGTTATGAATCATTTTGATCTTTTCTCTTAAATATTTGTACTTGTGTAAAAGCCAAGCACAGCTTTTATGCAGGAAACAGTCTTTTTCATTTGCATTTTTAAGCCAAGCTGCACACATGATTAAGCAATTAGCACCCATATATTTTATCTTCAAATCATTATACCAAATACCAAATAAACTTTGCATGGCATCTTTATGGTACAGGTGATCATCATCAGTGCTCTGTTTACAGGTAAAAGAGGTCAATGCTACTCATAACAAAACTTACAGGAGCCCATTTCAGAAATGAAGTTGAAGCAATAAGCTATTCATATTCTGAAATAAGATCAGGCATGACACTCCATTAATTTTTCCTTTGATTTCTATTATGCTTGAAAATTAACTAGAGAATGCCTGCTATAAAATGAACAGAAATCTTATTTTAAGTTAAGGAGTCTAGAAAAGCCCTTGTTGTTAGCAGTTAGTATTTCCTTCCAAATACTTTAAGACATTGGGTGAACTTGATTTTTTAAATTATTAGGCTGATTAGTTGTAGGATATATTTATTTTTTAAATCACAACATCATGCAAAGCTTCCCATCAACAACAAAAGGTCATTTATGCAGAGGCCTTTGGAGTCTACATCACTTGCTGAAAGTTCAGAGCAACCTCCACTATAAGCTAAAGCTCAAAAACAGAAGATAATACTATTTTCTACTGATTATTCCAACACATGCTGCTTATTTCTGTCAAATTTACACACTTATCTTGAATGCAATAACTATTTGTCTACTCAAGTGTTATTCAACAGGACCATCAAGTCAATTTGTCTACGGACTCATGCCTGTTTTGCAATATGTATGTGGGAGTGTCTGTACTTTTCTGTGTATGAACTGACATCTCAGTCCACTTGAAGCATGTGATAAAAATAAGTTGTTCAGAAAACTTCTTGGAATAAATTAAGGTCAAAGTACCCAGTCAATATATAGTTACCACACACTCCTTTTTAATATGATCTTTCCACTTGTGGAATAATTTGTCCAACTAACTTGCTATGATGCAAAGCTGCACTTTAGCACAGTTAAGCTCAGCCCACAACACTGTGGCATCAGTGTGGTCAGATCAGTGTGGTGTCTTTTTGGGGATTTCTGTTAGAAAGTTTATTTATGCTATCCGCTTAAGGCAGCACTCCTATGCATATGGACTCAAGAGTTCCACTGAAGTCAAAAGCTGCTTATGAGCAGCAGCCTGGGCTACATTGCAGATTCTATTCCGTCTGTGCTGAGCTGGAATGGTGGCAAGAAACTGAGTAAAATAACCGTTCCTGATGAAGCAATATATAAATATGAAAGCTGCTTCCAGAAACAAAGGAACACAGTGTGCCAAACTCCATACGTAATGGGCTAAGTTAAGCAAGTCCAGGATTGGTCATAAACAAGCAATGCCTAACACCAAAATGTGCAACTAATTTCTCCTGAAATCAATACTAGACCTCTTAAATACCTGGCTTTTATTTAAAATGTGTGGCAAGTTCAAAAGCAAAGTGATTTCCATTATTACAGCAGTGACAGAATTCATCTGGTACATTAATCTTAACATTCCTCGCAAGTGACTCAGGGAAGTAGAAGAAAACATTCCCACTATCTGATCAGAGGCACGTCACGTTTCCTACACAGAAATGGCTGACAAAAAGCACTGAATAGTTGCACAACAGTACCATTTTTATTCTTGTGTTGTTAAGACAACCTCCAGCTGTTTAAGAGTTTCAATCTTCTTAAAGAAATACGTGTCCTTTTTTTTTACTCAAATACAAGAACCAGCTTTCAGATAAATAATGTTAAGACCAACATAAAGCTCCTTGATTATTTATGAATATAATCGGGTATAAAAGAAGAGGTGTATATGTTCAAGGACAGAAAATAAAGCGTTTAGACTAAGAATGATATATCTGGGTTTCACATAACGTCTCTCCCCCAGGTACCACTTAGACATGCTTAATGTTAAGAGAAGGAAATACATTAGGTGGGCTCCAATAAATTCCTTACCTCATCTCCACTCCACTCCATTGCAAGCCTTCCAAAAGAAAATGAAAAACTGGCGATGAGGAAACCTGTAGAACATTTTCAATATGGGTGCAATCACACCAAATCCAGAAGCGACCCAGAGTGTCACAAAAAAGGGTATGCTGGCTTTTTCAATGGCGTTTCCAACATAATATTTGATGGATTATTGTATTTTAATATTTTGCTGGAAGCCGCCCAGAGCGGCTGGGGAAACCCAGCCAGATGGGTGGGGTATAAATAAAATAATTAATAATAATAATAATAGTAAAAATAATTCATGATTTCACTGAAATGCGCAGGGCCTTGGAACCTAACCCCTGAGTAAATTGGGGGGGGGGGGCGTTGTCTGTGCAACAAAGAAAAGAACTATTGCCAATTGCCCATCAGTTCAGCTGCCAGGGAGGGGCAGCATGCTCTGGGAACAGCAGACCTTTGTAGCCATGCCAGGAATGAAATCGTGGTATGGCCTCAGCCACGCTGTATGCAGACGCATGCTGTGCTGCTGTCGGGTCACACCAGGGAGGGGCTTTTTACATCCACTGCACCCTTTCCCCAGCCTCTTCTGTTCCACAAACCCAACATTTCTGGTTCTTTCCAGTCAGCAGGGCCTAAGCGCAGTGTGGTCAGTGGCACCTGCAGCCTTCTCAGCATGGGGAAATAGTCACTTTGTCATGCCCTGAGGTGATGAGGACCCAGGGGCTTTAAGCTGCAGTGGCTTTGTCTGCCTGCATGCAGCAGCCTGGTGGAGAGTTGCAGGCTGAAGGCCTGAATGGAGCTGCAGCTGGGATCTAACGTTGTAGGCCCTGAGGTGTGGAGTTCTGTTGCTTTGCATTCTGGTGGGAAGGTTTTGCATGCAATTTCAGCAGAGGCCAGGGAGGCTGGTGGCCACTTCCATCCTATTTGTGGGTCTTGGGCTTGCTGGGATATATTCCTCGGCTATTAGGGCATCATTTCAGGTCCTTTCCCCCTTCTTTTCAGTGTTTCTGTTCCCCCACCACCACTTCTGTTCCACCACCTGCTGGAATATCTTTGGCCCTGTTGTCCTGAGGCTGGCTTGCCTAGCGGTCGAGGCCTTGCTCATTTCACAGAGAGCCCTATCCTTTCTGGGCCTTTGGTTTCTAGCCCAAGATCACTGAGACTTGGGGCTTCACTGGCAGACTAAGACCTTAGATTCCAGTCTTTAGGTTTAATATTGGTGGAAATATTATTTCCAGAGGTTTGCCTAACTATTTTACTTGCTATGCCTTCCCAAAAGGGGGGGGGGGGGCAAATGTTCCAAATGAAACGAAAAGGCCTCAGAAAGCCTCTCTCTAACAAACACTCTTATACAACTCCACCTTGGAAGATTAGGGTCCTATTTTTGGAAGGAACTCAAGGCCCCAGATGCATGCTAATGCCTAATTATGCGGCTACAAGACTTGCCATGGCTAATGCAAGCTAACTGTTCTTTATTGCATTTATGAATCACTTCCTATGAAGCATCTTAAAGTGATGTCACAATACAATAGAAAGTATGCACAAAATAATTGCTTGTATGAAAGCAACTGCATATAAACAATTTCAAATAAATACAGATACTGATTGGGGTAAAAACTTAGTAGGCTTGCTGGAACTCTTCAACAGACAATGAAAAGATTGTTTGTTGATCAAGGGAAGTAATAGTGCCACTGTATTCTGCACTGGTCAGACCTCACCTGGAGTACTGTGTCCAGTTCTGGGCACCACAGTTCAAGAAGGACACTGACAAACTGGAACGTGTCCAGAGGAGGGCAACCAAAATGGTCAAAGGCCTGGAAACGATGCCTTATGAGGAATGGCTAAGGGAGCTGGGCATGTTTAGCCTGGAGAAGAGGAGGTTAAGGGGTGATATGATAGCCATGTTCAAATATATAAAAGGATGTCACATAGAGGAGGGAGAAAGGTTGTTTTCTGCTGCTCCAGAGAAGCGGACACGGAGCAATGGATCCAAACTACAAGAAAGAAGATTCCACCTAAAGATTAGGAAGAACTTCCTGAAAGTAAGAGCTGTTCGACAGTGGAATTTGCTGCCAAGGAGTGTGGTGGAGTCTCCTTTTTTGGAGGTCTTTAAGCAGAGGCTTGACAACCATACGTCAGGAGTGCTCTGATGGTGTTTCCTGCTTGGCAGGGGGTTGGACTCGATGGCCCTTGTGGTCTCTTCCAACTCTGATTCTATGATTCTAAGACAAAAAAGGAGGGTGCCTTCCTGATACGCAACAGGTAGGTGCCACCACACTAAAGCTCTACTTCCAACATGATAAGGGACAGATGCGTGGTAATTAGTTAGCCCTGGTGAGATCAAAGGTCCTCTGCGCCTCTTCTGGACCCCAAGTGCCCCTTGCTGCTCGCTATATGGCGATCAGTAGATTCTCTACCACCATCTATTTCCATCCTATCATCGGGGATAAAGTGTAAGCTGTTTTATTATTTTATCAGAATGGTATTCAGTGTCGCAGGTCAATTAAATAAATGGATAGTGTCGTCTGTCAACATGTTGGCTTAAAACAAGAACAACTGAGAGAATTAAGAATGAGCCGCCCTGATTAAACACCATTCTAATAAAAATTTACTTGTTACACATGGTATTGTAATAAGATTTACTATTGAAATCTTTGGTTTCTTAGTAACAAATCCAGCTTTCTGAAAAACTTCACTGTATGTTTACATAGTACATTCCCTGTACCAAGCACATATATCACTTTCAGTAGATAAAGGTTGCATGAAATGAATACTACTACATTACTATAGGCTAAATCAGAATTTAGACTTGATTAGAAGGGGAAACTGCAATAAATAAAATGTACTGCAAGTACCCATTTGAAATTACTACATTGAAGTGGTCTCTCTCACACTCACACAAAGCATTACACTATCACACCACACCCCAGCCACTGTGCTACTAGAAATGGTGAACGTTTTTCAGTACTGCATATTGTATTAACTTAAAAATACCTGCTGACATCAAGCCAAGTTCGAAAGCCTAGAACCGGACGTGTGAAAGATTTTAAACACTTTGGCTCAGTGCACAGGATGTATCAAGAAGCTTAATTATGGAAACTCTTGATAATAATACAACATAAAACTCGTTTTCAGAAAGTATGAAGCAACCAAGAGCAATTAAAACATGTAAAGATTCTCTCATATTAAGGTCAGTACTTTATTAAACAAAGCGCTTAGTTTTTCATGAAATATTTGGTGAATGTGATTGTGCTACATGTTCTTTTCTTGCACTTTTTAAAAATAAAGCTTCAGCAATCATGTTTTGTGCTTATTATTCCACAGGGAATTGTGTATGCCTTTGAACACCATTGCTCTATTCAATTAAGGAACATAATTTATAATCATATTTTCCCCTTCCTAAGTATTAGCGACAGTACTTAGCAAGCCACTGAACCTTGATGTTTTTTCCACAGTAACCTACAGTGTAAGTGGTGTTATCTTTATTCATATATCTCCCACTCTCCCTCATACCTTATTTTGTGCCCAGTTACGTGACTCATTAAAAAATTCCTAGACAAAATGCATATTTTTTCTTGTGGTATAACGTATTATCCACGAACTAAAGAAGTATACAGGCAATTCCCATTTACCGGTATGTGGTGGTTGCTTTTCGAGGCACTGTGTGTGGCAGCAGGACACGCATACAGTGGTACCTCGATCTACTAACAGTTCTGTTAACGAACGATTTGGGGAATGACCTCCGCAAAACCAGAAGTAGGTTTTCTGGCTAGTGAACGTTGCCCTGGAAGACAAACAGTGGAAGGGCACCACCGGCAGGAGGCCTCATTAGGGAAAGCACGTCTCGGTTTAAGAACGCTTTCGGTGTAAGAACTGTCTTCCAGAATGAATTAAGTTCGTAAACAGAGGTACCACTGTAATCCAGCCCTGCTGAAAATAACCTGTGCATTAGCAGTTGTGCAGGACTCAAATACATGCAAATGGGGAGTTGCTTATAGATATAGTTTCTGGCAGGAATGGGCCTAAGGACACCTTGGTGGGCCAGACAAAAAGAACTTGAGGGCCACATTCAGTCCCTGGGCCAGAGTTTCCCTGACCAATGTTTGCACAGGACATCAATGTTTTGACTCCGTATACAACAGCTTCATAAGTTCATATGCTTGAAGGCTTGGAAGTCAAACCTAGTTAGTGAACTATTTACCAGTGTTGATATATGGCCATTCTTCCAGCAGAACAATATGAAGAACTATTGTCAGGTGGAAGTGTTTTGCTTAAGGCTACATCTCTTAAGTTATATACGTTGCGTAAAAAGGAGAGTTTTGTTTGGAATGCTTCTGTACTGGCTCTAGAAATAGTATGGTAAAAGTAGAGAGTATTTTACATGGCACTTTAATAACCATGTCTACATGTTGTTCCACATACAGTGGTACTTTGGTTCTCAAACATCATGGTACTCAAACGCCTTGGTTCTCAAATGCTGAAAACCTGGAAGCCAAACGTCCGATGCGGCTTTCTGCTCTTGTTTCTGGGGCACCTGCACCAATCGGAAGCTGCGCCTTGGTTTTCAAACATTTCAGAAGTCAAATGGACTTCCACAACAGATTAAGTTTGGCGCTTTTGTTTTTGCTATTTTACGTTTTTGAGGCTTTTTCTGTTAATTTGTTTTTATGACTGTGTGGAAGCCAGTTCAGCTACTGATTGATTGATTGATTGATTGATTTTGTGACTCCAGAAATGGATAAAAGCCCCCCATCCAAACAATGACTATCATCAGCACTGGTAAGAGGGGGAAGTAATTTTAATTTTTATCATCTACACTACTGTCTTATTTATTTTATAGTACAGTACATTGATGATTGCTTTCATTTTATGGATCAATGGTCTTGTTAGATAGTAAAATTCATGTTAAATGGCTGTTTTAGGAGTTGTTTTTTAAAGTCTGCAACGGAGTAATCCGTTTTGTGTTACTTTCTATGGGAAAGCATGCCTTGGTTTTGGAACGCTTTGGTTTTAGAGCGGACTTTCGGAATGGATTAAGTTTGAGAACCAAGGTACCATTGTACCAGCCTTTGCCCAACCTAGTGACAACTGCCATCAGCCATGCCAACTTGGGCTGAAGAGTTTGACCAAAACAGCTGGAGGGTAACATGCTGGCAAAGACTGCCATATACCAATATACAATTACTCATTATTCCTCATAAAGCCAACAAGATACAGAACTCCAAGATTAACATAATATCTCATATTATCTGATCATTTTGAAAGCGCCCAGTATCGACACAAGATGGTTTACCTTGTGTTCAAGTTCAGCCATGACAGTGCATGCCTAAAACATGGTTTTCATCTCTTTGTGCTTTTGTTTTGTTTTGTTTTAAGATACTCATGAATTCATCTCGGGAAATAAACTAGCCAGCCAAACAGAGAGTACATTACTGTCCAGGGATGGAAGAGCAGGATTTGATAAAGATAAGATACAGGATTTGATAAAGAAAATACAGTAAGAAAAATCTGTAGAAGCTCTGTTAGTCCTAGGGGTGGAAGATAGGCAGCAGAAAAAAACCATATTGTTTTTAAGTGTGGCAGAAATTCTGAGTACACTAGAGAGGAGTATTTCTCTAAAAGCAACAGGATGCAGATGGATTGTGGCTAATGTAGTATGAACCCATCTTAAAAACCAGCAGTGCACGCTGGAGCCACACTAAATGGTAATGTGAACATACCCTCACTTGACATTGAACTCAGTGTCAAGCATTTATTGGCCTGAATTGTTGGAATTCATGGAAATATATACTATGGACTTAATTTTATTCTTAACAATGACCACATGTTTTCAGAGTAAATTTGCAAAAATAGGATAGTTCTTGGTATCTTTGTATGGTGATGTGGCTTTTGCTCCAATTTTCAGCTGTTCATTCTTTTCAGTCTTTCAAGCAACATTTCATTCAGTGATTTATAAAGCACCTATAGCCTCAGCAATTAGTTGCACTTCTGATATAGCCTTAAAAGGTATTGTTTACATTTGTGATTCTGTAATGGTTATGTCAAGGTTGTAGGGATAGAATAATCTCTTTCCTCTCACATATCCACCCTTTCGCCCAAAAAACCAAATAATGCAAACAGAACAAAAGCTTTTCCATACTATATTCAATTTGTAAAGGTTGCAATGCAGGCTCCTCCTTTATTAATATGCAAGAAGAAAATATGTTAACTTTATAAAAAGTAGTGAAGGTTTGCTTGCTTTTTACAAGCTTGACATATTCCTTGCGCGTACACACACACACACACACACAAAATTTAAACAAGTCCTTTTAAGGCTACATAGCTTCTGCCAAAAAAAACCCTTCATGAAGTGGCTAAACCAGGATGCTAGTTTCTGCAGCACTCTTCTGTTCGTTAGAAAGGCCAGTTGTGTTCTAAGTGTGCACACAAATGGACATGCTTTCATACATTATTTGCCAAAATAAAGGCGGAAAGTGTGTTTCTAGCTGTTGGGAAGTTTAGAAAAGGTATCTAACAGAGCTCAAAGTGAGGTTTAAAACAGTGTAAAAATCCTGAGATTCAAACAGTTCATCATCCATCTCTCAGAAACACTGACAATATTTTCCTGCCAGCTACTGTCTGCACAGATTAAGTGTGTGTCACGGCAATCTTGAAAGGGGTCAGATGTGCCAAGTATTTCTCTGACCCCACATGCCACTTATAAGAGACAGCATGCTGCAGCAGTTAGAGTAGTAGATGTGGTCCTTGTGCGCAACTTCCTCTCCATCTATCTGCTTCGCTCATATTTTCTAAGATGCGTGCTTATTGCCAAATTACATTTACTGCAAAAAACAATACAGTAAGAAAAAACTATCCATCATGCATCCCTGGTTATTGCTAGCGTGGGAGTCCATTAACCATTTTTGCGGGATGGGGGGTTTGTTCCATGTATTGGTTTGGTGGGTAGTTTGCTAATGCCACAGCCTTACTTCAGTTTACTCCTCAGCTGAGCAAAAACTAGCCCAAACAATCAGTGGCCCAAACAATACGATACTATTTCAACTGAATGCTGCACGCAGAAGTGTTTGAATTTCCACAGTCCAGTTCAGAGGAGCTACTACCTCAATATTACCCCACAGTACTTGTGGGGAATACTTACAGAAACTGTAAGCGCATCAGTACAAGATTTTAGGTCAATACAAGAACCTTTTGACCAATAGTACATTACAAACAGTTCCAGAATGAAACATATTCATTTGGTCATGCCGCTGCTCTCCAAAGTCATGTGAAAAGAAGTACAATACAAGCCACTGTTGAACTCTCATGCTTTCAAAGTTTATATGTATATAACATTGGATTCAAGTCACTCATGTCTGAAGTTATATACTATGGGTTGGCAAACTAAGGCCCATGGGCTGGATCAGGCCCAACTGCCTTCTGGATCTGGCCCACGGACGGTCCGGGAATCACCGTGGGGGTCGCCAGCACGCTCATTCTTTTCCTCTCCCTCACAGGGCGGCGGCAGCACCTCCTCCCTCCCTCCTCCTCACAGAGTGTTTGTTGTGGGGGAGGAAGGGAAAGGAGAATGTTAGCCGCTTTGAGACTCCTTCGGGTAGTGATAAAGCGGGATATCGAATCCAAACTCCTCTTCTTCTTCTTCCTGGGTCTCCCCGCCCTGCCTAGAGGAGGAAGGGGGCTGGGCTTTGTTGGTGCCAGCAGCAGCAGCGCTCAAGCGGCCGCCATTTTAAGCATCCCCTCTATGGAGATCTTTCTCATTGTCCCGCAACCGCCAGCCCCTGTCACTTGCAAGACACAAGTAAGCAGCCACCGGGGTTCGTGCATCTTTTTTTTCTTTTCAAAATACTTTATAGTCCGCCCCCCCCCCCCAAGGTCTGAGGGACAGTGGACCGGCCGCCTGCTGAAAAAGTTTGCTGACCCCTGTTATATACCTTGCTATGCAAAACAAAAATTCACACATCTGACTGCAGTTTGATATCTGCTATTACCATAAAGACATTCCAATTACTATTCAGACAGCATGCAAAATAGTTGTGGCTCTCCTGCTCATTACATATTTCCTTGATGCAGTAGCTGAATTTCTTGTCCACACATTAATTGAGCTTTTTGCTTCATAGAGGCATAGCACACTAAGAGGCCCTATCTATGAGAAAAATTGGAATTCAATACATGGAAGAGATTAGTCATGCTGCTTTCCTGCAGGCATGGCTTACAATAAGATTAGCTTAAAGTAAATTGAGCTTGAATAATGATGGAATACTCAAGTCATTATGGCATTTTCCAGTGTCATTATCAGAGAGTACTTGCAAACGCAACACGTTTAAGAACAATTTTACTCAAATAGCACACCAGCTACAAGTCAAATGTGCAGTGAATAGACATAGAATACCTCTGGTATATGAACAGTTAAGTGCTCATTTTTGTACTTCAGTTCTCTGGGTATGTTCACACCACATACAGGGTACACACCTCATGGTTGGCATATATTTGGCTTTTCACTGTCTGCATTAGAAAATGGAGACATTGTTTATCTTTCTCATGTGGTGTTTCAGCACTAAGAAACCACACCAAGCATGCAAGATTGACAGTGTGGTGTAGTGGTTAAGAGTGGTAGTCTCGTAATCTGGTGAACCGGGTTTGCGTCTCCGCTCCTCCACATGCAGCTGCTGGGTGACCTTGGGCCAGTCACACTTTTCTGAAGTCTCTCAGCCCCACTCACCTCACAGAGTGTCTGTTGTGGGGGAGGAAGGGAAAGGAGAATGTTAGCTACTTTGAGACTCCTTCGGGTAGTGATAAAGTGGGATATCAAATCCAAACTCTTCTTCTTCAAGTATATGTCTAGAATCTACTGTGCTCAAAACCAATTAGCAATGAAAAGCTATAAAAATGGTTCTCCCGTTTTCTCACTTCACAGGTTAAAACAACACTACTAAGCTGATTGATTTCCAACATTTAACACAGAAGACAACAACGGCCTCTATTGAAAAACATTCCCTATATTTGTTCCATCCTTTTTGCAAATAGGCTCCCAAATGCCAACAGCTGGTTTGAAACAGTTGTTTTCTTGATCAGAGGGGAAAAAATATTTGTGTAATAGTTAGTTTTAAAAGAAACAACAACAAAAAAACCCTCACATTTGAAAGCATAGTCAAGGTAAGAAATCTTACCGTGTTGCAACATAGAAATATTTCTGATCGTAGCTATGTTTGACATAAGCAAGCCCATTTATTGTCCTATTTGTTCATTCAAATCTAGTCTGGAAAATGAATTATCACAGCAGGGCGCTGTTAACCTACTTTTCACTGAATAAAGTTAATCAATATATTTGACAGTACAAAACCCAAGATTTATGCTGCTTAAAGCGAACAAAAAAGGGCAAAAAGTAGTTGCTAGAGAAATACTGGCTCCCGCTGCCACAACATTATAGCTACCACTAACTGGAAAATATTCAATGCAATGGCACCAAAATGTGAAGTAAGTCTTGCTAGAATCACAGAAGGGAACACTCAGTTATTTGCAACAGCAGCTTCACATCTTTTATATACATCTACTACCTCAGAAGTCAGAACACTAGCTGTCAAAAAGGAACATTTTTTTCCCTTTCCTCATTTATTTATTTGTACCCACCCATGAAATATGGGAACCGCTGAGGTCTAAATTCTTGTATTAGCAGCACTGGATTTAGCACACAAATAAATGCAGGAAATCCTTTCCACTGCACACTGCTGATAAAAGTTCTGAAGAGCAATACAGTTAATGTTCTTTTTCTAAAGACCAATTAGCATAGATCAGGCAGAACATCTCCCCAATGGAATTTTAGGCACCAACACTTCCTTAAGGCCACTGAACACAGGCCACCATGTTTATTAGAAAGGCTTTATTGTTCGAAAAGATTTGTTGCACGTAAAATACAACATAACCTGATCAAGAAATAGTTTTGTTGTGGGGCAGTTTAAGAACATAAGACGGCCTTGCTGATTAAAGGTCCATTTAGTTTGGCAACCTGTTCTCACAGAGACTAACTGATGTTCAAGTATGGAGATCTGCCCTATACAGTATTTTACACAGTGAGGACAGGTGCCAAGAATTTTCTGAAGGACATCTTCTTGCTTCCAATACTGAACTTGATTCATTGTCCATCCTGGAATCCTCTTGGCCTCCAGTAACTTTGGAATCTTCAACTCCAGTAACTTTGATCACCAAAAGTTGTTTAGGGGATCTAAAAATTTAACTGCTTTGTCATGACTCAAACATGCATTTACCTAGCCTATGTGAGGGTAGCTGAAGTAAGCCATTGCTAGCACACTTGCACTCTTAGATACCTATTTGATTTCATTTTCCATCTTGACATCAGAGGGATGATAGTACATCTCCAGTACTAAATTATTCTTGGGGTCTGGTATCATCACTCATAGTGATTCCGTGGAGGAGTTTGTTCTGCTTTCTGGATTCTGTGCCCTCTTTGCTGTAATAGAGAGAAAGCACCTGTGCTGGCAGCTTGTGAGACCCAGACCCAGTCTTGCAGGGATGAGTCACCAATTAACACAAACAAAGCTAAAAAAATAACAATTCCACCCTCTTATTGCAGCTTTAATTGCAAAAGCAGCTTTTTGCACTTGCAACACTTCTCTGCAAAACAGACATTCTGCAAGTTTCGTACATAATACACATAAATATGGCATTTTATGCACATTAAACACGTATCTTTTAAACAATATGCCCTTTCTTATCCTTCCTATGGCATTCATATTCAGAAATAACCATGCACTTTCAAATAGGTTCTTTCCATCGCATCAAGTTTCCCTTATATACTTTTCAAAAGTAAATATATTCAGGGACATTGTTCTGTTCATTTTCTTTCCCCTACCAGCTGTTAGTCCTGCAGTGCAAAAGCTAACAGGCTGTCTGCTATTGGTCCCCTCCCCCAATAGCACTGTTCCTCAGGATTCCCTGGTTTTAAGTGGAAATCTCACAACTCGGCTATGTAACATCTACCTTGGCTTTTATATTTTAGAGAAAACATTCCTACTGAAGCCAGTAAATTCACTACTCTAAATGAATATATGATCAAGCAATGACCAGTAAGACCAGCATTTCGCCATCATGACTTAAATCAATATTCTGGATATCTAGTGCACAGAACACTCCTTAGAAAACTTAACACATTTGATCTTGATAGTTGTCAAACTACATAAAGTCAACCTAACAAGTTAATCTCATGAGAACATCTACATAGTTTCTCACTCAACCACAAGACATACTCATCCACAAGTTTGTAACTGACATTTCCTCTGCACATTTCCTTTTATTTGGAGGGGGGGATTTAACTACTTAATATTTTGGAACACTGTTGCAATACATGCTTCAGAAACAAAATTATCCTGCAAGAAAGGATTAGACTTCCCAAGGAACATGTTTAACACATTGATATAATTGCCACATCAGAACAGACATGTAAACATGCCGTTTATTTAAGAAAACGGTGCTAGTTTGCTCAATGGGAATGAAAACACGCTTTATAAACAAGATCAAGAAACAGGTGACAAAGCATTAACTGATAAAGAGGATCATAGCAGGAACCCTAAAGTAAGTGGATTTCAATACAGCATTTCACATTTTTAGAAGTACTGAACTATACCTTCTACAAAATAAACATGTTGATCACAAGCCAAAAGAGCTAGGCATACCTATTCCATTGTGATTTTCATTTATTAAGAATATATTCCTCACATTTTGATTCCTAACATTGCTAACTTTAACAAGTAATAGGGTGTACTTTAAGTGTGGTGTCCAAGACAGAATTCTGTATACTAAACTATGCCTCTCTGAAATCTACAGTAAGTGCATATATTTGCATGATTAGGACTTGTGAATAATGTGACTTGGTGCACAACTTAAAAGGTAACTAAACATATCAGAGACCAGGTCTAAAGAATATCACAAGAATGAACAATGTGTAGAACTGACAAGTTTTCTTTACCTTCCTGTTACCAAAGCTGTATTTTGCTAAACTTTTAACGGGTTAACTATGGGTTTATTCAAGCTTAACAAATTCCCCACATAAGAAAACCTGTTGAGCAATACATGTAAAAGGAAAATGTTTCTCTGAAATGCAATAGCCAAGTGGATTGTATATTCTAGAGTAATGTCTTACGTCTGTACTTATCCCAATATTAATTTTATGGCTGGAGAAACATTACATCAGAATCTGTCTACAAGAGCAGCATGAAGACAAGAAACCACAAGCTCAAGTACTGCTGGAGCAGTTCACGAAGTTACAACATCTGTCTTCCACTTAGAGGTCACATTAAATATCCACCTAACAGCTGAATTCCAATACTGGTTTTAAAAAGCAGAAGTTTTTCTTCAAGTGACATTTTGCACAATTACACCAGCAGAAATAGCAACAGCATGTCTTACATGCTTTAAAATTGCTTTAATATTTACACATGGCTGCAAGGAACAAACTGCGCAGAGATAAGGGAGTCAAGCTTTTTAAAGACCTCGGCTACGACTGCTATGTAGGGTAGCAAAAAAGGAAGCAGTTTCTCAACTTTTCAACTTTAAGACATAAATACAATGCAATATTATCACATAAGAAGCTTAAGAACTGAAAAGGAGCCCCTTTCTTACAATACTTTCAAGTACAAGTGATTCTTCTTCCAATGCAGTGAGATGAGAAAAGAACAAAATCTCTGTGTAACTCTGTGCTTGAAATGTCATCCTTACATTTGAAACACATTATGTAGCAATGTCTTAGTTTTACCAGTCAGGATTCAATTAAACTGTTACTGTACCGCATTGGAAGCACTGAAAGGTTGAAGCGTTTAATATTTTAAATACTGCCATGTGTTTCATCATACAACTCCAATAATCTAGATCCTTCATCTAGATTATTTTTAGCATATGCTATATTATGTGTTTGCAATATTTTATAGCAGTTTCAATGTGTGAAATGATCAGCCATCTTTTTTTTCTGAAGCAGACCACCATAATTTCATTTTTGCACTAGAAAACTCACAGGAAAAAGGCTCCACTTTGCCCCATGAATCCATGTTAGACAGGGTTTTGAACCAAGATTAAGGGCAATATGATTCACTAGATCACAAGTTCATTACACACAGCACTTGGGACATCTCAAACTTTGAGATATAGTAGCTCTTTTTCTACAAAGAACATCCAAAATCAACCACTTAAGCTTTACGCAGGTCCAACTACAGACATGTAAGTGAGCATTATTCCAGCAGAAATTATTCCTCTATACTTCTTTTAAAAACCAAAAAAAAAACAACAAAAAAAACAATAACTATTGAATGAAATAAAATTATAGGCCAAACTAAATGACACAATTTCAGCCAAGCAACAGTGGGATCACTGCACTGAAAGGGCAAGCTGCTTGCCTTAAGTGGAGGCATTTTCCTCACCTTCCAGACAGCTTAACTCTGCCAAAAGAGAGGAAGGGGGTGGAGGTGGTCAGCTGCCTCAGTTTCTCTCTCTGCATGGGGCAGGGTGGTGGTGGGGTGGATTGGAACATCTGCACTGCCTACAGAGCTCTTTTTGCTGGCTCAGTCTCCCAATACATGCCATGGAACAGCACTGTCATTCAGGTGAGTCAAGAGAGCAACTACCCTAACCTCTCCCTCTCTTATCTGCACCTTCATATAGAGCAGTGAGTGAAATCCTTCCTAATTTGCCTACCAGAAAAAGGAAGCAAGTGAGTGGGCAGAGGCTTCTCTCTCTGGGCAGCATCACTAGGCCCCCAACCCTCACCAAATCCTACGGAAAGGGGGGGGGGGGGAGGCAGGCAGCAGTGGCTGCTTTTGCAATGTGCAGCTGCTGCCTCCTCTTGGCTTGCAAGCTCTCTCTAGAGAGGCTTGTTGGTGCCCAGATAGAGCAGCTGCCACCTCTTCCTGCTGAGTTTCTTACCTGCACTCTTGCCCTGAGTTTCATCGCCCAGAACAAGAGGACAGGTAAGCAACTGTAGACAGTAGCACTTGTTCTTCTGAACCAAGCACTACTCATTTATCCAATTGCCTTGGCATGCAAGCAACAGCTGTCCTGCACCACCGGACCTTGTCTGAGCAGAACAAAGTGTTGATATGCAAGGCAGAGAGCATGCACCCAGCCAAGGAGCCCAAACCTCCCACGGGCTTCTGCAGCACCTCAGCAGCAACTGGCCAGAGGTTGGGTGCCCAAGGAGTCCTCCTGAGACACTCACAGCACAGTGGCAATGGGCACTCTTATTTTTGCAAGCACCAGGTGCAGCAATTACACACACACCCCATACACACATAACCCATCTTCACCTCCAACTATTTGACAACCTGTTCCAGAATAAAGTTGCCTCAAATAGGGAATCATGTGGCAGGAGATCTGGTCAACCACCACAGTTTTATACCATCAGCACTTGGGATGCATGCGGTGGTGCAGGGAAGGAACTGAAGTTCAGCAGAGGAGCATATGCTATGGTGCCAAATTCAATCCCAGCTACCGGTGGGGTGGGAAAAAGGACTAGCAACAAGTACAGGAACCCCCCGCCCCCCCAATAAATAATAATAAAAATAGTAAGCTTGCAAAATGTAGAGCCACTACGCATGTGCGGGATGTTTGGCTTTGACTTTTTTCCCTGTCTCCAAAAGCCCTACCCAACCACCAATACCCGGAGCTGGGATCCTTCACAGTTCCTACAACGAAAGGCAGCAGGATGACTCAGTGGCGTAGCGTGGGTTGTCAGTACCCGGGGCAAGGCAAGTAATTTGCGCCCCCTAACCCGTGGATTTGTGCCCCCTAACCCTAACCCCCAGATGTTGCGCCCGGTGCGGCCGGCCCCCCCTGCACCCCCCACGCTACGCCACTGGGATGACTCCGCTCTGGACGACCCACCCAGAAGCCATGCTAACCATGCATGTTACACGGGGGACGAGGGGCAAGCTCTCTGCGCCATGCCCGCTCTGGCCAACTTGCAGGTGAGCGGGGGGAGCAGAGGACACCCCTTGACACTGGCGCAGGAACCACGTCGGCTGGAGAAGAGGGTGGGGGGGGGGGAACCGCGGCACAAATTAAACTCCGCGCTTCTTCCAGGCTGCACCGTTCCCGTGGCTTTGCGTGCACACACATGCACACCCCGCTCCACACCCGGAGCAGCTCAGAAGCGCGGCTGCTTTTCCGAGGGGAGCTGGCCAGGCGCTCTTGAATCCCCGCGAGCCCCTTTGGGCGCCTCACCCCCTTCTCCCGCTCCCGGCAGCCCGTCGAGAAAGGCGAAGGCACTCACCGCGTAGTAGAGGCAGGGCTTCACGTTCAACACGGGGCCCCCCGCCAAGGCCGGAGGGGAGCCCCCCAGGTCGCCCCGGCGCTGCAGCATGGCTGGCGGGACTCTCCCTTGCCTCGCGTGTGTGTGTGTTGTGTGTGTGTGCCCGTCTCACAATCACTCCCTCCCTCTCACACACGCTCCAGGCGTCCCAGAGGCGGCAGCCGCTCCTCCGCCTCCCGCGGAAGCCAGCGGCGCAGCATCACCCTCGCAAACTACTTTCCCCGCCGCCGCTTCAGCCCCGCGGATCCACGACGGGGATTAAGCCAGAGCCGCGGCAGGCGAGGTTGCCGCCTCCTTGGGGCGGGGCCGCGGCATCCCGCCCTCCTAGCGGCGCTTGGCTGGGACCAGCGGAGTTGGGAGAGAGAGGAGAAAAGGGGGCGGGGAGGAGAGGTGGGGGGCGTTCGTAAACCCCCCTCTGCTAGGCAAAGGGAAGAGCTGCCTTTCGGTCGCCGTCGTTGACAAGGCGGAGGCAGCGGCTCCACCCATAAGGCAAAGAGGATGCCTTTCTGTATACGACGAATATGCCGTGTCTGTCTTCTAAAACGACGACAGAGCCCTCTCACTGGTGGCACCCAACTGCCCCTGCCCTCTTTCCCACTTGCAGGCCCACCATGCACCCCAAAGAAAGAAAATACACACACACACCCCTACCCCTGATGGGCTCCTGTCACAGTGCCCTGTTGGACAAAACTTGCCCACCTAGAACAGGAGCTGACTCCTAGGGGGGTGAGGTCCCTTCAAATATTTTAGGGGGCAGCTCCCCAAAGTTGATGGTCCCAAAGTTGAATTGCCATTTGAATGTTGTGTATGCACACATCTTGTTAACGATTATGCAGGGCTGGGCTTACCTCCCCCCCCAAAAAAAAAAATTACATTTGATTCAGGTTGGCACCCCTGCCACCTAGCAATATACTTTGCCTCTTCAGAATTTTGTTTTTTCTGCAGACTTGACCATAGTTAACACAGACAAACTCAATGTCTCCAAGTGTGCATAGCTGTCAACTTTTCTCTTTTCTTGCAAGGAATCCTATTCGGAATAAGGGAATTTCCCTTAAAAAAAGGGAAAGGTTGACAGCTATGCAAAGGTGCTGTGACTGGATACAACTTTGTGCCTTTGACAGCCGAAGCTTTCCAACAACTTAATCTCAGGGCTGTGGGTTTGAGCCCCACAAGGGTCAAAAAGTTTCCTGCATTGCAGGGGGTTGAACAAGATGACCCTCGTGGTCCCTCCCAACTCCACAATTCTGTTATTCTAACTATAGCTTTGCCCCAGAAGAGAGAGGTGCTCAAGAAAGCTCGTTGTGCCTGGGTGAAGCACCAGAGCCCTGGAGAAGGGCCCAAGCTAGGAAAGGAGACAAAAGCTTAGGCCCTGGGTTCCATTCAAAATGGAAGCCAATGAAGGGGCAGTCTACACACCATCTCTGTCTACTAAGCTAAGAGGTGCCCGTTTTCTTTGTCTTGCCATCACTAGTGAACTGAACATACAAAACAGACATACAAAGGTGTCAGAAATCATCGGGAGAAGGCAAGCCAACTAACATGAATGGCAAGCCAACTATTATGAATGGGCAAGCAGAGCAGACTTTAATCCAACGTGTATTTCCAGATATAGAGCAGCGGCTTAGGGCCCAAGTACTTGAAGGCACGGATAGCATGATAGTCTCCTGCTATCTCCTGTGCCAAACCTTGAGGTCTAGCTAGGGATGATGGGGGTTGTAGTCCAAAAACAGCTAGAGACACAAGTTTGGGAAGCCCTGCCCTAGATCGTTGGTCTTCAACTGGTGGGTCAGGAGCTGCTACTGGGCCACAGTCTGGTTTAAGGTAGGTCACAAAAGCAGCAGCACTACTGCCAGACAAATAGAAGGCAAAAATGAATAAGAAACGGGTCCCAAAATACATGTTTGGGTTAAAGGTAGGGGCTGGTCTGTAAAGGCTGGAGACTACTACTCTAGAGGTACAATGATCACCAACTGTGTTGAGTTTTTGTCGTAAACTTAGAACACACGTATGCACCCAGGCTGTTGGGACATGCTCCTGTTTTGGGCTGGATCCATTGTTTGGACATCTGCTGCAGTTCCATTGCTGTAAATTTTAAACCTTCGGCTTTTAATTTGTGAAACTGGTCAAGTAACGATTGATGAGTATTTTATTGTTTTCGTGATGTGCTATGAACTGACATGCAGTCTGCAAATGGAATCAATAAAATAGCTTGGTATGAAGTTCCAAAATCAAGACCAGCACAGAATCTGGGCAGGAGGCCCAAGAAGCGTAGCATCTTATTCCCAACTGTGGCTAGCCTGCTGTTGCCAAGCAGGCCATGAATGTGACAGCAATGGTTGTATTGCCCCCCCCCCCTTATTTTTCTGTTCTATCTTTTGTAAACTGCTTTTACAAGTTGTTTACAAGTTGTTTACAAGTTGTTTACAAGTTGTTTACAAGCAACAACAATCAAGTGGCATATAAATTTTATGAAACAGACAAACAAGCAAGCATTCTCTCCAATCTAGCACCTCCTCCCCAGTGCATAGTATTTGGGTGTACACTGCTCCTGCTCCTGGAAGCTCCATTTAACTATAACTCCCATAAAGAGAAAGCGCCACAGCTATATAGAAAAAAGTCTGTATAGAAGAAGAAAAGTCATCACATGGGAACAGTACATCAACGCACTACCATTCTGACCATTTGTGATACACCAAACAATTGGTATTCAATTGCCTCTGAAAGTGGAGGTAGAAAACAGTGCTAGTCTCCTACAATAAGTTGTCTAGTCCCCTTTTAAAGCCATCCAAATTGATGGTCATCACTATATTGTATGGGAACAAATTGCATAGTGCAATTGTGTGCTGTGCGAATAAGTTTTTCTTTTGTCTGTCTTGAATTTTGCAACATTCAGCTTCACTGAATGCCCTGCTCCCTGAGTTCTAGTGTTAAGAGATGTAGAAAAACCTCCCTCTATCTCCTCTACACCATGCACAATCGTTCCTTCTAAAATCCAGGCCTGCAAATTTTTGAAGCATCAGAACTAAGGTTTGCGCTTATATTTTTCTGTGGAAGGTTTTCAAAATCTGTTTGGAACAAATGTTCGCTTTTATTGGAAAATGATGCTTTCATCTGGAACATTTTCTGACCTACTGGATTTAGTGTTTATATTCAATAATGACAATTTCCTGCTTCTGATTTATTCTTAGACATCCTGGGCTCTAACTAACAAAACTAGTTCCCAAATAGAATTTGGAATATATCAGCAAATGAATAATGTTTCACCTTTCCCACCCATCATTCTGCAGTTAGTTAACAACCTAGCTGGGTTTATTAAACTGTGCTCTGTATGATTCTAATACACTGGTTTGTGAGATGAAATCATTAGAAAATGATACTTAAGTATTAGAAACTACAGCTTCTAAAAAAAAAGAAAACTGCAGTTGCCAGCATAATGAATTCTTATGCCTCAGTTCTGACTATATTCATGCTGTCTTAAGACAATAATTCTGGCAGAGGACCATTGTAAAACCCACCTACTGGTTTCTGTTCTGAGTGGTAATATGACTAATTATCAAAGCAGCTAGATGTTTCTAAGCCTGGACTATGCTATAAGATGTTACTGTACTATTTTTTAAAAATAGCATTAACTTTAAAACCACCTTCAAGTATGAAAGAAAGAATTACATATTCTTTTCATTTTTTCTCTAACTTATGCAATTACAATATCATGCTAAATTAGATTGTATTGTATGGTATTGTACTGCACTATCATAGTGTTTTACAATCCTATTAAGCACTATACAATATATATAGACTACCCCAAAGAGGCCAAACTTGCAAACTATTTAAAAAGACATGCTTCTTCACTAAAAAGAAGTAAGAATCAAACAACCTTCTTTTTAAAAAAAGAGAGAAACTGATACAAGAACATGTCTACTTTACATAAATACATTTAAATGTGATTCATTCCACAATTCTATTAATATTTACTTGGAAGTAAGCCCCACTGTAATGGGATGCAGGTGGCACTGTAGATTAAACCACAGAGCCTAGGACTTGCCAATCAGAAGGTTGGCAGTTCAAATCCCTGCGACGGGGTGAGCTCCCGTTGCTTGGTCCCTGCTCCTGCCAACCTAGCAGTTTGAAAGCACGTCAAAGTGCAAGTAGATAAATAGGTATCGCTCCGGCGGGAAGGTAAACAGCGTTTCCGTGTGCTGCTCTGGTTTGCCAGAAGCGGCTTAGTCATGCTGGCCAAATGACCCAGAAGCTGTACACCAGCTCCCTCGGCCAATAAAGCGAGATGAGCACTGCAACCCCAGAGTTGATCACGACTGGACCTAATGGTCAGGGGTCCCCTTACCTTTACCTTTTTAAGCCCTGCTAACTTAAGATGACAATATGAATTCAGCTACTACAGAACTGTGGAAAAACCAGGTAGTACCTGCCCTTTCATGGGACCTAGGTGGCGCTGTGGGTAAAAGCCTCAGCGCCTAGGGCTTGCCGATCGAAAGGTCGGCGGTTCGAATCCCTGTGGCGGGGTGCGCTCCCGTCGTTCGGTCCCAGCGCCTGCCAACCTAGCAGTTCGAAAGCACCCTTGGGTGCAAGTAGATAAATAGGGACCGCTTACTGGCGGGAAGGTAAACGGCGTTTCCGTGTGCTGCGCTGGCTTGGCAGATGCAGCTTTGTCACACTGGCCACGTGACCCGGAAGTGTCTCCGGACAACGCTGGCCCTTGGCCTCTTAAGTGAGATGGGCGCACAACCCTAGAGTCTGTCAAGACTGGCCCGTACGGGCAGGGGTACCTTTACCTTTACTACCTGCCCTTTGCATGGGGAATAGAGTACCACTCCTAATATACCATTTATATTCATTGGACTGGTCATGTTGTGCCTGATTATCATCTTCCAAAGCAACTACTCTATTCTGAACTTAAAAATGAAAAGCGTAGTGCTGGTGGTCAACAAAAGAGGTTTAAAGTCTTTCTCAAGGCAAAACTAAAAAAATGTAGTATAAACACCAACAACTGGGAAACACTGGCCTGCAAGCACTCCAATTGGAGAACAGCCTTTACCAAAGGTGTCATGGGCTTTGAAGACGCTCAAACTCAGGAAGAAAGGGAGAAACGTGCTAAGAGGAAGGCATGCTTGGCAAACCCTCACCATGATCAACTCCCACCCAGAAACCTATGTTCCCACTGTGGAAGGACATGCGGATCCAGAACTGGCCTCCACAGTCACTTATGGACTCACTGTTAAGACCATGCTTATGGAAGACAATCTTACTCGGCTACGAGTGATCACCAAACAAGAAGGAAGAAGACTCCTAACATACCATTTACATTAGCTTTTGTTGTTTTGGTATTTATCAGTGGCATATGATCAACTCTGAATGTGACTAACATAGGACACTGCCTTTAATATAAACAGAAAGACATGAACACATTGTCACAGTCAAGAAATGAAATGTAATGCAAGGTGGGGCATGATGCAATAGAATCTAGGCATTCCAAACTTAACTTTTAAATTGTTCAGCTTTTGAGAGGGTCAAATGGCCTTATTTGCATGAGACGCTAAGGTAATTTCAGATAGGTGATAAATTTATACCAAGGATGCAGGGCACACAGTGTTGCCCTAAGCAAGTTGATGTCTAACATCGGCCTCAGTTCCCCATCTGCTAAATGGAAATAATGGTGGGTCCCTTCACATTATTTGGATGACAAATACACAAAAATGTTGTTGCGCCCTTTGAAAACTGAACCTTCTAATGTAAGTAACAAATAGTAACCGTTTTGAAATATATAAAAATCGGTTCAGCTATTTTCCCACTTAGCCATGATCCTTCCATTTGTAAAATAACAAAAGCTGCTTCCACTAAAGGAATGTATAAACAAAACCAATTTCCCAAGAAGAAAAGTATTGTACAAATATAGCTTGCAGCTACACTCTGAATGGAGAATAACATGCTAATCCTTCTGAACTGCAGGCCGCACGTAGAAGACATCCAGAACAGTTCCTAATGGTTGCAAGTAACCCATGAATTTTGGTTGAAAGGAATAAGAAAAGAGGCAGATGTGTCAATATTGAAGAAGGAATGCAAGTGGGCCTTTTGGCTGTTTTACCTGAAGCAGCTCCTCCTGGACAAGGGTAGTCTAGCCACAGCCATCCATTTTCTGGTATCTTCCTAGCTGGATTACTGTAATGTTTTTTGTGTGAGGCTGCTCTTGAGGAGACCACAGAAGCGCCAAATCATGCGGAATTCAGCTCCCAGAATTTAATTTTTAACTGGTATTGTCAGATTCATTCGTATAACTGCCATTTTAAGAAAACTGCATTGGTTACACATTTGCTTTTGGGTCCAACTCAAGATGCTGATGATACTTTAGAACCCTAATTAAACAGCTTTGGACCCAAATTGCTGAAGAAACTCCTCAGTCCATGCTAGCCCCTTTGCCAAGGCCCTGGTCCCATGTGCCTTCCTTATCAGAAGTGTGTTATGTAATAACAAAGGAGATGACCTTTTCAGTCATGGCAGCCCAGCTTTAGAATGCCCTCCCTAAGGAAGCATGGCTGGCATTTATTTCACTCCAGTCTTCCTGTCCTCCTGCACTCTGGTCAAACTCATGCTGGTAGCTTCGAGAACACTGTCCAACCAACTTTGTAACCAGAGGTTCAACTGAATAGAATCTGAATCACATACACCACAAGGCCTATGCAGCCTCAACTTAAGATGGCTCCCCGGCCTGGCTTTGCACTGCAAAGTTTGCAGCAGCACGTGCAACGAAATGGCGTCCAGCATTCAAAAAACCCATCAGCTTGCATTAACTAGCTACACACAAGGCATGCAAGCTCCACCCCCCAGTCATTCTTAGACTTCTTATTGGGTGAGCAACACAGCCAAGCAACACAGTTGGAGCCTCCCTCTTCCCTGGCCGGCAGGGAGGGAGGGAGAGGAGCTGCTTCCTTTGAAATTTAAGGGACATCATTTAAGGGACATTTAAGGGACATCTATCAATAAGGGACAGCAGCGGGACATGGCGCTGGAAGAAGGGACTGTCCCTTCAAATAAGGGACACTTGACAGCTATGCAGAGATGTCAAATCGCTAGAGCATCTATGGTCTGGTGTTTAGCAGGGCTGGCCCACCCATGAGGCAAGGTGAGGAGGTCACCTCAGGCAACAGGAATCCAAAGGGCAGCAGTGCCCAATGATGGTGCTGCTGCTGCAGTGGCAGCGATAGCTGCAACATGCTCCTTGAAGGCTGCTGGATCTGTCGTATCCTCAGCAGCTTTCCCCCAGCCACCTCCACAGCAGCCTCTTGGTGAGTAGGAGGCGCTGCTGGTCTCCTCCCACCCTTGTTCCCAATGTAGATCTTCACGTTTTGTGGTTCACCCCAGGTGCCCAAATAGGCCAGCCTGGTGTCTGGACTAGTGACTGAACCTCTGGATGACATGAGGCTTTAAATTAAGGCAATCTTCTGCCTTATAGAAAACTACATCATCCAGCATCAAATACATCATGAAGCAGCAAGATCAACGGTAACATCATGACGACTTTTTTAGAAGTTAACCATGTGAACCTCACCTTTCATTCTTCGATACTTAAGAACAGTTAAGTAAGGACCAAGCTAAGTGTCATTTCTTGTCCCAATCCTTAAACATGATCTCATTGTCAACGGAACTCCAAACTCTGTGCAGCGGCCTTCACATTATCTTAATTATTCAAAGCTTGCGTAATCTACCAGGAACATCCTCTGTACAAGTCAAAGTTAGAATAATTGTAAACCTATACCTACTTCCCTGGGAGAAAGTCCAGTTGAATTGAATGGGACTTGCTTTTCAGTAGACATACATGCATAGGGGTTGCAATGAAAAGTAGTTACGGTAATCTGAATTGTGTCAAAGTTACTTCAGTGAGCTAATGTTCAAAGAAACTATTTTACTGCATACAATGGGAAAACATGACTTTTTGACTACAGTCATCACTGTTGGCAAATGAGCTTATAGAACTAAATATAAACTGCAAAGAGTTAAAAATCTTGGCACACTGGCCACAGATAAGCATGAGCAGGAATCTAGCTCCCACTGGCTTTGATTCCTTCGCTTCCCCTGCCCTCTTCCTCTGAATAATAGTCTCAAGGGAAAGTTTTGGGAATAATAATTTGAGTACTCAAGCAAAGCCAGAACACAGATAGATTGCCAGACTGAATCCTGAGAGCTGTGCCTTTAAAAGAAAAATTAAATGAAGCTTACATTCAGTCACTGAAGCTGCTCTGCAGAACAGCTGCAAGATGTTGCAAGGAAGGGAGGCCATTTACGTTCTCATTTATTCTTCTAGTGGTCCTAAAATATGTAATTGGTAATGCAAAAACTTAAGTACTACAAGACCTCTTATTGGTCGGGGAAAGTAGAAAGTGGCGGTAGTTTTGCTTTCCTGATTTCAGGCGTTTTATTTCTACTGCCTTTGAAAAAGCAACTCTCCGTGTGGGTATCATGCAGCGACAGAGTTAAATTAAAATCCAAGCAACATTCCAAGGATAGCAGAATGAGAGTAACCTCAGTATTGTTTTCTTAAGATCTCAAGTTGCCAACGAGGCAAAATGAAGTAATGCACTCTGTCAACATATAGCATGCTCCACAAGCAAGGTCACTTATCCATGCAATTAGAAAAAGTGTTTAAAAAGAAACTACTTAAACAGTCATAGCGAAAGTGCAGAATAGGTACCATCATTACGTGAAAGATATTTTAAAGACAAGTTCTAAAGTCCCAGATCCTTCAGAAGTGGATGGACAACAGACATCCTGAAGCCAAATTTTAGCTGAACACTTTTTATATTGCTTCTTGTTTACACAATCTGTTTTGGACTAGGATTCAAATATTGATGAGTTTCAAAGGGACGAGCTTTCTTTAAATCCTAAAGAAAGTAAATCACTTTCTATGGCACTTCTTTCCATCCCAGGAAAAAAAAATGCTTCTCTCTGTTTTTGCAGGCCGAGATAGCTGGATGGCCTAGCCTAGAACAGATTAAGCTGCTGTCCCACATTTGCAGACCTCTTCATATTTAAAGTTTGCTGAGCCAGACATCTTGGGGTTTACGGAGCCAGACCAGTCATATAAGCTATTTCTACAAGCCTCAGGTAAATACACACAGTATCTATTTCATTCAAGAAAGTGCTTTTCTTTGTCAAAAGAAAATTAAGTCAGCCTTAAACTGAAATCTAAACACATTCAGTACATTTCTGTTTGTTTGTTTTTCCTCCATTTGGGGAAATGATTTCATCAAACTCACCAGTACTCTTCCCTTAGAAGTTCGTGAAGGGATGGCTAAAAATTAACAGACCACCAGTGTGCAGACGTGATGGTTTCTTCCACATAACATTCACTATGGGTATCTATGTGTGTAAAATGCCCCTTCCCAAACATGGAAAACTCAAATGGCCCTATAAATGAAAGTGAAGTGTTAGAAGTCAACAAATGTGGGCTTTTCTTATTTTTCAGCAACTGATCCCCATCTAGAAGCTCCTGGCAGCACACTACAACCAGCACTTAACATTTCAGAAGCACAATGCAAGCCACAGGTAGAGTGTTTTGCTAATCCTCTTCCTGCATTTCTAATGGCAGTGCAGTTGTGCAAGTCCCCCAGCAGTAAAACACGTGACAACACTTAATGCAGCCTAAACTTCAGCATGACAATTGCGTAGTGAGACAGACAAACTAAATGGCAAAGGGGAGGAAATTAGCGACAGAACAGAGCTCACTGTGCACATGGCTAAAACACTGGTTATTCACTCAATCTTAAAACTCAAGTGCTTGAAGTGCTTATTACATTATCCCTATGTTTATTACATTATTCCTATGCTTCCCAGATTTGGGAATTCAAAATGACTCCATATTTTTAGAAGAACAAAAGTCAATAACCTGCTGAGCTTGTTATCAACTTTGGACAGGCCCCTGGTGCATGTGCAGTTTGGTCCCCTTGGTTACGAAAAGAGGGACAAGATTGAATGGATGAAAAAAAAGCCGTAAAATCTTAATGTGTCAGCTCCAGAATTCATTTTAGACACTCCCCATGTTAAATCAGAAGGCAGTTTTGGAATACAGTACACAAAAAGAACCCAATGTATGATGTTATGTACTAAGCTTGGATCCCAGAACAATAGGCAAGTAGGATCCTAGAATGCAACAACTGATTGGCTTGCAGCAGCAGCCCAATCAGACCCCAGGAGGAAGTTAATCAGCCTATCAGGCTGGTAGGATCGTAGAATGCAACAACTGATTGGCCTGCAGTAGCAGCCCAATCAGGCTCCAGGAGGGAAGCAGAATCAGCCAACAGACAGGATTCGTTGTGTAAATAATGTATATAAAAGCCTGAGGTTTGGGGGGAAATTCAGTCACTGTTTTACAAGCTGCAATAAAGAGCATGAAATCACTGCAGGACTCTATGAGTATATTTCATACGATAATGGGGAAAAAACAAGAAATATAACTTCTTCCCTACAAGGGGCACAACCCTCTATTGAAATATATGCACAAATAATTTTCTGTGCATTTTCCTATTAAACAGACTTAAAAGGAACTTGCTTGAGAGTTGAAGGAGTTACTGGAATTTTCAGGTTTAAAATTACAAAGTAGTTTTTTTATAACCTAACTCAATTGCATGTTTGTAAAGTTAGCATTAGGTAGCAGTTTGCATCACGGTGGAAGACAGAAGCTGTTGCTACTGCAATAGAGGCAGCTGGTGTGATGGGGTGGAAGTTGTGTGCCAGAAAGTCACGCCAGTTCAAGTATTGTTTTAACTTAATTCCTCAAAACTTTTAAGAGAGTCATATCATTGTCTGTTCAAAGTACCAATGAACGCAACAGTGCTTATTCTTAGGTAAGAAGATACAGGATTACAGTATAAAAGACAAAGTGAAAGCAAAGTATGTACCAAGTTAACATTTCTGTAGGAATAAGAAATACTGTTCTTAACATTACCGTGGTTGGTGTGACAGTTTTTTGGATGCAAAAATGGGAGAGATTTCTTTCATGGATAACCCTATGAAATGAGCTGGTTTCCTCATTATAAAGTTTTGTATCTTCCCACCAGAAAAGGCATCTATAAGAAGATGTCTGCAAGTGAGAATTCCAGCTTTAGCTGGGCCACTTTGTAGGTTATTTAAGCTGTATTTATGTATAGAACACCTGCATAAACAAGTTCTATAGGAAGGTATAACAGGAAAGGCCTTATATAGAATCAGACTGCATAGTCAAATAAAGGTCTAAGAGGACTTTCACACTCTACTGCTGAAAATGTTTTACAGCAGAGGCTGTAAATTCAGAAATACTGGTGTAATTCTGTGCAGTGAAGCTCTCTGTGGGATGCCTGGAGCACAATCATTTTTTGGGGGTGGAGCGCTGCTATAGGCAACGAAGGATTTCTCCAAAGAGATTGCATTAGATCTTTTCAGAGGAGAATCCACCAGAGAGATTCCAAACTGAAGATATGAGAGCAGAAAAGGAATTTGGGAGAAGAGGGGTTGTGAATAAAAACAAACACACACATACACACCTGCCCAGAAGAGCATAAGGAGAACAGCAGCTTTCTGTCCCCATGTAGCTGCAACTCCACAGCCAAAGGTGTGATGGAGATGGGAGTCCACAGCAGCATATGACCCCAGGCTGTGCAGTAAGTGACAACTCTCCATTGCAGGGGGTTGGACTAGATGACCCCCGTGGTCCCTTCCAACTCTATGAGCCTATGAGCTCACCTGTGAATAAGTCATTTATTGGACTCCATCTGCCCCCTTCTGTTCCTGTTTAAAGCCTTGCCAAAGTGCATGAGTTACTCCCCCCCCCCCGTCCTTCTATAAGTAAACGCCAAGTGTCATTTCCCCAGTTATGTTGCCCACTGTTTTTTCTACCCATTACAGGAAACATGGGGCCTGTGGCATTCTTTCCCTTCCCTTATCCCAACACCGTTTGAAGCGGCCTTTGTCAATGTGATGCCCTCCAGTGGTTTTGGAATACAATTCCCATCAGATGAGAGTTGTCATCAAAAACACCTGGAGAACACCAGCTGGGCCAAGACTTTGAATCCAAGTCTCAAATTAACAAAGGATTGTTGAGGAGAGGGGGGAAGTCATGACTTACCCATTTGAAACTATATGCAAGGCATTTGTTATCCAGTGCTACCTCGGGTTAAATACACTTCAGGTTACATATGCTTCAGGTTACAGACTCCACTAACCCAGAACTAGTACCTCGGGTTAAGAACTTTGCTTCAGGATGAGAACAGAAATCGTGCTCCGGCGGCGCGGCAGCAGGCCCCATTAGCTAAAGTGGTGCTTCAGGTTAAGAACAGTTTCAGGTTAAGAACGGACCTCCGGAACAAATTAAGTACGTAACCAGAGGTACCACCATACCACAAGAAAAAGTATGCGTTTTGTCTAGAAATTTTAAAATGAGTCATGTAACTGGGCACAAAATAAGGTATGAGGGAGAGTGGGAGATATATGAATAAAGATAACGCCACTTACACTGTAGGCTACTGAGGAAAAAACATCAAGGTTCAGTGGCTTGCTAAGTACTGTCGTTAATACTTAGGAGGAGAAAAATATGATTATAAATTATGTTCCTTAATTGAATAGCGCAATGGTGTTCAAAGGCATACACAATTTCCTGTGGAATAATAAGCACAAAACGTGATTGCTGAAGTTTATTTTTAAAAAGTGCCAAAAAAAAAACATGTAACACAATTACATCCACCCGAATATTTCATGAAAAACTAAGTGCTTTGTTTAATAAAGTACTGACCTTAATATGAGAGAATCTTTAGATGTTTTAATTGCTCTTGGTTGCTTCATACTTTCTGAAAACGAGTTTTATGTTGTATTATTATCAAGAGTTTCCATAATTAAGCTTGTTGATACATCCTGCATTGTCATTTAGTTATGTTGTTGTCGTTTAGTCGTGTCCGACTCTTCGTGACCCCATGGACCAGAGCACGCCAGGCACTCCTATCTTCCACTGCCTCTCGCAGTTTGGTCAAACTCATGTTTGTAGCTTCGAGAACACTGTCCAACCATCTCGTCCTCTGTCGTCCCCTTCTCCTTGTGCCCTCCATCTTTCCCAACATCAAGGTCTTTTCCAGGGAGTCTTCTCTTCTCATGAGGCGGCCAAAGTACTGGAGCCTCAGCTTCACGATCTGTCCTTCCAGTGAGCACTCAGGGCTAATTTCCTTAAGAATGGATGCGTTCCATTCTTAAGCAGTAGGAATGACCAAAGAGACTCAGCTCCTACATAGTGTGCTCCTATTTTCAAGAAACCACCACAAGCTTCAGAGCCTTTGCTTGCTTAAGACAGACCTTAGGATATAGAGGGACGATGAATGACACCTATATGCCTTTACTCACAGAATAATCTTTCTGCAAATTTACAACCAACTTGGGTAAATAAGTTGACAGCAAAGATAAAAACAAATCAAGCCATGCTTGGCTATCTGCTGAAAAAGAGCAGTGTGATTACAAAAAGATGATGTAATCTTCCAGCCATATTGGCTGCATTTAATTTAGCACATCAGCTAGCGTGGCCAAAGGACATCAACCTTCACCAACCTAGTGCCACACAGTTGTTTTGGATTGCAACTCCCACATCATCCCCAGCCAGCATGGAAGGGGGGAAATCCACCATTCATTGCTCAATGGTCTGACGATCTCAATGCCCTATTCTACATTTGACTGCATGACTTAAAACTGTCTTGTTTAGATACCTATTTGGGCATATGGACAGCTTATATTGATCTATATGTTTAGATCAGGCTTTATGGCATATTCTTATTGTTGATGTCAGCAGGCAATGTCAGTACTGTGCAGTCTTGATGGCTCTCTCTGTGTGTATTACACAGAGCATGCAGGTGGGCAATGAAGGCTTAAAACATTCCCTTCCTGCAAACTGGAATCCTCATAATCCATGTGCCTTGTATTTGATTTTAAAAAACCCACACACAGCACAGTTGCCAATCACACTGTTATTGCCACAAATAGGTAACACTTTGATTCCCATGGTACTTCCAAATTCTACTGATGTCAAGAAAGCAAGCTGAGAGATAAACACATCCAGGAAGGATAAGGACACTGAGTGAATTCATTACTTCGGTGTAATTAGGATATTTAATCCCAAATCCAACAATGTACCATACTGACTTACTGATTTTGTGACAAAATTATGTTTTTGTAGAGTTACCTCTAATGTATTGTGTAATTGGCTGGGAAAAGATGTTCACTTATATCAACACCCCCAAGCAGAAAATTCTAATTATTGCTAATTTATCACATTGTGCTCATTTTATCTTGGCATTCTTGTGAAACATTAAAGGGGCTATTAAGGGAGGGTGGGATTAGCTCCCCCCCCCCCCCCCGTTTCAGACTATGCTGGATTATTAAGGGGTGCCTATGACTCTAATTATTATAAGCAGAAGTATAGAAACAATCTGATGTAATTCAATGCAGAGCTGCAATTTAGTCTTGCACATAGCACTGTCTAACCTTGTTGCAAATAACACCCAATGCTCTTTATAAGATTGTTCAATGCTTTTAATCTTGAGGTTGAGAATGCCAAGTTATGAGCCAGTAAGACATCACCTTTATGAATTAAACCAGGGATAGGCAACCTAAGGCCCATGGGCCACAAGCGGCTCACAGGGGTCATTTAACCAGCCCACAAGCTGCCCCCGAACTGAGTCGCCCGCTTGGCGAGTCCCTGCGCACTGCGCTAAACCGGCACAGCACAGCGCAGGGACTTGCTTCCATGGTGCTGGAAATCGCATCTACGCTGATGCTGGAAATCGCGTCTGTGCAGATGCCAGAAATCGCGGGCACGCGCGCAATCTGGCCCACAGAGGGATCTCCGCTGGAGTGAACCGGCCCAGGCAAGGTAAACCTTGCCAACCCCTGAATTAAACTATGCTCAAAAGTACTTTTAGGTAAAGGTAAAGGTAAAAAGTCCCCCTGACCATTAGGTCCAGTCGTGACCGACTCTGGGGTTGCGCGCTCATCTCGCTCTATAGGCCGAGGGAGCCGGCGTTTGTCCGCAGACAGCTTCCGGGTCATGTGGCCAGCATGACTAAACCGCTTCTGGTGAACCAGAGCAGCGCACGGAAACGCCGTCTACCTTCCCGCTGGAGCAGTACCTATTTATCTACTTGCACTTTGACATGCTTTCGAACTGCTAGGTTGGCAGGAGCAGGGACCGAGCAGCGGGAGCTCACCCCGTCACGGGAATTCGAACTGCCGACCTTCTGATCAGCATGCCCTACGCTCTGTGGTTTAGACCACAGCGCCACCAGCATCCCTAAAAGTAGTTTTAGTCATGTTTAAATGGTTATATTATCTGGAAGTTATTGACCACTGGTCCAAAGGGAGAAGCAAAACAGGTGTGCATCATATACATATTCTGCCTTACTAAGTGTATGAGATACAGCCAAAGTACTCCCTACATATACAAACCTGATACATCAAGGAGAAATAAAGGCCAATTGAATTCAATTGTGTGCGCCTGATGTGATGGTGCCAGACCTTGAACATATTACCATGTATCTTTCTCGCATCCAAGCTGAGTCTCAGATCCTCACGTTTGCTTGAGAAACCGTGTAAAAGCAATTGACTGCTGTAGTTTTCCATATGACACACCAAGACCTCACATTTTCAGATTCTTTTATATGTTTTAGCTATGTCAAGAACAACTAGCAATTCACTTTCAGCATTCCAAACCTTTATTGACATTTATGTTGTTTACTCGAGTTTCATCCTGTTTTGTCTCTTGGTATTCTCTTTGTGTCTCGGATGAACAGCAGCAATGGAAAAGCTTGGCGTGCAAAACTGGAATTTAACCCCTCGCGCAAAAAAACAAGCCAATACAAATCCAGGCACAAATTTTGTTTTTATAGCCTCTCTCAGAAATGAATAGTATGGGGTTCCCAGGCACTAAGACTGTGTCCGGAATGCCGCAGTGCATAAAGGAAAGTGTCCAGTCTTCAGGAGAGGCCCTGAAAACAGACTCCTAAGACCAATATTGCTGTTGGCTTCAAACAGATGTGCTCACACACCCTACTGGCAAGAAGATACTACTTTGGCTGCCAGAAAGCAGACAAAAGGTAAACGGAAAGTGAGAGACCAAAAGGTTCTTTAAGCAGGGTAGGGGAGGAAATCTTACAAACAAGAAATATTGAATTAAGAAACTAGAAAGCAGAATTTGTATTCAGAATCATTCCATTTTCTTTTTAGTGGCTCTGTTTTCTTCAAAATGGCTCAGATACCACAGGCCATTCACATATTTCCTGGTGCATCTATGCTTAGCTTAGCTGTGGAAAGTTAGCCAAAATGTTCCCAGTATTATTAATAACTAATGAGTATTGCCCAGGGCTACCCAGCGGTAACCTGGGATCCAGGGCAAAACACAGTCTTGTGGCCCTCTTACTGCACCTCCTCCAAAATACTAACATAAAACATAGAGTGGCCGCTCAACCATCGCTCACCCGACATCACTATGACATCAGGTGATACTGTGCTCTGAAGCCATGATTGTCAGAGCTTCAAAACACAGGACTGTCTTTTGTTTTCGCAAGATTCCCCTACAAACCTCTTCCAGAATCAGGGCTTCTGGTTCTGCTCTGCCTTAACTCTTCCAGGTTAGCGGAGTTTGTAAACTAAAGCATTTGTAACCTGAGGCGTTTGTAACTCGAGGTGCCATTGTAATTTGGTATTTGAAAGATTGGTGTTAATAATTGTATTATAAATTGGTATTGTTTTAATGGGTTTTGCATGGAATTCTGCTGCCTTGGCAAAGCCAATGCAGTATCTAATCCAATACTCCCACCGGGATGCCAACTTGAATACAATATTGGGGGGGGGGCAAGTAACCTCTACCCCACATAATTGATCACAAGATGCAATACATGGACACCATTTGAATGGCAATGCCCAGCAACTTTGGTGGAGCCTATAAATCCAGAGGCAGATTTTTGAGGGCCTGGGTTCTATCACAAACTTTTGTTTCATTACCTGAACATGTAAACTGAGGCCATGTCTCCTACTGTTGCCTTTTCCTTGCAGAAAAACCAGCACTAAAGTCCAACATTTCTGTAACATTAGTGCAACTGTGAGTACTTTAAAATACAAACAAGTGATTTGTTAGGGGAACAATGGGGAAAATCTGTACAAATCATGGAAGCAAAAAGGGATGGTTTTAAGACTGTCTGACAGAATCCTTTATCTGTCCTGATATTGTCATATTTGTAGAATTGCTTGCCTCTCCTGCACTCAGGTTGGTCCTCTAAGCCTTGGGTGATTTCATAAAAAAAGTACCAATCTTACCTTGAATCAAAATTTCTTAATCCAGACTTTTAGAGCTCTACTAGAGAGTCCAAAAGACTGATAGCCTTCCCTGTGCAAAAGCATTCTTATCTCAAGGACTTGAATGCATATTTGCTTCTCCACATAACCTACATACCCTCAAAGCAGAACTGCTAGGAAAGTGGAATTCTGTCAGCAGGGGTGCTAATGGGAAATGAAGTTTCTGACTCATACGTTCTATTATGCTCCCCTTCCAGCTCCTTTAAAGTTGACCTGTCCTTCCCCCTGAAATTATGCTTTCTCCCCGCAAAAGAGAAAGTATGAATTTGAAAAGAATTTATCTCAGGGAAGAGAAAATCCACAGGAAGGCGACGGAACAGACTAGCCCACAAGGTCAGACCTTTGAATACTTAACATGCTCTGTTCCTTAGCAGTCTTCTCCCAGCTGCAAGAGAGCTGGGAGCAGGTCTCATCTTAACCAAAAAACTTCTAGGCCATGTGCTGTTGGGGCTTCTTTTTGTTTTAGAATCAAATAATCGGTTGGTGTGCCTTATGATCAAAATAAAATAAATGGCGGGGGGGGGGGAGGGAGAACGGGACATTTTCTAAATGTGTCTATCATTTTCTGTTAACCTAACACAAGAAAAACTTTACATATTGAGACACCAAGATGACAGCCAGACCTACTGTCTAAATGAAATAAGCTATCCTTCCTGCAACCCCAAATTTCACTTCTGACTGGAGTAATGTAGCACTTCATGCAGGCTAATGTCACTACTAGGAATGGTTTTACATTATATTATGATTTTATAATTTTATATTATGGTCTTTCTTTTGCCCATCTTAGAATCTGGAAATTATAGCACTTCCCCCTCCAATATATATTAACTAGGAATGTAAAAAAAGAGGTAACAGCTTTAAAAGAAACTCGCCTTTAATGACATCAGTAGCTATAATTCCTCATACCATTAAGTTCCTGGGCCAATTCCAAAACTACTCAAGGTGACACAGTACCTACAAATTAATCATCAGAATTGGATGGAACTCCAGATGGTGCTAAATATATTACGTGCATATCCAGTAAGTCATGGACTAGACCCAAAGACAAAGGCGCTGGCAGTCTACTGATGCACGGTTCTCATGCAGACATATGAGATAAGTGACACTAGTATGTGCACAGCAATAGATTTACAGTACTGTACTACATCTACATCTGTCCTTTCCTCTAAGGAGATTAACAGCCCTATGAAGTAGGTGATGTTATTAGTAGTGAAATCGGGGCTACCTAGCAGACCAACCATAAAGCATCCATAGTAGTTACCAATTTCACACACGTACAAAAAACATTTACAGTGGTACCTCGGGTTACATATGCTTCATACGCTTCAGGGTACAGACTCTGCTAACCCAGGAATAGTGCTTCAGGTTAAGAACTTTGCTTCAGGATGAGAACAGAAATCGGGCTCCGGCAGCAGCAGCAGGAGGCCACATTAGCTAAAGTGGTGCTTCAGGTTAATAACAGTTTCAGGTTAAGAACGGAACTCCAGAACGAATTAAGTACTTAACCTGAGGTACCACTGTATATGCCACTTCCCTACTTTCTGAAAAACTGGGAGGGTTCAGAAATATGTCAAAACAGCAAAAAAAATTTAAACCAGTGATTTATAATCCAGCAAACAAAATCAAATGCCAATTCAGGAAGAAAGACTGCTCTCTACAGAAATCCCCCCCTGCAACAGAAATCTTCGATCTCAGAGCATGCTGAGCAATGCAAGAAAACTTCCCAAATCTGCTAGCAAAGGGTGGGGGAGGAGGACCCCTATCCTGTGTCACCTAGGCACTGTCTCTCATCAGGGTCCAACAGGCTTGTTGATCACCTCGGCCCTTGCGGCAACACCTCTTTGATGTCGCCCCACCACCTGCGATGGCTTTCCAGTAACACACCAATCCCTGGGCCTGCTATCAAAGCTGTCAACACTCGCAGAGATTAGGACACCCCTAGGCTTTGACAGTGTTTGCTGCTGGCTCCAGGAGTCTTTCCTGTGGTAGCAAAGCACTGGCAAATTATGGGGCAGTGACTTCTCAGGAGTAGGTGTCAATGTTGCTGTCTGCCTCAGCCATCCAATTTTGCAACCTGAGTTGAAATGGGAACGGGCTGCTCTGAACTTGACTAATGCTACAGCTTCTAGGTGACATACAGTACACCTCTGAACCGCATCCCCTTGCTGCCCCTATCGAATCCTCGCTTACCATGGCCATGCCTGTGGCTTCTGGCGAAATCATGTGGAGGCCTTCAGAGGCCTTGAAGGATCTCATGGGGCTCTCGTGAGATCTCGCTAGAATCTGGAAGCTACCGCAGCTGCTCCTCTGGCAGTGAGAGGGAGTGTTCACAGAGGTGCCCTTTGGATTCTGCTGCCTGAGGTGGCTGCCTCAGTTTGTCTCATGGATGGGACTGCCCTGGTCTCAGCCTTCCAGATAGCATCCTGCATGTGCTAGAGTCAGTACTGTGGAGCACATAGAGAGCCAACCATTTACTGACCACAACCAAGGGCTAGAACAAACCATTTGAATTCTGAAGGTTCTGAGCCCTAGAAAAGGAGTGAACAGAACCAAGGCTTCCCCACCACACATACTGTACACACAAATAAGAAACTGGCATTTGGTGCTGAAGTTGCAACTGAAATGAAATCCATACTGCCCACCCAAAAAGTATTTTAAGATATTTAGTATTGGCAATTACACCTACAGATTTCACTAATCTAGTTTGCTTTTAAAGGCACCAGAAAGATACTTCATTTTAAAAGTGCATTTTGGGGGGAATGCAGAAATTAAAAGACTTCACAGAAGCCCTGCCGTCTCTTTCTCTACATAAAGGCTATGGTCACACACACACACAACACTTGTACTCTGCAATCATGAACCCCTTTGTCACAAGCAGGAAGAAAAGAATGACAGGGTGACAGGTGCAAATTTATCATACCAAAATAAAGTTTCATACAGTGATACAATACTGCAGTTTGAAGTGTTGGAGTTATGTATTTTTAAAAACAGCATTGTGTTTGAACTATATTTCCCCACCTCCCTCTCACATTTTCTCTGTTTCTTGAAAAGGCCTAAATTTATATGAACTTCTCCTGGTTTTAGACTAGAGATGGCAAATGTGGTGCTCTCCAGAGGTTAGAATCATAGAATTATAGAGTTGGGAGGGACTCTGAGTTCAACCCCCTGCAATGCAGGAATAGGCAGTTGTCCCATATGGGTTTCAAACCTGCAACCTTGGCATTATCAGCACCATGCTCTAACCAACTGAGCTAAGGCCCAGGTTGTTGAACTACAACTCTTGTCAGCCCGAAAACACAACCATGGGTGATAGTGAAGCTGTTGGTTTAGCTAAGCATGATGCAGAAGCAAATAGGATTAGGGAGGATCCAAGTGACTGTGAACTCCTGGCAGAGTGCTCACACATTGTGTGTTCTCAGTAAACCATAGTTTGGCTTACTGTGTTGTTCAAACAAGTCATTGTACTGTATGTCACCTAGAAGCTGTAGCATTAGTCAATTTTTAATCACTATTATTTTTAGGCACTTTTTTAAAAAAAAAATGTGATTACACTTAAAGTAGAACAGTTGACAAACACCTATCTATATTTTCAAAAAAGATGTGCATCTATACTGGTTCGAAAACAAAAACATACACAGAATACAGTACTGAAATCAGCTACTTTACAATAGCAAGATAAAGGAGTAAGGTAGTTGCGAGGGGTGGAGAAAGGGGAGAGGACAAAGACCACCCACACAGCAATATCTCATTCACTGTGTGGCTCTAACAAAATGAGATGGACACAGCACTGGACTCCACTTGAAGTGCAGGAAGTAAATTGTATTCCTGCCCATAGTTTACAGTGGAAGAATACAGAATAAATCTAGATGTTGCCCACCCACCCATCCACCAGAAACACAATTCAGTTTGTTGCAATACCGCATTCACCAAAAGCTGAGGATTGCAACAAGGCAAATCCACAAGCTGCCCCATTATCCTGTGATTTAGTGTGTTGTATTAAAATTAACAGGAAAATGCAACTCGTTATTTATGCTGTGTTTTGTATTAGCTTTCCATGCTTCCACTGTAATTCAATATTTTGAAAAAACCCTTCAGAGCTCCTAGATTTTGCCACAAGATTGCCTTGAAATATCCATTTTCACTGGAGCATCAGCCTAAATTATCAATTACTTATACTCAACATTCATTTCCATTTTTCCAAGGAACTTTTGATGCTTAATTGCATTACCAATTATGCCAGTTATTTTCCAGAATTACTCTAAACCACATCTCTGCACAGAAATAAGTACCGATAGGTTGCCCTTGCTTTTCTTTATAAAGAAAACAACTTTTCATATCCACACTATTTCTTACTAGATGTCATTGCACTCAGTACTGAGAATACTGAAATTAGTGAGATTTAAAATACATTTCAGAAAACATTAAGGAAGTTTACTGTTATAACTTGTACTTTCAAACAAAATTATTAAGTGGTGGGAACAGGAAAATGTGAGATTATTCTCTAGCGTACAGAAGTTCTTATTTTATGTCAAGTTGGGCTCACAAGGGAGAGTAGGGTTTTCCCCAAACATTGACGTGCTGTTCAAGCCACCATTGTGAAAAATATAGAGCTGGATTCATTATTGACTTTAACATCTTGTTTTCATTCTCGCTTCCAGGAATACTAACGGATGACTACTGCTCATTACTTAAGAGAAGAAAATGTCATGGCCCTGTTCAGCAACGCTAATCCTGCTACACATGAGTTCAATGAGGCAGAAGTGTGTTTGCATAAGAGATGTTATAGTCATACATTAAGTGGGGGCTTCACACACTATGTTTTCCTACTCAAAATGCAAATTTCTATTTTCCCTGCACTAGCAGTCAATAAATAATAATTCCACACAATTGCTACCTAATTCCCCAACACAGTCACTGAAACCCATGCTCTGAACACATTCAAAACCACACGTATGCCTTTCCAAACTGCCTCAGCCAATAGTCTGAAGATTAACTGAGTTACAAAACTGTCTTCCATCACTGGTCACCTTCCCTAAATATTACAGACCCTCCAAGTGTGCCTATTTTCCAGGAACAGTCCCAGGTTTACAGAGGCTGCCCCAGTTTCCGATTTGATCCCAGAATGTCCCACTTTTCCTTAGGACGTCCCTATTTTCATCGGAGAAATGTTGGAGGGTATGGAATAGGAAAGAGGAGCACTCTGTTTCGAGGGAATGGCAATGGAAGCACTCTTTTAAGGGGGCAGAACACACCATCACCTTTTGTTGGAGGCCCTACTTGCCCCTCATCATACCAGACTTCAGAGCCAAATTAAAAGTGGTGTGAGCATAAGGTGCCGAGTCAAAGGGGTGCAGAATTGAGAATATTCATAACTGAAAAGATCCCATTTGGAGACGCCCAATTTCGGTCTCGCACAGAGTGCCATATTACATAAGATTACCAAAGTCTGCCCCTACAGACTTGGTGGTGTGGTACTTATCAGCTTGGCACAGACAAGGTGTTTTTTTTTTGTTTTTTTTACATTTGGAGGACTTCCCTAACATAGGAGTTTGTAAATTCTCCATCTAGCCCAGTATTGTCTGAATAGCAGCAGCTCTCCAGAATTCCAGGGAGGGTCTTTCCTATACCTACTTTGAGTTGACAGGGATAAAAACAGAGACCTTTCCCATGCAGAGGCTATGCTCTACCAGACTACCACTGAGGCTCAGTCTTGAACCCTTTAGCAAAAGGGGAAGACTGCAGGAGGGTGGGAAAGTGAAAAGGTAATTGTTTCGTCCCACCTACCAATTTCCCACAAGCTTTAAACTGTACACATCTAATCCTATTCCCACCCCCTCTTCAGTGTTTGTTGGTAGGAGCTTTTAAGGCCTGGGATCCCTTTGAAGTTAAAAAGAGTTTGGTGGTGTAGTAGAGGACGGAGGGAGGTTTAGATTGGAGGATGTTACTTCTAATCACACCCTCCAAGTACTCTCCAAATTATGAAAGGGCTTGAAACAGCTTAGAAGTATCTTGGAAGCAATAGATAGAAGATAGGGTGCAGCGGAAGGGGAGAAACAACAACTCAATGGAAAATGGGATGGGAAGCCAATAAAAATGAGAGAAAATATGAAATTGTGTTTTGATTGTATATGTTAAAAATGTTGACACTTAAGAAAACATAATGAGGAAAAAAGAAGTATCCTGGAAGAAGGAGCAAAAGGATGTTCTGGGAATGCATGTGGTGAAGCACACATTCATTGACTTTGATTCCTGCCCTCTTTCCCACACTTCCCCACACACCATAGGGAGAAAAGAGATAAGCACACTACCCTTCCTGCTCTGCATTTCTGTGTTAGATAAGCAGGTTCCTAATCACCTAACCTAGTCTGTGCCATTGGGCAATTTCATCATAGCACTAGAGTGCTGATGTTCAGGGTAAGTGGGCAAGACGGGTAAGTGGAGCTGAGCTTTTGCTTGGGTGGGGACAATGACTTATTGTTTATTTATCTCTTTGCCTCAGTAATAGCTATACTGCTACATAACGTTCTGTATAGGCTTTTGTACCCACTCTGAAAGCCTCACGCAGCTCATATTCCAGGAAAGCCAGCCGCCTTAACAACTATGAAACAGGAAGAAAGTATGGTGACTAATATACAATAAACCCCCATTAAGTGAAGACATCTGGCTTGGCTTTTGTCAACACTGATGTATTTGCAAGCTTCAGATTTGTCACACAGATCAATATGTAACAAGATAGAAGAAAGGGGTTTTTTGTGCCATTTGTACAGTGAAAAACAGGTCAGTGATGTCATTTAGGGTAGATCTTCCTGCTAGCCAGAAAGCTTCAAAGTTTCAACTTCTTTCATCTGGAGATAGGGCCTCTGGAAGAGGGAAAATCTGACAACATATTTTGTTTATCCAACCAAGTACTGTATCATAAAGTAAAACAAAATTCCTGGGGGCAAAAATGAAGAGAAAGTTTGAGAAGGTATACCATAGGACTTTTGGAATCGCAAACCTTTTGATTGATATATACTCTTGCGAAGTACTATACTTTTATCACAGGGGAAAGTACGCGTTTTTTGTATATTTACATTAAGCAAGCAGCTTCCAATGCAAATGAACAACTTTGATCTTCCAAGTGAAGTCTGTAGGATCCATAAGATCCATCAGACAATAACCAGGAAAATTCCTTGCTGTTCTCAAGCGCAAAAAGAAATCAGTCACCTTATTGCGTTTTGCCACACAGATGTTGGATAAATTCTCCAAATTTGCACTTATGCACTGATTTGAGGTGTTCTGGTACCCTGAGGTTCATCACAGAACAGACCCTGCTATCTTTTACGCTCCACCAGTTTTTGTGGTGTTGGACCAGTCCCTCTTCTTGCACTGTTGTAGCACTTTATGCACAGATATAATAAAAAGGAACAGGAGCAAAGTATTCCTAGACAAGAAAAATTAGAGCAGTCCTTTTATCCTACATAACCGTGATTTTTAGACTTGGAATAAACAAGTAACTTGAGAGGTTCCTGAAGGACATCAAAGAGAAACTTAAAAAAAACCTACATACAATAGAATCCAGGATGTATACAGAAAGCACTGAGCTCTCTGGACTCAAAAAAGGTACACCCTCAAAACACTGAACTTTAATATTTCACTTAAAGAAACACAACACTGGAAATTTATGGTGATTTAAGAAACTCCTACCCTGTCCAATCTGGTTTTCCTCTCTCAAGTATTCAAGAAGACATTGTAATTCTCATAATGTGCTTTGAAGGTAACGGCAAAAGTGATGCTTTCTAACTGGTAGCCACTGAGAGGCAACAGGATTTTCATGGTCAAGTACACTGTTTGTGGTTTTAGCCCTCCACCCCACCCCCGCAAAAGGATACA